>NW_005362314.1:491784-497245 GCF_000412655.1 Myotis brandtii | reverse complement strand
CTCAGTGTTCTCATCTGTGTCATTACAGTACCTACTGTATGGAGTTGTTGCAAAGATAAAATGAAATCTGTGTATGACACAGCACAGTACCTGAAACAGTAATTCACTCAATTTGTTATAAACTGTTACTACCTCAATACGTTGACAAAAGTACTCTACTCATGCTGAAAGAATGAAATTTTATTGATGAGAAAAATATCATTTTGTGATCTACATGGATACAGTCAATTGTGCTTCCTAGGCAATAGATGGTAATCTACTACTAGAAACTGCAAGGGGAAAAATGACCTCAATCAACATGATTGAGGCAATGTATTATTAGCTGGATCATAAAGCAGAGAGGATGCCAGACATTCTGGGATACATTTGCAGTAAGAGGCTTCACCTGAGGTATTAATTCTGATCTACTAAGCATCAGACTTAAGATGAATGGTGAGAAGGATTCTGAGGCTGCTTCTAGACTTAACAGGAATAGAACTTTAATACATAAGCAACAGTTACTATGGTTAATGATGGTGAGAAAAAACACACCATGATACTAATAAAAGGGTAATATGCTAATTAGACCTGCCGTCTTCCGGACGACCACCTGCACATCCTTCCTGACAAAGCCAGGCCCAGGCGAAGCCGCCTGCTGGTGGTCCGGGGCACCAGTGCCTGCGGCTGGCTGCGGCTGGCTGCGGCCTGGGAGATGGAGAAGCTGCTAACCCCGCAGTCTCGGGTGCCAGCGCCTACAGCTGCAGCCCGGGTGAAGCCACCCGCCCCCCCCCAACACACAAATTTTGTTCACCGGGCCACTAGTTTATAATAAATACATATTTGGTCTTTACCCATTTCTGGCACAGAGCTAAACCGCTAGGAATTCCCTGTGCTGAGAGCTTCAAAGGTGCGGTTTGTTATGTTAATGAGGTGGCTTTTGGCCCATTTGAGGATGGGGAGCCAGCTACTCAGAGAACCAATCATGTGATGGGGGATGTAAGTTTCATTCCCACTCCTGACCTGCAGGGAGGAGCTGGAGATTGAACCAATCACCAATGGCCAATGATATAATCAACCATATTTTAAAAATATAATAAATGGAGCTATTTTAAAATGGAGCTACAGCTGCCACTCCATGGATACTGCCTTGTAGGTCTTCTTCCTCAAATCTCTGGAATGTTAAAATAGGGCAGAATAACTGTGTCCCAGAGAACTGCTTGCAAAGCTAACAAGAAAGCAGTTATGACTACCGGACTGATGACTATTAGACTGAAAATTAAGAGCACTGTTTAGAATTAACATCACTATTATGTTATCTGTATCAATATAAATGTCTTCCTTCTATTGGTGCAATTGTTCCCCCTCCTTATCTCATAAATACCCTTTGCCTTTGTCTTCTAATTGAAACACTATTTGGGTTTCTGCTTGAATCAGTGATTCCAGAATAGCAATTTTTTGATGCTTATTGCCTCTTACATTGAAAGACTTTTTATTTCTAGGTTAGCATATCTGGAATCACAAACAGGATTAAAATAGGTCTCACCTGTGTGATCCAGCATCCCTAGAACCAAATACGATACCAACAAAGTCTCTTTTGGGCTCACTGCTTCCTTGGACTGTGAAGCCTTCTTAGGTTCAGACCGCCCTTGTTTTTTGGTTGAGGTCAAATGTCTTTCTCTGAGACAAGGTTTTTCCTTCAAGGGTGGAGGTGATAGCCCCAGGTACTGGCATGTGGTGTGATACCTCAGGAGTAAAGGGATGCTGTTTCCCTCAATACATTGGCATCATTTAATTGTGCTCCCCTTTTTCCTTTTCTTGTCTCTATTATGTTGTTTGTCATAAGAACAATCCTATATAAAAAAAGGCTAATATGCAAATTGTCCCCTTGACCGGGAGTTTGACCAGGGGCCAGGGCCAGCTGGCCAACTGCCTGTGGCGCCTCCCCGTGGCCAGCCTGGCCAGATCAGCCCAGATTGTGGTGGGCAGGCTGGACCTAACCTGTGCACAAATTCGTGCACTGGGCCTCTAGTCTATATAATAAAAACCTAAGTAACCATTAGGGCAGAACGACCAGTATGACTGGTCACTATGATGCACACTGACCACCAGGGGGCAGTTGCTCAATGCAGGAGCTGCCCTATGGTGGTCAGTGAGCTCCCACAGGGGGAGTGCCACTCAGTCAGAAGACGGTTCTTGGCTGGTGAGCACAGCGGTGTGGCGGGAGCCTCTCCCGCCTCCATGGCAGCACTAAGGAGCAGCGAGCTGAGTGGTAAGGAGCAGTGAGCAGGCAGGTGGTAAGGAGCGAGGGGTCCCGAACATCCCCTGAGGGGTCCTGGACTGCAAGAAGGTGCAGGTCAGGCTGAGGGACCCCTCCCCTCCAGTGCACGAATTTCATGCACCGGGCCTCCAGAATTTCCTAAAAGAAGAGGAATACTAACCACTCTGGGACAGTGAAATACATTTAGTTAATTAATAAGTGAAATACATTTAGTTAATTAATAAGTAAAACTGTCTAAATAACTTCTAAGTGAATCATAAAAGAAACTTTCGCCATCTGAGCAGATACTTTAAATTTTCTTATTGTTTGTCCTGCCTAAAACCTGAAAAGATAGTTCAAAGAATCTAATAACTTTATGATCAGAAATTTGGCCAAATTAGAAACCTAATAGAATTTTTTTGAAGTCTTCTCAGTAACTTCCAAAGTCTCCCTGCAGATATCAGAAATGTACAACTGCCTGAAACTAAACAAACCAAAGGGGAAAAAAATGGGAAAGAGAGCTTTTAAAAACACAAGAAGCTAGGTTTTCAAGATGGTGGTGTAGTAGGTGAATCTTTCTTGCAACTCCTCCGAGGGCCAAACTGGAAATAAAACTAAATTGGGGAACATTCACCTGGAATTACCAACTATGGACTAGCTGAAGAGGAGACTTTAATAAGGAAGGGCAAAAACCACCTGGACTAGCAGGAAGGGGAGGGTTGTGAGAAGGGCTGGCCCAGCTTCCATGGCAATGGACCAAGGGTGAGGAGGGATCTCTCGGATGCGGAGATATCCCTGGGGTCCAGGCCCAGATCCCAGGCAGGCTTGCCAGTCCAGAACACCAGAGCCGAGAACAGCAGCCCACGTAACATCCAACCGTAAAAGGCAGCAGGGCTTCTGGTCGCCAGGGAGACCAGAGCCGGTGGGAGATAAAGCCTCATTTTTTTTTTCCTTAAAAAAACTAAATAAAAATCCCAGAACACAGGATTTTCATTTAAGGCTTTGGTGGAGGGAGGGCAGTGAGGACTAGAGTTGCCTGAGGAGAGGCTGGGATGGGAAGCATTGTGGGGAGATGTGAAAAAGCAGCAGCCCGGAGACCTGCAATTGGTTGTCCCCCACCCTATACCACAGCAGCCATTTTTCTGAGAGGAGCAGGCTCCTCCCAGCCAGCAACATCTTGGGAAAAGGCAGATACCCTACCCTTGGGATGCCGCTCACCCCACCCTCAGGACTCCCAACTTGCTCCACCTTGCATCTTGACCCTGTGGAGGAGACAGCAGCAACAGCCAAGCCTATGAGTTTGAAAAGACTCAGGGGGCATCAGTGACTGGTTTTGGGGTGGGGCCATTTCCCCCACTGTCACTGGAGAGCTAATAGAAATTCCTGGCTTCCAGCAGCCCCACTGGACTGCATATGAGGGGCTCCACCCTGCCAAGGTCAGAGAACTATTCTGGAACAGTCTCAGATGAGTGACTATGAGAAATGTGAATGGCACCTCCCCCTCATGAGAGAACCAGAGGTCTCATACTCTAGATTCCACCAAAAGCCTTTCAGAAACAGCCTTTACAGTGACTGGAAGGCAGAGGTGGGTGGAGGCAGAGCCCAAGGAGCCTTGGGATGTTTGCTGACCCATCCCTGGACCCCATACTGCTAATCCAGCCTTAGAATGCAGCTTGGCCCCATGTTCAGCTAAGCCCTGTGGGGACTTCCATGAACTGTGGATCACTTGAAGCTTTGAACAGGTTGCTGAGAGCCTGGACAGCTTCTGACAGTGGCTAGCACCAAAGTACCTCCTGAGTGGCACAGAAACATCAGACAAAAACAGCCTCAGTCAGCATAAGAGCAGGCTCCAAAGGGAGCTACCAGGAGGCACTAAACAAGCCGTGGGCAAACTACGGCCCGCGGGCCGGATCCGGCCCGTTGTTTGGAATGAATAAAACTAAAAAAAAAAAAAAACGAACCCTTTTATGTAATGATGTTTACTTTGAATTTATATTAGTTCACACAAACACTCCATCCATGCTTTTGTTCCGGCCCTCCGGTCCAGTTTAAGAACCCATTGTGGCCCTCGAGTCAAAAAGTTTGCCCACCCCTGCCTAAACTCTGCTGAGACAAACTCCACTTCACTTTCTCTTTTTTGCATTTATTTTTTTATTGCTTTGTTATTATTTTTGTTTCTCCCCTTTTCTTTCATATCTCTTATTTTTCTCTTTCCCTTTCTTACTCTTTTTTCTTCTTTCTCCTTTTTGCTCTTTATTCCTTTCATTATTTTTGTCTTCTTTCTCTTCTTTTTTCCTTTTCATTCATAATTTTTCCTTCTTCTTTTCTTTCATACTATTTTCCTATTCTTCATTCTTATTTTTTCTCTCCATTCTTTCCTTTCATATTTCTTTTTCTTCTACTCTTTTTTCTTCTCATATTTTAAATTTTCTTTTCTTTATTATTCTTGTTCTCTTTTCTTTTGTGGTTTTATTTGTTGTAGGGGTCTTTTTGTATGTTTCTGTTTTGTTGTGTTGTGTTTTATTTTGTTTTGTTCTGTCAGCACTTGTATAACAGATCGCACAATGTGGTTAGGGTTGAGCCTTACAGTCAGCCAGCCTGAGGGGAGATCCCACTCATGAATGGGACAACAGCAATCAAGACCCAGTTACAACAGGAAAGCCCAAATAACCCACACAAGGGACATTCCTAGAGCATCCAGATCAGGAGATCAAAGAGACTGCACCACTGGGTCCCACAGGACACTTACTGTATAAGGCCACCCATGAAGACTGGGAGGCATAGCAGATCTAGCTAATACATAGAAACAAATACAAAAGGATAGCAAAAATATTGAGACAAAGAAACAACCCCAAATGAAAGAAAAGGAGAAAACTCCAGAAAAAGAGCTAACTGAAATGGAGGCAAGCAATTGATCAGATATAGAGTTCAAAATAATGGTTATAAGGATGCTCAAAGAACTTAGTGAGAATTATAGGGAACAAAGTAGGAACCACAGCAGCATAAAAAATAGAAACCATAAATAAGAACCAGTCAGAAATGAAGACTATCATACCTGACATTAAGTATACACTGGAAGAAGCTTTGGCTGGTGTTGATCAGTGGTTAGAACATCAGCACAAACACCAAAAGATTGCAGGTTCAATTCCCAAACAAGGGCATATACCTGGGTTGCAGGTTCAACTCCCTGCCCCAGGTGAGGTGAGTTCAGGAAGCAACCGATTG
>NW_005362314.1:486144-491747 GCF_000412655.1 Myotis brandtii | reverse complement strand
ACCACCCTCCCTCCCTTTCTCTCTTTCCTTCCCTCCGTTCCACTCTTTCTCAAAATCAATGGGGAAAATATCCTCTGGTGAAGATGAACAACAACAAAAAAGAATACATTGGAAGGAATTAAAAGTAGATTCATTGAAGCACAGGATCATATCAGTGATTTAGAAGACAAGGAAGAACCCCCCCCCCCACACACCCACGCAATTAGAGAAGCAAAAAGAAAATTATAAAGCAGGATAGTTTAAGGGAACTTTGGGATGACATCTGCATCATAGGGGTGCCAGAAGGAGAAGAAAAAAGTCACACAAGTTCAGGAAGCACAGAAGAGTCCCAATAAAGATGAACTGAAAGAGAACCACTCTAAGACATCATAATTATAATGGCAAAGGTTAAAGACAAGAAAGGATCTTAAAGGTAGCAAGAGAGAGACAGAAAGTTACCTACAAGGGAGATCCCATTAATCTGTCAGCTAGTTTCTCAACAGAAACACTTAAGGCCAGAGGGATTGGCATAAAGTACTCAAAAGCAAGGACCTGAATAAAAGACTACTCATTTATAATTGGAGGTGAAATAAAGAGCTCCCCAGACAAAAAAGGCTAAAAGACTACATTACCACCAAACAAACATTGCAAGAAATGTTAAAGGGACTGCTTTAAGAAGAAAGAGAATTAGAGAGAGGAACATAGGTATAAAGAAAAATAAATAAATAAATACTTATCAATAACATTAAATGTAAATGGACTAAGTGCTCCAACCTAAAGACATAGAGTAGCTGAATGGATAAGAAAACATGACACTTATATATATAGTGTTTGCAAAGGACCTACCTCAGAACAAAAGACTCACACAGACTGAAAGTGAAGGGATGGAAAAAATATTACATGCAAATGGAAATTTAAAAAAAGCTGGGGTAGTAATAGTCATATCTGACAAAATAGACTTCAAACCAATTGCCAAAACAAGAGACAAAGAAGGTCACTATATAATACTAAAGGGATCCATACAACAAGAAATGTAACCTTTGTAAACATATATGCACCAACATTGAAATACCAAAATATATAAAAAAACTCAAGCAAGACTTTAAGGGAGAGATCAATAGCAATGCAGTCATAGTAGGGGAGTTCAAAACCCCACTCATAGCCCTAACCGGTTTGGCTCAGTGGATAGAGCGTCGGCCTGCGGACTGAAAGGTCCCAGGTTCGATTCCGGTCAGGGGTGTGTACCTTGGTTGTGGGCACATCCCCAGCGGGAGGTGTGCAGGAGGCAGCTGATTGATGTCTCTCTCTCTCTCATCGATGTTTCTAACTCTCTGTCCCTCTCCCTTCCTCTCCGTAAAAAATCAATAAAATATATATTTAAAAAAGAAACAAACAAAAAAAACCCCCACTCATAGCACTGGAAAGATCCTCCTGGCAAAAAATCAACGAGGAAACAGTGATCTTAAATGACACACTAGGATCAGATTATTTTAATTGATATTAATGAACATTTTATTCCAAAGTGGCAGAATGTACATTCTTCTCAAGTGCACATGGAGCATTCTCAAAGACAGACCACATGTTAGGACACAAGTAAGTCTTAAAAAATTCAAGAAGATTGAAATCATATCAAGCATCTTCTCCGATCACAATTGCTTGACACTAGAAATCAAATACATTAAAAAATACAAAAATATTCAAACACATGGAATACAACTAGCATGTTATTAAATAAGCAATGAATGGGTTACCAATGAGATCAAGGAAGCAATCAAACACTATCTGGAAACAAATGAAAATGAACACACAACAACCCCAAATCTATGGGATACAGCAAAAGCAGTCCTGAGAGGGAAGTTCATAGCATTACAGGCCTACATCAAGAAATAAGAAAAATCTCAAATAAACAATCTAACCCTACAACTAAAAGAATTAGCAATAGAGGAGCATGAAGATCCCAGAGTAAATAGAAGGAAATAAATAATAAAGATCAGAGAAAAAAATAAATGAAATAGCAACAAAAAACAAAACAAAACACCAAAACCACAAAAAAAGATACAAAAGATCAAAGAAACCAAGATCTGTCCTTTGAGAAGCTAAACAAGATTAATGAGCCTTTTCCCAGACTTATCAAGAAACAAAGATAAAAAATAAATAAAATCTGAAATGAAAGAGGCAAAGTAACAACTGAATTACAGAAATACAAAGGATTATAAGCAAATACTATGAACAACGATATGCTAACAAACTGGACAATCTGGGTGAAATGGAAAAATTCCTGGAAACATACAATTTTCCAAAAGTCAATCAGGAAGAATCAGAAAACCTGAAAAGACTGATAAAAACTAATGAAATTGAAGCAGTAAAAAAAAAACAAACCTCCCAACAAATAAAAGACCTGGACCAGATGACTTCACTGATGAGTTTTACCAAACATTCAAAGAATAACCTAACCTCCTCAAACTATTAGAAAAAATTCAAGTGGAAGGAAGTCTTTCAAGCTCTTTTTACAAAGCTAGCATTATCCTCATTCCAAAACCAGATAAAGACACTACAAAGAAAGAAAATTACAGGCAAATATCCCTGATGAATATAGATGCTAAAATCCTCAACAAAATACTGCAAATTGGATCCAACAATACATTAAAAAGATCATACATCATGACCAAGCCAGATTTATACCAGGGATCAAAGGTTGGTTCAATATTCACAAATCAATAAATGTGATACTTCACATAAACAAAATAAAGGATAAAATTACATGATCATTAACAATAGATGCAGAAAAAGCATTTGACAAAATCCAGTACCCTTTTATGATAAAAACTTTCAGCAAGGTGGGAATAGAGGGATCATAATTCAACATAATAAAGGCCATATATGAAAAAACCTATAGCCACATCATACTAAATGGGCAAAAACTAAAAGTGTTTCCTTTAAGACATGTATGTCTGCTTTCACCACTCTTACTCAACATAGTACTGGAAGTCCTAGCCACAGTGATCAGAAAAGAAAAATAAATAAAAGGCATCCAAATTAAGAAGGAGGAAGTAAAACTGTCGTAGATCATATGATACTGTACACAGATAATCCTAAAGACTTTACCAAAAACTGCTATGTTTAATAAGTTAATTTGACTAAGTAGCAGAATACAAAATCAACATCTAAAAATTAATGGCATTTTTATATACCAATAATGAACTCTCAGAAAGAAAAACTAAAAAACCCCACACAATCCAAAAGTAATTAGATAGCCGAGAATAAACTTAACCAAGGAGGAAAAAGACCTGTACTGGAAAACTGTAGGACATTGAAAAAGGAAATAGAGAAGATACCAACAAGTGAAGCATATACTGTGTTCATGGACTGGAAGAATTAACATCCATAAACTGTCCTCACTACCCAAAGCAATCTATAGATTCAATGCAATTCCTATCAACCAAAGGACTTGTATGCATGCATATAAGCATAACCAATGGACACAAGACACTGGGGGGGGGTAGGGGAGTCTGGGGGAAAGAGACAAATGTACTACTCTTTGTAATATTTTAAGCAATAAATAAATAAATAAACAAACAAATAAATAAATAAATATCAACAGCATATTTCACAGATCTAGAACAAATATTCCAAAAATTTATATGGAACCAAAAAGACCCCAAATAGCTTCAGCAATCTTGAGAAAGAAGAACAAGCTTGGAAGGATCACAATACCGGATATCAAAATATATTGTAAAGCCATTATAATCAAAACAGCCTGGTACTGGCACCAGAACAGTCATATAGATTAATAGGATAGAACAGAGAGCCCAGGAATCAACACACACCCTTATGGTCAATTAATATTTGATAAAGGAGGCAAGAATATACAATGGAGTAAAGACAGTCTCTTCAATAGATTGTGTTGGGATAATTGGAAAGGTACATGCAAAAAAAAAAAAAAAGAAACTAGATTACCAACTTACAACATACACAAGAATAAACTTAAAATGGATAGAAGACTTAAATGTAAATCACAAAACAATAAAAATCACCAAAGAAAACAGGCAGTAAAATCTTAGACATCTCATAGCAGTATTTTTGCAGATACACCTCCTAAGGCAAGGGAAGCAAAGGAAAAATTAAACAAATGGGACTACATCAAACTAAAAAGTTTCTGCACAGCAAAATAAACCATCAACAAAATAAAAGGGGTCCCACTGAATGGGAGAACATATTTGCCAATGATACATGTGATAATTGGTTAATTTCCAAAATATATGAAGCACTCATACAATTCAACAGCAGGAAGACAAACAATCCAATTAAAAAATGGGCAAAGGACCTGAACAGGTATTTCTACAAAGAGGACATACAGATGGCCAATAGACATATGAAAAAAATGCTCACTGTCACTAGAGATACAAATTAAAACTACAATGAAGTATCACCTAACAGCTGCCAGAATGGCTACCTTCAATAAATTAATAAATAGCAAGTGCTGGTGAGGATATGGAGAAAAGGGAACTCTAGTGCAATGCTGGTGGGAATGTAGACTGGTATAGCCACTGTGGAAAACAGAATAGATTTTCCTCAAAAAATGAAAAATGGAACTGCCATTTGACCCAGCAATTCCACTTCTTGGAATACATCCTAAGGGTCCTTAAACACCAATCAGAAAGAATATATGCAGCCCTATGTTCGTTGCAGCATTATCTATATACTAGTGGCCAGGTGCACGAAATTCGTGCATGGGTAGGGTCCCTAGGCCTGGCTGGCAATCAGGACCAATCTGTAGGACCACTGGCGGGGCGATCGGGGGCCCCCACACGCACCTGCCTTGGCTGGCCTGGCATCACCCGCTTGCTGGCCCGGCCCCATCCGCCACCGGTTGGGGCCTGCAGGTTGGGGGCAGCTCCTGTGTTGAGAGTCTTCCCCCTGGTGGTCAGTGCACATCATAGCAACCAGCTGTTTGGTTGATTTGCATATTAGGGTTTTATCTACACTAATAAAAGGCAAAGATGCTAATTGACCGTACCTTCCCTATGCCCAAAGCCACGCCCACCAGCCAATCAGAGTGACTGTATGCAAATTAACCCAACCAAGATGGCAGCCGGCAGCCATGGAGCTGGAGCAAGCAGGAGGCTTGGTTGCCCGGGAGATGGAGAAAGCCAAGCTTCCCGCCTGCCCTGAGCCGGCTGTGGCCTCTGCTAATGGCAACAAAGTTTCAATTATAGAAGATAAATAAATCCCAGGTACCTGCTTCCAGCCAGCCTCCACTGGGAGCTTGGGTGGCTGGGGGTTGTGGCCAGCCTGCAAATAGCCATCAATCCTTAACCCAGGATGGCCACACCCTCATGGGGTGAGAGTCCCCGCTGGGGGGTTTAGCCAGCCTGAAAATGATCCTCAGCCCCTCACCCAGACTGGCCAGGCACCCCAGCAAGACCCCCCCACCCTGAAGGGGCTGTGGCCAGCCTGCAAACGGCCCTCAGCCCCTCACCTAGGATGGCCAGGCACCCCAGTGGGGACCCCCACACTGAAGGGGCTGTGGCAAGCCTGCAAACAGCCATAAGCCCCTCACCCAGGATGGCCAGGCACCCCAGGGGGGACCCCCACCCTGAAGGGGCTGTGGCCAGCCTGCAAAC
>NW_005362314.1:470273-485966 GCF_000412655.1 Myotis brandtii | reverse complement strand
GGCTGCCAGTACAGCGGTGGTGGTGGGAGCCTTTTCCGCCTCCTCAGCAGCGCTAAGGATGTCCGACTGCAGCTTAGGCCTGCTCCCTGCTGGCAAGTGGGCATCCCTCGAGGGGTCCCAGACTGACAGAGGGCACAGGCCGGGCTGAAGGACCCCCCCGAGTGCACAAATTTTTGTGCACCGGGCCTCTAGTATAGATATAAAACCCTAAGCAACCTTTACGACTAAATGACCAGAATGACCGCAATGACCTGTTGACCAATCGCTATGATGCTCACTGACCACCAGGGGGCAGACGCTCAATGTGGGGTGCGGCTACAGTGTTTTGGCCAAGTTCAAGCCTTGGATTAATGAAAGGACAGGGTCCTCTCATTGCCACATGCAAGTCCCAGCTGGAAGGGCAGGGCCCTCCCAGCACAATCATAACTGACGGCTGTGGTTGTAAGCTTGAACCTATGGTCCGAACACGTGGCCCCACGTGCCTTGTGCTAGAGTTCAGGTGCATGTAGTTGAGTAGGTTTGAAACTCACGAGAATGCTGTAAACAACTTGATCACGCCCCTACTTTGCCTCGTGGGATCTGCTATAAAATAAAGACACGGCTTGTGGGCGCTGGCGCTGTCTCCTCATCAGGGAGCAGTGTCCCACTGAGACCCAGCTTTCATTCTCTTGTCTGTCTTTTCTCAATCCTTTCACCCCCCCACTCAGGATCACCTTTGGCCATAACAGCTCAATGCAGGAGCTGCCCCCTGGTGGTCAGTGTGCTCCCACAGCCAACCTCCCGCAGCCCTGATGGGGAGGTTGGCTGGCCAACCTCCCGTGGCCCCTGCCTCCTGCTGGCCAGCCTCCCATGGTCCCTCTCCCTGGCTGGCTGGCCAACCTTTTACAGTCCTTCCCCCCTGCTGGCCAGCCAACCTCCCAGGGTCCCTTCCTCTGGCCGGCTGGCCTCCTAATAGGCCTCGATCACCAGCCAGGCTGAGGGACCCCCACCCGGGCATGAATTCATGCACTGGGCCTCTAGTTTACAATAACTAAGATCTGGAAAGAGCCCAAGTGCTCATTAGTAGATGAGTGGATAAAAAAGGTGTGGTATGCCCTAACCGGTTTGGCTCAGTGGATAGAGCGTCAGCCTGCGAACTGAAGGGTCCCAAGTTCGATTCTGGTCAAGGGCATGTACCTTGGTTGTGGGCACATTCCCAGTAGGAGGTATGCAGGAGGCAGCTGATCAATGTTTCTCTCCCATCAATATTTCTAACTCTCTATCCCTCTCCCTTCCTCTCTGTAAAAAATCAATAAAATATTGAAAAAAAAAGCTGTCGTATATTTGCACAATGGAATATTATGTGACTGTAAAAAAGGAGATCTTACCCTTTGCAACAGCATGGATGAACCTGGAGATTATTATTAAGTGAAATAAGCCAGTTATAGAAAGACAAATATCACATGATCTCATATGTGGAATCTAATAAACAAAATAAAATGACAAACAAAATAAGTCTAGAAGCATGGATGCATGGAATAGAATGACAGATCTCAGTGGGAGGAGGTTGGGGTGATGAGAAGAGATTAACCAAAGAATATATATGCATACTAGGGGCCCAGTGTACAAATTCGTGCACCTTGAAAGGAAATGTGGGCCATGAGGCTTTGGTGGGCACAGGGGCGGGTCTCGGCAATCCTCTGCACCCCAGCCCAGCCCCTCCTGCCATAGCCCCCGGTCCCCTGTCTGCCGGCAGCCCTGCTTCCACCGCTGCTGCTACCACGTGCTGACAGTGCCAGCCCCGCTTGTACCCGCTGATGGCGTGGAGCGATTGGGGCTGGCACCAGCAGTAGGTGTGAGCGGGGCCGGCACCAGCAGTGGGTGCAAGTGGTGGCTGCTGCCCCGATCACCCCTCAGGAGCAGGGGGAGGTAGAGAAGCCCTGAGGGTCGATCGGGGCCGGCAGCCGCTGCTCACACCTGCTGATGGGTGCGAGTGGCGGCTCTGGCGCTGGCAGTGGGTGCAAGTGGGGCCAGCACCGGCAGCAGGTGCGAGCGCCTGGTGGGACCATGGCACGTGGGAGCAAAGAATTTTCAGTAACCAGCAGAGGCTCGCCCCAATGACAGTGACTGGTGCCCTGCCTTGTTCTGGCACCCTCGCTCACCTGCTCCACCATCCCGCCAAGGCCAATGCCCACCATGTTCCGTGCTCTGTTGTCTGCTGCTGACACCTGCCATGTTCTGTGCCCACCCCGTGGTGGTCAGTGCACGTCATAGCAACCAGTTTTTCAGTCGTTCCGCTGTTCATTCTATTTGCATATTAGGGATATATATTAACCCTTTGCGTCCAATTTTATATTTGGAATTCAAACAGTCTGGTCCAAATTAATTGATGGGACTGAATGTTGAACCGGTTAGTGGTGTCGACCTCAGCCTCAACATTGGACCTGCTCCTAGCACCTGGTCTGTCGAGTCAGCCTCGATGTTGGATCTGCTCCTAGCGCCTGGTCTGTCGAGTCAGCCTTGACGTTGGACTAAAAAGGGTTAATACATAATCCATGGACACAGACAATAGTATGGGGAAGGCCTGGTTTGGGGCAGGGGCTGGGTAGAGGGTGGTAAAAGGTAGGAAAATGGGAGACATCTGTAATACAATAAAATCTGTCAACAATAAAAACCCCCCACAAGTAGCTATATGGGCTCCTTTGCTAAGCAGCCCCATTCTTTAAAAACTGTTAATCAAATCTTAAAGCTTTAGCCATTTGAATGAGCAAACAACTTATTCCAACTATTATAAATTAACTAGAGGCCCAGTGCATGAATTCTAGGTCTGGCCGGCAATCAGGGCCGATTGGGGCCAGGCTGATCAGGGCCAGACTGATCGGGGCCTGCTGGTCTGGGGGAGAGGAGTGGGGAGGGACCACGGGGGGTTGGCCGTCAGCCCCGAGGAGGGAGCTGGCCCCCTGGCCCCCCTGGGAAAGGAGCTGCATCCACTGCCACCCACCCCTGTTCCCCATCCCAGCCCGGGGCCCAAAGGCCCCAGTGGGGTTGGGAGAGGAGGCGACAGTTGCTGGGCCAGGCATGGAAGGGACAGATGCCGGACACTGATGCCGCTGTTGGCGCCCTGCCACCACACGGTTCCCCGCCTCCCCCCTCCTCCTTCCCTCACCACTGCACCATCCCTGCAGTGGGTGGGCAGCCCCTGGGGAAGGGAGAGGATGGGAGTGAGACAAACCCTTGTGTCAAGGGCTGACTTTCAATAGATTGCAGCGAGGGAGCTGCTCTGCTATGTACAAAACTCTGACCCAGAAGCAGGTCATCTATGAATGGTTTAGCACCAGGGGCTAATGGGGGCCGGCTGGCCAGGGGGAGGGACTGCAGGCGGTTGGCTGGCCGCGGGAAGTTGGCCACGGGAGTGCACTGACCACTAGGGGACAGCTCCTGCGTTGAGCGTCTTCCCCCTGGTGGTCAGTGCACATCATAGTGACTGGTCGACTGGTTGACCGGTTGTTCCAGTCATTTGGGTCATTTGGTTGTAATGGTCGCTTAGGCTTTTATATATGTAGACGGTATTTACTATACCTGTCTCATGGTTAAAAAATTTTTTTAAATGAAGTGATCAGATCTCTGATTATGTCTATGTATATATGTGTATGTAGAGGACATTAATAAAAATTGGTTTACATAAAAAGCTTTGTTTAATTGGCTTAAAGAGCTTAACCACTTATATAAATTAAATATAACAGAAACTAACACAAAGCTTTTCAGGATCACGTGATTTGGGAAAAGATTTAATATCAAAATAGATTTAAGTTTGTTGGTTTAATCAAAACAGCAATGTTATTAAAGTTAGCAATGTTTAATATAAAATTATATTTTATCTGGGTTTACTAAAAAAATAAGTTCACGCTATCTGTTATAGGGTTAGTCAACAGGAAAATAGTTTGGGATAATAATTAAATGTATCTAATGTCTCATAAAATGTTTGACTAATCTAAATATAATTATTTAAATTTAGTAAATTAAATAGATGTAAATAAAAGTTTTTTTGGTGAAACTTTTCAATAATTGCTTTATGGTATATGTTCTTAAAAATTGTTACCCAAAATCTTTTGGTAACTTGAAACTTTACATTTCTATTAAGTTAAATTAAAAGATACAAATAATTGGCCCTGGCCAGTATCACTCAGTGGTTAGAGCATCCTCCCATGCACTGAAGAATTTCAGATTTTATTCTGAGTCAGAGCACATACCTAGGTTGTGGGTTTGATCCCTGGTCAGAGTGTGTGCATGAGGCAACCGATCAATGTTTCTCTCTCACATCAATGTTTCTCTCTCCATCTCCTCTCCCTCTCTATTCCTCTCTAAAATCAATGAAAAACATTTCCTCGAATAAGGATTAAAAAAAAAAGGCAAAATTGAGACAGAATGTGAGAAGTTAGGAAAATCCCTGGGCAAGTAGAATGGGGAAACTGAGACAAGGAAATTAAACAAGGCCAAACAATTTGAACTGTTTTACAGCCAGCTGGTGAATCCCAAGACTTTATCGCCCATAAACCAAGGACACTTAAGAGAGAGTGTTTTATAGCTTGAATCACCTTGGCCTGGGAAAATAGAGAACAAAGACCCAACTAATGTCATTTGTGCCTGCTAAACCCAAGGACAGATGAAGTCAGGAAACAATAGCAAAACCCCATTAAAAGCTGGACAGACCTTAGATAAAAGTAAAACAGTAAAGCAGATCAAATGATTCATCAGCATATTAAAAATTGCATCTGGAAAGCTGATGAATATTTTGCTGAAACTCTCCCCTAAGATTTTCACCTGCAGAAGAGAGATAAACCCCCCCAAACTAAGGATATTAGCGTGGGTTCGCTCTAGAGTACACCCATGCTCCTTCCCAAACATGAATTTTTCTTCTTCTTTCTAAACTCTAAGGGTCCCCACGAGACTTGCAGCTGGGGGAGCGGTGGGCAGGGCAGCTTGACCTGGGCTCACCCCCTGATCCTGTCTCCAAGGTCCCCTTTTTCTCTGACCTCCCAGTGAGCCAAGCAGCCCCACCTTGGCTACTTCTGTGACTGTGACCTTCCCTTCCCAGGGAGCCAAGCAGCCCCGCCGTGGCTGCCTGCTTTCCTAGAACGTTCCTAGGGAGCCAAAGCAGAGCCCCGCCTAGGCTCCCCCTGCTGCTGCTTCCACCCTAAGTGCTTCCTTTGTTTCCCTTCCCCAGCTTTACTAAACACACTCTCACACCTCTGAACTCCTCTTGTGAAATCCTTCCAACACGAAGTCAAGGCCCCGCACACTACAGGCCGGCCCGAGGCTGACCCACTCTGGGCCTGTCCCTGTCTGGTAATAAAGTGATTGAATATCTAGATCATTTCCAAATTAGGTAAAATACTGAAACATTAATTGCTAAATGAATTTACGTACTTTTGGCTTCCTAATACAGAAAAACTAAAGATATTTGGGTCATCTAATAAAATTATTTTTGCTAGGTTAAGGAAACATGTTTCTAAAAATTATAAAATATATTTACTAGTAAAAGAATCTGTATTTCTAGAGATTTTAAAATGTATTCATAAATTTGCTAATCTAATGAATAATAATTGCTTATTAGTTGTCACTAAAATTAAGATTTCTAAGGGTTAAAGATTCTAAATAATATGGAAGAAATTAATGTTTTCAATAAAAGGTGGTATAAGGTATGGAGATATGTTTTCATTAAGGAAAAGGAAAGTAATTTTGTCCTGTTTATTTCAGAATGGAAAAAGAGAAAGATTTTTAACTCTTATAATTAAACTGGCTAATGTTAAATTGTTATTATAAAGGTTTTAAAAAGATTAACTAAGTTTTAATATCATTGGTATGCTTATGTAAAGCTAAAATTTAATGTTATTTCTCTACTAAAAGAACAAAATTTTCCGATATTATTGGTATGCTGTTAGTAAGAAATTATAAAGGGAACAAAGATTTTATATTTTATTTAGATGGTTTCCTGGACTCTGTATCATCAGGCCTTTAATTGCTTAAGTAAATTGAGACTTCTTAATATTAAAAGAGCTAAATTTGCTTATAACTATTTAACTTTCTGTATTTGCCTGCAAAGCTTTTGTTGCCATGATTAGATTAGTAACTTAAATATTGTTCTACAATAGCCTATGATCCTATTTGACCAAATGTTTTTAAATTGTTGATATGTTTGACAAACTTTCCAAGATCAGATTCTAAATTAAATCTTATTGACCTGGGAGTACTGTTTCAGAGGGCCCCTGAGCACCTCAGAGATTTGTTCTCTCTCTTTATAAAGGAAAATGTTAAACTAATTAGGCTTATTTGGTATGTCAAATTATATGGGAAGCATTGTGAAATAGATAATGCTAAACATTTCATTATATTTACTTAGATATATTATTAATAAGTTATAAAAATTATGTAAAATTCTTAAAATGCTAACATATCCTGGTAAAGTTATGTCTCTTATCATGTCTTTAAAATATAAACATTCATGCCCGGCCAGTGTGGCTTAGTGGTTGAGCATTGACCTATGAACCAGGAGGTCATGGCTCGATTCCTGGTCAGGGCACATGCCTGGGTTTCAGGCTCGATCCCCAGTAGGGGGTGTGCAGGAAGCAGTCAATCAATGATTCTCTCTCATCATTGATGTTTCTATCTCTCCCTCTCCTTTCCTTTCTGAAATCAACAAAAAAATATATTTAAAATGTAAACAGTCAGGAGCTAACCCAGAAATTGCCTATAGACACTGACGAGAAAAGAAATGGCCCTTTAAAAGCACAAACCGCTGTGTAAATTACCTTGCCAAAATTAATTTATAAAAGAGCTTTGTTCTCTCTTATTTATTTTACAAAACTACTAAAAAAGAATAAGGATGAAACAAAATGACTGTATATAGAAAACAAGACATGTTTTCAGTAGAAGGCATGAAGCATGGAGATACACTTTTGTTGATGAAAAGGAGAATAAAATGTGTTTTTTGGATAAGGAAGAATATAAAGAACATGGGTATTTTTTATGGCAAAGAAAGAAAAAGGAAAAAGAAACTTTGCCCTAAAATAAAATGATTGTCTAAAGAAAAGGGTGGAATGTAAACTGGGATGTTGCAGAAGGTTTGTGGAAGAGGGATCTTGAGAAAAGTTTATATATAGTCAATCTAACTAAGATTAGAATGTATAACTAGTCAATTACATTCTTTTTTTTTAAATATTTCTTTATTGATTTTTTACAGAGAGGGAGGGAGAGAGATAGAGTTAGAAACATCGATGTGAGAAACATCGATCAGCTGCCTCCTGCACATCTCCCACTGGGGATGTGCCCGCAACCCAGGTACATGCCCTTGACCGGAATCGAACCTGGGACCCTTCAGTCCGCAGGCCGACGCTTTATCCACTGAGCCAAACCGGTTTTGGCATTACATTCTTTATATGTATGTATGTGAACTAACCAGATCTTTAACCCAGGCCCTTTTTAAGCCTTTTGCCATTTGCATACAATTACTGTTTTACTCTGATGTTTTGGCAAAAAAATATTCCTACCAATGTGTTTCATCTTCAAAGAGATTATAACTTTGAAAATGTAACACTGAACTGGAAGGAGATTTACAGAACTCTAAGGAAAAACTGGATTCCTAAAACTGCTCACAGGAGGATCAAGATCAGTAAGGATTGATTAATAACATGGGAATGAGTGAATTGCTAAGGATGATTACAATTTTTATGACTTTTGATATGAGATACTCATTTTTTTATCCTTATTCTTCAGATATAAGATTTTTTCCCCCCTGCCACATATGACCTATAGCAATTTGGTAAGTTTTACCTTTATAAGCAAAATTAAAACATCATTTATCTTTTCTTGCCCACAAATCCCTTCAAAATTTCAAGTCTTCTTTTTTTGTTGTTTTTCCACTTGTTTTTTAGTTCCTTCATATCTCACAAATAATATGCGAGACCAAACACTCACTATAATAATTATTGTTTTCTTTTCCCCCCTTAATATCTATCTGGGAAGATAACTCAACATTGGACATCATCTCCCTCCCCACCCCCCTGCCCCACAGTCTGTGCAACTTTTATTTCAGTCAGAAGTAATCAAATCTATGTACAGTCTAAAAATAGTAAAAAGATGAGTAAAAAGGTCCTGTAGTCCTTCAGGAAGGGGGATGGAAGATGGACTGGGCGAGCATTATACCTGGAGTGTAGAGAGAGGGTCTGGGCACTATCCTGGCAGCAATGATGACAGAACCAGACAGAGAGAGACCTGTCGGGTGCAGGATCAGGAGGACACTGCCTGGCCTGGTGAGCCTGCCCACCTATCCCCAAAAGGGCAGGCAAAGACCCTGAGACCAACCTGGCTTGGATAGGCCTATGGTGGGCCCAGAAGAAGCCAAGACCTGGCCTGGATTCTGTCAACAAGTCCAAACCTTCACAGTGCTGTCCACAGCCCCTGAGAAGAGCTGGCCCCGGGGCACAGCCAGTGCAGTTATACCGCTCTGGTGACACAGCAGGATCTGTGTGCAGATCATGTTGTCCATACTCCAGACCCTGGGAGACTGATCATAGGACAAGCTGAAGACTGGTCTAGTCTGGTGTTGAGATGACCACTAGGGCATACACGGTGCCAACATGGCCTGTCAGGGTCTGCACCTGCTCCTTGGACTCGATGTCTCACACATGGATGAGGTTCTCATAGGTGCCACAGACAATGTGGTGATTTGTCACGGCAATAGAGTATGCACTGCCACCAGATGTCTATAGGACATGGATGCAGTCGAGGGTCTGGATATCCCAGATCTTGATTATTTGGTAGGAACCACTGTACAAGTAGCTCTGGGCAGCCACCAAGGCCTGCACCTAGTGGTTTAGGCCTGTTAGCTTCTTCTTCAGCTTCAGCTCAGTGCCCAAGGTCCCAGACCTTGATGGCCTTCAGGGAGCCACTGAAGAGCATGTTGTGTGAGGAGACCAGTGTGCACACAGTTGTCATGGGCCCGGATTGTGTTCACCTTATGCAGGTACTGGATATCTCACACAATGATGGTGCAGTCGCTGAGCTGCTGTAGAGCTTGCACCCCTGGATGCAGAGTGCCAGCACAATGCCATCATGGCCCTCCAGTGTCTTCTGGCACTTGTACATAGTACACGTGTCCCATACCTTGATGTTCTTGTCAGAGGAGCCACTGGAGTAGACACAGAGACATCAGATGGGGCCCTGTTGGCCCCAAAGTTTCCTTTGTACTTGAAGATCTGCTGTGGGTCATAGGATCCTAGGATGCCCATGTTGAGCCATGCATTGATGTGGGATAACTCATTGTTCAACATGGATGTGTCCCTCTGGAACTCCATGAGCTCCTTGCTCAACTTGCTCTGGTTTTCATCCAGGACATTGAACTTGAACTCCAGGCTCTTCTCCAGCTGGTCAATCTTCTCTGAGAACTTACCCAGCATGGAGCACAGGAAGGTGATCTCCTGGTCCTTCTGGGCCCACACCACGTGCATCTCATGGAAGTAGTCATCCATCTCCTGGAGGAACTCCTTCAGGCCCTCAAAGTGGCAGGTCTCCAGATGGGTCTCATACATGTTGTGGTTCCCAATGAACGTGCATGTGTACTTGGAGTGGGGACACTTGATGTGCTTGTACTCTTTGAGGTGGGCCTCCAGATTCATCTTGAAAAGGAACGGGCAGTTGGGGTTGTTGGGACACCACACAGGCCTGTAGTCACAGCTGTTCTCATGGTCCTTCCAGGCACTGAGCTTAATAATGAAGGGGCACCCTTGGGGGTCCACCTCAAAGATGATGGGCTTCCCGACCCCTGCTGCCTGACAGTATGCTTGCAGTGGATGGAGAGCTCCCTGGGGTTGCTCGGCCATGGCAATGTTGTTCACCACCACTGCAGCTTGGCATTGTCCACAGGACACTTCTCTGACTTTAAAGCACATCTTCGACAGAATGTATGCCCACACATGGTGATCACAGGGTCCTTAAACACACTGTAGCAGAGCTGGCAGCACAGCTTCACTGAGAGCTGCTCGGCAAAGACCAGTGGCTCCAGCTCCTCCTTCTCCTCAGGCAGCGAGAACATGGAGCATAGTAGTGAATGGAGTGCAGGGAGCGAATGGATATGGCCAAGCCAGAGTGGCGTGGGGTGCTCATGGGGGCATGCTGTCCTCCTCATCCTGAGGGGAGTAGGCAAGGGTGCTGGAGGAGGAGGCGTCCTGCGGTGCTGTTTGTATGTGCTGGTCCCATCCGCTTTGGTGATAGTGGTGACAGCTGAAAAGGCAGGCCCAAAGGTCGTTTCCATTCTGGTCCTGGTGATGATGTCTGGGGTGGGAAGATTGGTAGGTCTCCCAGAGAAGCGGTTGTACCAGGCGCTTTTGCCCGAGCTCATGATCTAGAGAAGCATCTAGGGTCCTCCGGTAGCATTCCCCTACCCGTCACCACCCAGGAGTGGCAACACCCTCCCCCTTCATTGTGCCCCCACGCTGCCGGCCTGAAAAGAGATGGGCATCATCTTTAAACCCACTTCTCAGGTCAAAACATGCAACTAGTCACACACATAGTCAAGGATATTCACGCCTGTGATGTCAACCTTAGGGAAGTTACCAGATTTGGAAAACCCCTTTTTCCTTGGGCAACTATTGCAATAACCACCATGGCAATAGCCAATCAGACAAATCTTTAAATTCCTTTGCATGAGTTATATTAGAAAATAAAATTCCTTTTGACCATATCCTAGTTAAGCAAGATGGTTTGCTCTGTTGTTAATACCTCCTGTTGTACTTTGATAAGACACCTGTGGTAAAATAGAGACAAAACTAGATAGAATCAGGGCATAAACCAAATGATTCAATATAGTGTCCACTGACAGCTCATGGTTCTTGAATATCTTGGTTCTTTAATACCTGACTACTCACAGCTTTATTGAGGGTATAAATCCTGGTTCAGATTTATTCTTCAAATTGGACTTGGCATTTTGTTTGTTATTATAGGAAATTTTGCTGTTATAAAACTTTGTTTTGCATAGCTCAGTGTTAAAATGATACCACCCCAATAATGGTTGCTCAACATTTTGAGATGAAGTCTTAGATGAGAAACCTCCAGATGTTGCCTTTAGAGAAACATCATGGTACAGCCTTCCCCTGTTCCAGTGCTCTTGCTGCTCAAATGTGGCCCAGTGTTCCTTTAGGAAAAAGAAACCACTTTCCCTTCTACGTAGGACATGACATACTGGGAATGAGCTTTCCTGGTGACAAGGGACTGGCAATGGCATGATATACTGATAATGAACCTTCCTGACAATGGAGGACCATTGCTTTTAATAACTTATCAGTGCTGCTTTCTGGTAATTGATCAGTGATGTTTTCAAGGAATAATATTCATCAAAACAGGAAAAATGTAACAAAAATAAGGAACCACTTTAAAATGCAGCTGGAGCTGCTACCCCACAGGAACTGCCTTGCACACCTTATGCCTCAAACCTTGGAATGCTAGAACAGGGCAGAATCACCTTGGGACTGGGCCTAAAGCAACACTGTGCCCCGCAGAACTGTTTGCAAAGATAATAAGAAAGCAGTTATTATGACCACTGGACTGAAAATTAAAAAGTTGTTTAGAATTAACATCATTATGTTATGTTACCGGCATCAAAGAAATGCCTTCCTTATATGGATGTAATTCTTCCCTTTCCCCTTCTCATAAATACCCGTTGCCTTTGTCAGAACACTATTTGGGTTTCTGTCTGAATCAGTTATTCCCGAATAGTTATGCTTTGATCTCAAATAAACGCTTGTTGCCTCTCACTTTGGAAGGTATTTTATCTTTAGGTTAACAATACCTATGTAAATGCAACCTCCACAACAACCCCAAAGGGTGAGGCTTGGAGAGTTTCTGGGTTGGTGAACAGGTGAAGTTTTGGAGAGTGGTGCACCTGGAGAGGGCATGGAAGCTCCTTGCCTCTTCCCCATACCTGGTCCTATGTTTCTCTTCCATTTGGCTGTTCCTGAGTTATATCCTTTTATCATAAACTGGTGATCAAGTAAGTGAAATAATTCTGAGTTCTGTGAGGCACTCTACCAAATTAATCAAACCCAAAGAGGGGGTTGTGGGAATCTCCAATCTATAGCCAGTTGGTCAGAAGCACAGGTGACAACTGAACTTTTGATGGCAGTCTGAAGGGGCGGGGGTGGTATTGTAAGACTGAGCCCTTAACCTGTGGGATCTGACATTATCTTCAGGTAGATAGTGTCAGAACTAAGTTGAATTGTAGGACACCCAGCTGGTGTCAGAGAATTGCTTGCTGGTATAGGGAAAAGCCCCCACACTGGAATTGGGTGCAGAACGTTAGCAGTGTATTCCCTGGAAGGGTTGCTCCAGCCTCTCATTTGAGGGGGATCAATGCTTAGGTTTCCTACAGAATAACTAGAAGTGAAAAGACTCAGAGCTGTAGAGGCAGGTGGATGCCAATGCAGATGTGCACAGAGACCAGTGAAGGACATGGCATCAGGAGGGCACCATCTCAGACTCTGAAGCCTGACTGACAGGAGCCACCAACAGAGATTGCATGCCTTCGGTGAGAGCAGCTCTTAGGAGTTCTCCATGGACTCCTGTGTTCCCTCTAAAAAGGCTTGCAGCCCGTGTACAAAGACGGTATGTGGAAGTCCCACCTGGTTGGATGAGAAGAAGGGTATCTGGACAAGAGAAAATGAAGCAGCATGATGTTTGAGAACAGTTGCTCTGAGCTTTTGTTCTGTGAATCACAGATGATTAACAAAAAACCCCAGAGTGAATGAACGACTTGATCTGTCAAACTTTGAGAGATATTAAAATATCCTGTCATAATTTCTCCTCCGTTCTAAGACACATTTCATTTCACCTTTTATTGTTTCTGAAATCAGGATGTCTAATAATCACAGTCGAAAGGACCCTCCCTGCTACCTAGAAGAGTGTTTGACTCAGCAGATTCTTGCCTGGGCAGCTGCTGGCCAGCTCATCTCAGGTGGTGTGACCATCCAGGTGCAGGCAAACACCTGGCTCAGAGAACAGCTATTTGTCTTTGGTAAGTGTCTACAGACCTTCAGGAGACACAGTGGTCTAAATTGAACTAGGTGACTTTAACCAAGTACAAGAGGCCAGTGAAGCACAGGGTCCTTCTACTGGTCTGAAATCTCACTTTAGATTCTAAAGGGTTAATGGGGCCAATGATAGCTCAGATTGGGGATGGCCATGTGTACCCGATTTGCTCTGCATGGCTGCTGTGACCAGGGGAGGCTCACAGCTTGATTCCATTTCAGTTCCAGCCAAGGTGGGAGCGGCTGGTAGTGAGAGTGGGCGTCTGTCACATGGCAAGGGGCACAGAGCTAAAAGGAGCTGCTTTCCTCCCTTCCCATCTGTTAGGAAATCCTATTAGTGAGCTATCATATCAGATATATGCCAGCTTATTTCAGTTTCTCCTTTTTCATAGCAGTTTTTAAGTGATATATTTGATAGCATGTTATTACTTTATCAAGGTAGTGGATGGTGCCCTTTATCAAAACAAAATGCCCCTATGAGATTCATTTTATTCGTTCTCTTTTGATTCCTTGCGGTGTATGTATGTTACAGGTGCACATATCTTTCATTCTCTGGAACCCTCTTTTAATGTCATTTCACTTTTAACCTTCCCAAGTCATTGTGTTTTGATATTCTCTAATTGACAACATCCATTGGATAATATTTTTTGACCTAGAATTAGATTCTTTTAAAATAAGAATCTCACATTCACCTGTAGTGTTAGGAGTTATATAGTTCATCTTACTACTACCCCATGTCTTTTGTGTTTTCAATCTTTCCTTTCTACCTCCTCTGCTTTCTAAATTTTGCAACATGAGCTTATATAAATGTAAGTATATGCTTGTTCTAATTATGTAAAAATTATCAGCTTGCTGTTACCATTTAAAACCACCATTAATTAATGAAATACTTAACCTCTTCTTAAATTGTCAATGTTAGGAGTGAAGCTGGCTGCTCCCACTAAGATGGTAAATTAATGCTCTGACTTCTCTGTTATTTTTGCAGGCATTTAGAAGCTGCCATTCAAAGCTTCTTCTACTAAATCTTTCCCATGCTTACTGCCTGTATCAGTCACGTATATATATTTTTAATTTTATGTGTCTTATGATGTCCTAGGACTAACCATTCTTAGAGATGGTAAGGGCTTGGGAGCACACCTTTAAGATGCAAATCTGCCTTATCTGTCACATATCAGAACAATATTTTCCCTGCCCCAAATTGTCCCAGGGCCAGGCAGCAGGCAACTAGAGACCAGCCCTAGAGCTGAAGCCTGCTAGAGTTACTCAAACTGGCCAGTTCTAACCTGTTTCCCCTGTCCTGCTCCCCTTTCCACCAGGAACCCCAATGAAAGCTCTGGCCTAGTCTTCTGCCCCTTTCTGCCCCCCAAATACCTGGTGCTTCCCCATGTGGCCCTGTAAGGCATGGCACGCCCTTCTCTTGGAAAATGTAAGTAATAAATTCTTCTTTCAATGTCATTGGCCTCTCTGTGTCCTCACTGTCACCTCCATAAATCAAAGCCCTGTGGGTACAGAGGAAACACTGCTGCCTTCATCTCTGAGGATTTGGTTCCACTGTCCGAGCAGACCGTGTGGCCTGGCCTCCCTGCAAGGTTCAGACTCAGCCAGCCTCCTCCTATCCTAGAGGACGCAGCTCCCCTGTGTCCTAGAGGAGCCTCCTTCACCTCAGGCCATGATCCTACCTGAGTGGAGGGGCTGACCGACACCCCCACCTTGTGCTTCCAGCCTCATTCCCTCCGCTAGGGGTGACTGCATTCTGGCAGTTTTTCTGAGAGACTCCTTAGGAGAGTCAGTTTGCATGGCACATACACTCAGTCCTGTCTACACAAACTACAGAGTCTTCCAGTTGTTTCAGGGAATCTGGCAGGAGGCAAGTCTGAGTTCAATTATTACTGTATGCTGAGGTTACCCCGCAGTGGTTTCCTGTGTCAGCCTAAGATTGAAGCCAAAGACATAATAATGACAACAGAAAACACAGCAGGCATTTCCACAAAGAACCAAACAATGAGAACCCTGGTGGGCCACCCTGGTCAAGAGTAAGCTGTCCAGTGCCCATCAGAGTGCCAGGATGTGGCAGGGTCACCAAGGACTGTGTGTGTTGAAATCACTTGGAGGCTCATAAAAATGCTGCTTTTGGGTCCCAGCCTCAACCTAGGAATTAGAATCTCTCAGGAGGAGCCTCAAGTTCCCCATGTTGCTCCGAGGCATACTAAATGCTGAGAGCCTCCAGCACAGAGGAGGGGCAGGCCAACATTTGCTGGGGGTCTGCCCTGCTCCAAGTGCTGTGTCTAACACTCTGCATGAGTCCTCTCAAAACTCCCTGAAGCAGAGACCCTGAGCTCCCACGCTGGCACCAGGGCACTCACCCTGCAGTCCCCTCGCACGCAGAGGCTGAAGGCATCCTTGTAGGAGCATCGTGTCCCATCATGCACCATGCGCTTCATGGACACTACCTCCCCGGTTTCCTTGGACTCACAGTAGAGGTGGCACCTCTCTTTGGCTGAAAGGGAAGAGGGGTGTTAGGGAAAAGTGTGGGCTGCTCTGTTCACCTTCTTTCCCAAGTCCACTCATGAGAAATTCCCATGAGGGTCTTCTTAAGACTTACTCCCCTCCCGCACCCTCCTCCTTCCCCCCTCCCTGT
>NW_005362314.1:462452-470064 GCF_000412655.1 Myotis brandtii | reverse complement strand
GCACCTGCCCTGGGGCAGGAAAAGGAAAGGGGCCAGGAGACTGCAATCCCCTTTGAGTTTCTGTCTCAGGGACTTGGGAAGAGCTTTTCCCAGATGAACCAGGATGTTGTTGGAGCAGCCCAGGCCTCAGGCCCCTAAGGCCCTGACACCCAGGGGAAGGCAAATGGCTATTTGCCAGCTTTTCAACTGAAGACCCTCTTTGATTAACCTTCTCTAAAACCCCAAATAAGGCTAGACACCACTTGATTCAGTCTTGGGTCCCTGGCATCTTCCCTTATCAGTATTTCTCTCGGAAGTCACTAAAACACTGGGTCGTTATTTGATGGCTATCCACCCTGCCTGCCAGGCTGCAGCCCGCCTCCAGGGGGGCCTGTGTCTGTGCTGGCTCCCCTGCCTCCAGGGCACTCTGCTGGTATATCACACGCAGGATGATGGAGATGGGCCCATGCTGGCAGCCTGCCCCTGCCCAAAGCCTGGAAGGAACAAAAACTGCATGTTTAAAATTCCACCATGAGGGAGGGGAACCAAACAGAATACAAACAGGATCATGCCTGAAGCTGCCAGGCATTTTAGTTCCTAGAAGCCAATAAATACCTTTGAGCACATAAAGTAGTTCATGTTACCTTTTCTGACACTTGACTGAGTTCTGACTGTCATCTGAAATATGAGAAGGCTAGAGGTAGCCTGGCTCCTTGGCAAGGTCCACTCAGCTCCTTCCCCACCTCCATCCCTGAGTGGGTTTAATAACACACCTACAGCCTCCTCCAACGGATGGAGGCAGCAGAGCCTGGCACTTGCTGAGCCTCCTGGTCTCTCCCCTGCATCCTGGGCCAGGCCCAGTGTTCTGGCCCCTCTGGGACTGTAGTCCTGCCTCAAGCCCCAGCCTCAGTCGTGGAGTGGGCCCCAGTAGCCCTGTGGCTGACAGCCTTGCTCACACAGACTCACAGGAAGCGCGACCCCCAGTATACCCACCCTGACCTGTCCTGAGCCTCACTCTGCCCTCCACTCAGAGCCTCACCATCCCGGTGCTCATGGGGTAGCCAGTGGTGCTGGGCATCACCATGCTCGAAGTACAGGTCCCACTGCCGGCACTGTTCCTCACGGAAGTCGGCCAGTGTGTCAGGACAATCCTGGGAGTTGCAGAGCTGAAAATCGTAGCCAAGACCTGAACAGGTGCGGCCCCCGTTGGCTGGGCTGGAAGAGAAAGCAAAGGACTTGCAGCTCGGTGCCACCAGGAAGGTGCCAGCACTTAGCGCTTCACTTGTAGAATTTGGGGGATCCTTGAGTCTCAGGTGTAGGATTAGCTCTGCTGACTGAAGGGACCCAGGCCTGCCCTGTCCTGTCCTGGATACAACACCAAGGCAGCACCCCAGCCTCCCAGGCCCCAGAGCATCAGGTATAGAGGGCTGGTAATCCTCCCTTGGGGCCCTGTGGTGTCTCCTCTACATGGAGGTCTGTGCCTGTGCTTGACACAGGGTGGGCACTCAAAGAGCAGTTCTGAAATAGCAGAATCTCACTGCACAGGTGGGGCACACAGTGAACACTCCACCCACCTTCCTCCACCTCAGCAAATTTGGGCTGTTTCTGTAATTCCCTCACTTCACTGAGAACAATCCACAGCAAACTAGCCCCACAGAAAAGGCACTGGCTCTGGTTGGCAGGTGCATCTGTAAGGTGAAGAATGGGCTGTGGCAGGCCAGAAACTGGGAGGAACTGGGGGGCAATAGTGCTGCCATATGCCAATTGTGGTAGAGCCAGACAGAACCCAAGGCCTCACCTGAGACTTGAGCAAGTCATGCTCTGCGTGCAACAAGAAGGGTGAATGCCATGCAGCACAGTAAAGTGGAAGAGAAAGAGCTGCCTCTGTGAGGCCCCTCCCATGGCACTGTGTTCTCCAGGGGGTCAGTGGGAATAATGGTCAGAAAAACTTGTGGAAGAACCAAGAGGCCTCAGTGTTTGATAGGAGATTGAAAGAAAGGATAACTCTGAGATTGATGCCAGGGTCACTGATAATATCATAGACCAATGACAATACCAACAAGGTTGTCACCAGGAGAAGGGGGTACAGGCCTGGTTGCAGGTGCGGAGAGCCAGGGCAGCAGCAGCAACCGTGGGGGAAGCAGGAAGGGTCTGCTTTTGCTGGAATCCCTGGCCAGCCCAGGCAGGAGGCATAGTGATTGGAACTGAAATCCATATTGACTCCAAAACAGAGTGAGCTAGAGAATTTGGGGAGGGGAAAAGCAAGTGAAATACTAGAGACTGGATTGTTTTCAGTTTTACAATCACAAGGGTATGAGCAGCGAAAACAGTGGGAACTCAATCCTGCAAGCAGGGTCTAGCTAGAGCTGCATGGGAGTCTTCACACTAGTCCCAGTGGAATGCAGGCATTGGGCAGGGCTTGGCTATTCTCTGGGACTGATGGCTTTCAGGAACAGATGGGCTCACAGGCTGTCCTGACAGCTTTGCTCCCATCACCTGCCCTTGTCCCCTGCTGCCATCAAGGAGTCTGGGCAAGCCCGAGGGGTAAATTCCTAGAGTGTGCGAGTGAAAAAGGTCAGAACGTGTACCTCTTCTCCACTGAACCAGGCCAGGGGGTGAGTCTGCTGGAGCCCGAGAACCCAGCATCAGGCAGGAGGAATCAGGGCCTGGATGCCCATGGAGGGTGGGGAAGTCAGGCCGAACCTGCTCTCTCAACTGCACCCTGGGCCCAAGTTACTCCATCAGCATGTGAAGGGGGCAGCTGAGACATTTATTGAGTGCTTGCTGCATGCCAGGCATGCACCACAAGCCGGGAACCCCACAGTCCTTACCCAGAATCCCATGGCCTCTGCAGTTCTAACTTCCTGTCTGGTCAATCTCATCCTGAGGCAAGCATCCCAGGGTTGCATGAGGGGAGTCAGGGGCAGGGCACTTTGGGCCCCTTCCTGCCTCTGCTCCTAGTCAGGACGGAAGCCTAGAGCCCCGGGCAGGAGGTAGTCAGAAATTAGAGGAGAAGGCCCCAGCAGGAGCTGGGGTGGCCAGCCCGAGGCACAAGTGACCTTGAGGGACAGGCTCTCCCACTGCTGCAGCCCAGGACACCAGTCCCTTCTTGGCCAACATGGACTTGATCCCTCTACCCAGAGCTATTACTGCTGAGCCCCTTTGGTTCCCTGGTGGCTAGTTCAGGGCATGGCCAGAGAAAATGCAGCAGCCTGGCCGAGCAGAACAGGGAAGCTGCTGCAAAGGCAGAGCCTAGCAGTCTAGATGGGCACCAGAGACCTGGGTGGGCTTAAATTTTGGGGCACAGATTCCTCTGAGAAGTTGATGTGAAGCTAGAGACCTGCTCCCCCAGAAAAATGTTCATGCACAGAAAGTCATAATACAATTTTGGATGAGGCCATGGCAGGGTCCAAAGAAGGGTGATGAGGCTTAGGGTCTAGGCACCCTAACTCAAATATCTAGGGGTTCAGGTGGTCAGAGGAGGTGAGTGAAGATTGCTGTGGGGAGGGGGGGGCAGCCTGAGTTGCCCATTAACCTGTATTGCTATGGTGCCCAATTTGGAAGCTAGAAATCTGTTTTCTTTATGTGAAATTCCAGATTTTTAACATTTTCATGTAAATTAAAATCTTTAAAACTCTGGCCAAAGAGAGAAAGACAAAAGCCACGTGTCTCCCAGGAGCAGAGGGCTGCTTATGGGAAGGTGGAAGACCAGTGAGTTGACATCTGTGGGGAGTTTCCTGCACCCAGGTCCTGTTCACATTACTGTATGTGCACTCACAATCACTCCATGGGCAGGCTGCCTGAGGCCCAGGGGGAGGGGCCTAAGTGACCCACCCTGACTTACATGGGGCTGCAGGGGCCCGGGACCCAGGCATTCTAGCTCCACATGGCTCTCTCCATGGGCACTGCCCTGGTGGAGGCCCAGGCTAAGGGTTCAGACAGGAAGAGTGGCCTGGGCATGAATAAGTAAGTAGCTATGGGCCGAGGAGGGGGCATGCACCAGAAAGACTTTTATAAGGTGGAGTGGGTGGGGGGATGAGAGGGACGGGGAGGGGCTAGGGAGGACAGCACAGCAGGCCCCAAACCTGGGAAGCAGGAAGGGGAGCATGGTTGGCAATAGGAGTCCAGTGGGCATGGGGGCAGCCTCTCCAGGTTATCTCTTCCCTGGGTAGCTGGGTTCAGGCAGCATGTTGCTGGCCCTGCCCCTTGCCTGACTACAAACAGTTGTTCCCCCTGCTCAGGTTCCTAGCATCCTGGGGACAAAGAGAGCCCTCCTCCTTCTTATTCTTAATTCCTGTTCTCTGTTCCACCTTATGTCCTTGATACACTTGACCAAGAAGGACAGAGCAAGCCAGTGTCTTGAGGAGGGTCAAAGCCTGTGGGGGATGGATAGCAGGCCAGGAGACCAGGTTTTCAGGGCTCCAGGGCTGGCTCTGCTCCCAGCAGGCTGTGCAACCAGGGCCATGAGGCTTCCCTCTCTGAGTCTCACCTTCCTCCCAGCGAACAGGATGCCAGCCCTTGCACCCTCTCCAGAACTGGCATGCAGCAATAGGGACCGTGCAGGATAGGAAGGGGCCTCAGGAACCACAGCTGCCACCCAGGAGAGCTGGGAAATATCAGGGTCAACTTACTGTGGGTTGTCGCACTGGCGGGTCCTGAACTTAACACCTGTGCCACAGGTGCGCGAGCAGGAGCCGAATGGACTCCAGGTGCCCCAGTTGCCATCTCGTTTGAGGATGTCAGGCGTCAGCCAGATGCAGTGTCCTTTAAAGCAGTGCTGAAAAAAAGGTCATTCCCTTGACCCATGGCCTCCTGCCCTCCCTTCAACTTGCTGTGTCCGTGAGGACTGCCTAGCCCTGGAGGCAAATGGGGAGGCAGACCTACTCACCCCTAGAAGCTCTAAGCCCCTCAGGAGACCTAGTGAGATGTTGGCCCACCCAGCTTCCTCCACTATTGCCCTGCCCTCCTACCATCCTCAGCACCTTGTCTAGTCAGAGCCTGCCCTACACCATGTCCCTAGGGTGAAGCCACTGGCATGCCCACACAGGGAACACTAAAAAAATGCAAGTAGCTCATCAAGCCTGGGATTCCAGAGACATATAAGATCTACTGTTTAAATTTTTAAAAAGCCAATTTAAAGAAAATATGGAAGCAGGTCAGGTGGTATGCTGATGTGATAAAAATTTATGAATATAGTCAGGATACACTGGCAAGCAGGGAACAAAGTTCCATAACTTGAATTTGATCACACTATCCCACCTCCTCCCATGGGAGGAAGCTTACACAATCTAGGGGCCCATTTTAAGGAGAAAATTTTAAAGTTAAAAATACTAAATTAGGTATAAAATGAAATATTAAATTAGAATAAGAAAATACATCACAAAAAATTAAAAATTGAAAAACTGACTAATATCACAAACAACCAAAAGTGAGTAGAAAGAAGGAAATAATAAAGATCAGAGCAGAAGTAAATGAGATACAATCTAAGAAAAATACAAAAGATCAAAGAAACCAAGCACTCTTTGAAAAGACTAACAAGATTAACCAGACTCATCAAGAAAAAAACAGAGAGGACCCAAATAAAGAAAATCAGAAATGAAAAAAGAGAAGTGACAACTGACACCACAGAAATACAAAGGATTATAAGAAAATATATAAACAATTATACTCCAGCAAATTGGAAAATCTGGAAGAAATGGATAAATTCCTAGAAACAATCTTTTAAGACCAAATCAAGAAGAAACAGAAAATTGGTTCAGACCAATTACTGCCAATGAAATCGAATCAGTAAGTGTCCTGGACCGGATAGCTTCACAGGTAAATTTAAGTATTATAAGAAGAAATAATACCTCTCCTCAAATTATTCCAAAAAATTCAAGAGGAGAGAAGGCTCGCAAATTCATTTTATGAGACCAGTATAATGCTGATTCCAAAACCAGACAAATATATTACGAAAAAGAAAATTATAGGCGAATATCCATGATTAACAGATGCAACTATCCTCAACAAAATATTAGCACACCAAATTCAGCCATACATGAAAAAGGTCATACACCATGATCAAGTGGGATTTATTCCTGGGATGCAAGGTTAGTTCAATATCTGCAAATCAATTAACGTGTTACACCACATAAACAAAATGAAGGATAAAAAGCATGTGGTAATATTAATAGATACAGAAGAAGCATGTGACAAAATCCAGCATAATGATAAAAAATCTCAGCAAAGTGAGAATAGAGGGTATATACCTCAACATAATAAAAGAATATATATATGACAAACCCATAGCAACTGTCATAATCAATGGAAAACAGCTAAAAGCATTTTCTTAAAATCAGGAATAAGAGAAGGTTGTTTACTTTCACTGAAGTCCTACTCACAACAATCAGACAGGAAAAAGAAATTAAAGTCATCCTGATTAGAAAGGAAGAAGTAAAACTGTCATTACTTGCAGATGATGTAATTTTATATAGAGAGAACACTAAAGAATTCACAAAACAACTATTAGAAATGATAAATGAGTTCAGTAAAATAGCAGGATACAAAATTAATATTCAGAAATCGATTGCAGCCCTGGTCGGTGTGGCTGTTGGTTGGATGTTGACCCATGCACCAAAAGATTGCCAGTTTGATTCCAGGTCAGAGCACATGCCCAGGTTGTGGGCTTGATCCCTGGTAGGGGGCTTGCAGGGGGAAGCCGGTCGATGTTTGACTCTTACATTGATGTTTTACTTTTCTTTTCTTTTTTTTTTTTTTTTTTTTTTTTTTTGAACTACTGTGCTCTTTTATTCCAACTTCCTTTCCCAATCATATGCATTGATACTATATTTCGTAAGAGTATCTGAGAATATTGGCAATCTAGAAAGAAACTGTTCATATATAATTCTTGGTGTATTTAAATACAAAACAGGAAGCTTATGTAAATTTTCTAAGTAGATTCCTTTTTCCTTTTTCATAACCTCATAGTAATTTTTGGCTTCTTTTTGAAATCTAGACAAGCTCCTATAATATATATATATAGAGAACCAGTAGGTCGTTGTTATCTTATTGCCATTGAATTATTATTATTATTATTAAAGAATGTAGTGTATTAAACCAATTTTAATTGGATTTCTTTTTGCATAATGTAATGTAATTTCCAAATAATCTTTTATTTCTTTGGATAAACAAGAGTCTCTATAGAGCTGGTATCTGTGGCTGGGTGGTAAGACTTTTTACACAACTTCTAAAGCCAAACTACTGGAAATCTTAGTTCTTTCCTTGTACTTTTTTTCTCAGTTTTTTTTAAAATTAAATCTTTATTGTTCAGATTATTACAGTTGTTCCTCTTCCCCCCACCCCCCCATAGCTCCTCTCCACCTGGTTCCCACCCGACCCTCAGCCCTTACCACCCCCTTTCCTGTCCTCATCCATAGGTGTACGATTTTTGTCCAGTCTCTTCCCGCACCCCCCACACCCCTTTCCTCCCCCGAGAATAGTCAGTCCACTCCCTTTCTATGCCCCTGATTCTATTATATTCACCAGTTTATTCTGTTCATCAGATTATTAATTCACTTGATTTTTAGATTCACTTGTTGATAGATGTGTATTTGTTGTTCATAATTTGTATCTTTACCTTTTTCTTCTTCTTCCT
>NW_005362314.1:454349-460633 GCF_000412655.1 Myotis brandtii | reverse complement strand
TTTGAGCTAGAAGAAACTATCTTTTATTTATTCATTATTATCAGTCTTCAGTGATATTCCAGATTATTCAGGTTATGCTTCTGAAGTATGCTTTAGCAAATCTTATTTAAATCTTTAATGTCTTTGACCTTAATTAGTCATTGGTAAAATTTATCTCTAAATCAGTAATTATTTATATTTTCTTTTTCTTTTTTTCAGTTTTTTTTTATTTCAAGAAAAATTATTTTAAATATGATAATGTTACATGCAATAAACAGCAATTATTCAAGAAAAATGACCTTACATATAATAACATTACATGCAATAAAAATTAATATTTCAAGAATAAAAGGATTTTAAGTATAATAATATTACCAAAACTGTACTAACATAGTTGTAGGAAATATTAAAAATCTGCAAATAACAGGATTACTTCTATTATATTCTAGAATATTTTTTTTCCTCTGGCTTATTTTTGTTCATCATTTTATGTTGTTCATTATATTCCACAAAAGAGTGAGATCATATGATATTTATCTTTCTCTGACTTGCTTATTTCACTTAGCATGATACTTTTAAAGTCTATTTTGTCGGATATGAGTATTGCCACTCCAGCTTTTTTTTCTTTTCCATTTGCATGGAAATTTTTTTCCCATCCCTTCACTTTAATCCTGTGTGTGTCTATTGTTTTGAGGTGGGTCTCTTGTAGACAACATATAGTTGGGTTATGTTTTTGTATCCATTCAGCTACCCTACACCTTTTGATTGAAGCATTTAATCCATTACATTTAGGGTTATTATTGAGAAGTACTAATTTATAGCCATTTTAATTCTGTATGGCTAGGTTTCTCTCTCTGTTTCTTCTTCTCAGCAATCCCTTACAGCAATCCCTTTAGCATTTCTTGTAATGCTGGTATGGTGGTGATAAACTCCTTTTTTTGGTCTGGGAAGCTCTTTATTTGACCATCTATTTTGAATGATAGCCTTGCTGGATATAGTAATCTTGGTCTCAGATCCTTGCTTTCAATTACCTATTGTACTTCATGCCATTCCCTTCTGGCCTGTAGAGTTTCTGATGAGAAATCAGGTGTCAGCCTTACGGAAACTCCTTTGTAAGTAACAATTTTATTTTCTCTTGCTGCCTTTAAGATTCTCTCTTTATCTTCAATTTTTTCGCATTTTAATTATGATGTATCTGGGCAAGGGTCTGTTTGGGTTCTTCTTGTTTGGGGTCCTTTGTGCCTCCTAAACTTGTGTGACTTTTTCCTTTACCAGGTTAGGGAAGTTTTCTACCATTATTTCTTCAAACACCTTCTCTATTCCTTTCTCCCTTTCTGCCTCTTCTGGCACACCTACTATTCTAATACTAGAGGCTTGGTGCATGAAATTCGTGTGCAGGCATGGTCCCTAGGTGTGGCCTGTGATCAGGACCATCTTCCCCGGCTGCCCGCAGCTGACCCTGTATCCCGCCGCCATGCACCCCCGGTTTCTCGTTCACCATCTGCGGGTGCCTGGCCAGCCCTTTCATGCCTCTGCTCCTCCTACCAGTCTCTATGCAGTCTCCACCTTCGGTCCTCGTTGGGTATCAGGGTTCTCTCCTGTGAGGTTTCCATTGATTATTCAGGAAGCTTTTCCATATTTCAGTTGTAATTCCAGCTTGTTCCTGGGAGCATGCCCATGCAGCATCCTCCTACTCTCACATCGATGTTTTTTCTCTCTCTCCCTCTCCCTTCCTTTCTCTCTAAATAAGATCAATAAGAAAATTTTTAAAAAGAAATCAATAGCATTTTTATACACCAATAGGAAACTATCAGAAAGAAAAATTTTAAAAAATCCCAATTACAATTGCATAAAGAATATCTAGGAATAAATTTAACAAAAGAGGTGGAAGACCCATACTAGAAAAATTAAGACACTGAAGAAAAAAAATGAAGATACAAAAAATGGAAACACATTCCATGCTCATGTATAGGAGGAATGAACATGATTAAAATGTCTATATTACCCAAAGCAATCTATAGATTCAATGCAATCCGTCTCAAATTTGGAGTGACAAAAATGTTCTAAAATTTGATGGCTGTGATGGTAATACAATATCAGATGTATCATTAACTAATATGTTCTCCAATACAGTGGATTTCCTTTTCATTATGATGGTGGTTTCTTTTGCTGGGCAGAAGCTTTTTATTTTGATGTAGTCCCATTTGCTTATTTTCTTCTTAGTTTCCTTTGTCCAAGGAGATGTATCCATACACATATTGCTATGTGAGATGCCTGAGATTTTACTGCCTATGTTTTCCTCTAAGATTTTTATAGTTTTATGACTTTCATTTAAGTCTTTTATCCACCTTGAGTTTATTCTTGTGTATAGTGTAAGTTGGTAGTCTAGTTTCATCTTTTTGCTTGTGTTTGTCCAGTTTCCCCAGCACCTTTTGTTGAAGAGATTGTCTTTACTCCATTGTATGGTCTTGCCTCCTTTGTCAGATATTAATTGACTATAATGGTGTGGTTCAATTTCTGGGATCTCTGCTCTGATTCATTGGTCTATATGCCTGTTTTTGTGCCAGTACCAGGCTGTTTTGGTTATAATGGGTTTGTAGTATAGTTTGATATCCAGTATTGTGATTCCCTCCTACTTTGTTCTCTCTCAAGATTGCTGCAGCTATTCAGGGTCTTTTATGGTTCTATATACAGTTTTGGAGTATTTGTTCTAGCTCTGTGAAGTATGCTATTGGTATTTTAATAGGAATTGCCTTGGATCTGTAGATTGCTTTGGGTAGTATAGACATTTTAATGATGTTCCTTCTTCCAATCCATGTACATGATATACACTTCCATTTGTTTGTATCTTTCTCTATTTCTTTTTTCAATGTCCTATAGTTTTCCAAGTATACGTCTTTTACCTCCTTGGTTAAATTTATTCTTAGTTATCCTATTTTTGTTGTTGTTGTAATGGTAAATGAGATTGTTTTTTTAGTTTCTGTTTCTGAGAGTTCATTATTGGTGTATAAAAATGCCATTGATTTGTGGATGTGGATACTGCTACCTTGCTGAATTCACTTAAGTCTAGTAGTTTCCTGGTGGTTTTTTATGTACAAAATCATGTCATCTGTGATTGACAGTTTTACTTCCTCCTTTCCAATTTAGATGCCTTTTTTTTAGGGCATTACCTGTAAAAATATTATGTTTATTTTGGCAAATAGTACAGAACGACATCCCAAGAAGATATATTCTTAGTGTGAGGTTTAAAAACTGAGGTTGGATAAAGAAGAGAGAGTGACATTGGTAGGCAGTCTTTGATCAATAAAATATCCTTTAAGTAGATGAAAAAAAAAATCTATATTATACGTTGGCCAAAAAGTTTCCACCAATTACAAACATATTCCCATTAATAAAAGTGTATGTGTGTGTGCATTTTTATTTTTATTTCTTTTTTCTTTTTTTATTGTTTAAAGTATTACAAATAGTAGTACATATGTCTCCTTTTTTCCCCAATTAACCTTCCCCCAGCCTCCCCTACCCCCTGGCACATGCCTTCACCCCCCTCCCAGTGTCTTGTGTCCATTGGTTATGCTTATATACATGCATATAAGTCCTTTGGTTGATCTCTTACCTCTCCCTGCCCCCCAACCCTCCCCAGCCTTCCTGCTGTTGTTTGTCAGTCTGTTCAATGTTTCTGTATCTATTTTTGTTCATCAGTTTATAATGTTCTTTATTATCCATAAATAAGTGAGATCATGTGGTATTTTTCTTTCTTGACTGGTTTAATACACTTAGCATAATGCTCTCCACTCTTCTTGTCTGATTGCTGTGCCCATTGCTTTTGCCCATTTAGTATTATGTTGACTAGGTTTGTCATACGTGGTCTTTATTATGCTGAGGTATGATCCCTCTTTTCTGCTTTACTGAGAGGTTTTTATCAAAAAAGGGTTATGGATTTTGTCAAATGCTTTTTCTGCATCAATTGATATGATCATGTGGTTTTTATCTTTCAATTTGTTTATGTGATGCATCACATTTATTGATTTACAAATATTGTACCAGCCTTGCATCCCTGGTTTTTAAAGCCCGTAATTATGGGGATTTCTTTTCCCAGCTCTGGAACCCTGGGCTGGGTGTCTGATGTGGGGCTGGGACCCCTTTTTTCAAATGGGCAGCCTCTGCAGGGATGATCTCCCTCCTGATTAAAAAGGCAGTACATGTGGGTGCTAGCCCAGCCCATTCTGCACCTCTGCCCTTTCTACCAGTCTCAATGTGCTTTCTTCTTTACTTCTATAATTTTGAACTTCCATTCAGTCAGCTTTAAGGTGGTTCTGAATGATGATGGTTTTTCTGTATTTTAGCTGTAATTTTGATATGGTTATGGGAGGTGGTGAGTACAGGTGTTTACCTACACCACTATCTTGGTTCCTCCTCTCCTTTTCGTCTTCTTAAAGTAGTCTCTTTAACATTTCTTGCATTTCTGGTTTGGTGGTAATGAACTCCCTTAACCTTTTTTTTTTTTTTTTGGTCTGGAAGGTTTTTTATTTCACCTTCAATTTTAAATGATAGCCTTGCTGGATATGGTAGTCTTGGATTTAGGCCCTAGCTTTTCATTACTTCGAGTACTTCATGCCACGCCCTTTTGGCCTGAAGTATTTTTATTGAAAAGTCAACTGACATTCTAATGGGAACTCCTTTGTAGGTAATTTTCTATTTCTCTCTTGCTGCCTTTAAGATTCTTTCTTTGTCTTTAGTATTTGCCATTTTAATTATGATGTATCTAGGTGTGGGTCTCTTTGTGGTCCTCTTGATTGAGAACTTCTGTGCCTCCTGAACTTGTGTGACATTTTCCTTAACCAGGATGGGGAAGTTTTCTGTCACTATTTCTTTAAACAGGTTCTCTGTTCCTTGCTCACCCTCTTCTCCTTCTGGTATTTCTGTAATGCAGATATTGTTATGTTTCATGTTGTTCCAGAGTTCCTTTAAGCTATCTTTCTGATTTTTAATTCTTTTTTCTATTGGCTGCTTTAATTGGTTATTTATTTTTACCTTGTCTTCCAAATCACTGATTCGATCCTCTGCTGCATTCAATCTATTTTTAATATCTTCCAATGTGTTCTTGAGACCCAAACTGCTGTTTCTGACTGATTAGAGCAGGCAAAGACTCAAAGCCTCCAGAGACCCACTTCTGCCTGAAGACTGATTGGATTCAGTCTGGAATAGCCTCAAGCAATCATCCAGAGGTGGAGTGAGAGGTTTTCTAACAGGGTGGGGCAATTGCTTCTGCCTGGAGGCTGTTATTCTCAATCTCTTAATGGGCCTTAGAAACTCCACAGGGTGGGTGGGTTAAGGGCTTTTTCAATATGGTGGGTCAACTATCTTCCCTCCAGGCAAAAACCGCCTGGATAGCAAAGATTTGCTTGAGTAAGATGACCTCTGCAATGTGAGGGAATGACTCAGCACAGGAAACAGGGGTGTCTTCCTTCTGAGCTCTAACCCCAGATCCCCCCAACCCTTGCTTATGCTTATACAGCTCCAGTCAACTCTGCCCTCCCTTTGCCGGAGCCCAAGGTGAGTGGCTGCACTTGAAATTTTATGCATTGGCCCTTGAAGAGGGTGCCTGCATTTCCAGCCATCTCTCCCTGGCAGACAGAAAACCTGCTGCTTTTCACAGCCAGATGTTATGTGGGCACCTTTCTCAGTTCTCATACTCTCTGCTGGGGCCCAGCTTGGGGACTAGATCCCAGAGTTCTCAATGGCCCCCCATCCCCCCTGAAGAGCTGAGATATCCTTCTAGAACTTCAGCTGCTATATGTGGGAGCCTAACCAGCCCTTTTGTGCCTCCGCCCTTCCTACCAGTCTCTATGCAGTCTCCACTTTCTGTCACTGGTTATCAGGGTTCTCTCTAGCTAGTCTTCAGTTGATTATTCAGGGTGGTTGTTTTGTACCTTAGTTGTAATTCCAGTTTGGTCCTGGGAACATATCTGTGAACTTCCACTTACTCTGCTGCTTTTTTAAATCTTCCGATGTCAACATTTCAGTTAAGACGTTTAAATGCTTTTCCAATGTGATCATCAGATTCACTCCTCTTCAATAACTGGATTGTCAAGTGTTTTAAGAGCCTGTATGTTACTTTCCTCCCATAATTACCTCATCTTCCTCCTAATGAATGACTGCTTTTGATCTGAAACCTTTTTCTGTTATAATTAAATTTGTTAAGTCAGATATTTCTATTGACTTCTTTACTCATTTGTCACCTTTTAAAATTTTCCCTTAAATTTTATCTGAAATTTTTAATACATAAATTTAAAAAATGTTAAAAG
>NW_005362314.1:438210-453591 GCF_000412655.1 Myotis brandtii | reverse complement strand
TGTAGTTTCTTTACTTTATTATAGCATTCCAAAACAACTTTCGAAATGGTAGTGAAAATAGTGTGTTAAAGCTTTATCAACATTTTGAATAAACTTTTTACATTTCACATCCATTCAGGTTTCCCTTATTTTTTTGTAACAGGTATGAAGGTGACAGCTTTGAGACAGGCGCAGCATCTTGTTACACAACCTTTCTAAAGAAATATCCAAGTTGGGTCTGTGTTTAAAATGTCCCATTTACAAGACAAACTCCCAAAGTAAACAAAAACTGTTGCAAATATAGAAGCAGTCACGACCTCAGGTACAGTTGAGGCAGCTTTTCTCCATTGAGTTCAGGAGAATGGGCTGCACACGGCATGTATCCTGCAATAGCTGTGGGTGAGTTGGCACAGTGGCCATAGTTTTTCTGGAAGTTATTCTTACATCTGGACAGATACAGTAATTTAATGACACTTGAGAGATACTGAGGACCATGTAAATAAGCCAATAAATACATCCCAATCCAATTTATCCTGAGCCAAACCCACAAGGCACCCATAGCTACTCTCATGTCAGCCCGCATAGAAGTGTTTCAGAGGGGAAGGTAGAGTGAAAATAGAAGTGATCTTAATTGATTATGTTTAAAATATCTTACCTTCGAATTTATGAAAATATACAACCATGTGAACATATTGTGAGGCCCCTCCCAGGACCTTGAAAGGGGCCCAGGCAAGTGAGGTGCCCCAAAGCTTATCACAAGCTTCACTGTAAATCCAGCTCTGTTCCCCTCAACCCTTCTGTGGGCTCTCCTGCTGCAGAATGAAGATTAAACCCTGGGCCACAGGTAAAGGCTCTGCATGACTTGCTCTACCTCCCACCACCAGGCCAGGCACTGGCAGACTGCCATTTCTTTTCTCCCTCCCTCTGAGTGCCTTTCCTCAGGAGACATCCTGAGCTCCACTTCCTTCCCCCACCCTTGCTGAAGTGGATGCTGTGATGAGACCCTTGCACAGATCAAGGCTCTTTCTCCCCCAGCGGCCAAGTGTGTTGGTCGCTGGTGGATGGTAGTTGAATCATCACTCTTCTGGACATGCCCTCAGTCAGAGGGCTGCCTAGCCCAGGGTCATGTCCCTTTCCTGGGGACAGTCATAGCCAATGACTCATCAAGTTTGGGAACAACTCTGAAAGGCCAGCCCAGCCCAGCCCAGCCCAGGGCTCCTGGTGTCAGCTGAGCCCCATGTTATGACCACATGGCTGTTCAATGTCTCACTCTCCTGCAGGTGTTGATCCACATTGTCCCCAGGAAAGTCCCTGCCTGTGGATCTCTGTCTCAGAGTCAATTTCCAGGAGAGCTGTGCTACCTTCTCCATGCCTAAGTCATCCCCAGGCATCCCTCCCGGTTCTTATCTCTCAGGCAGGCCCTTCCTTGACTCCCTACTTTTGAGCACATGTCTGCATGGAGGCCATCTCTCCTCTTCCTTCCTGACACAGTAGCACTTCCAAGCCTGCCTGACAGGTTGAGCCCATTGAAGGCCCTGCAGAAGCTGCCACTCTCTGGGTTCTCCACCCCAGGCTCCAGATAAGTGCTCAAGGGCTCCATCTGGGCACATGGCCAGCAAGCATAGTCACAGACAATCTGGGGTCAGGCAGACTTGACTGCAGGCCACCAGTGATGCTGGACATGTTCTTCCTGTGCATTGGGGACCTCATCGCTCACTCCAAAGTGCCCCTCACTCAACCATGGAAGGGAAGGGAAGACCCCACAGAAATGCTGGCTGGTGTCCTCCTCAGCTGAGGGAGCAGGGTGAAGCTGGCAGGCAAGAAAGAGAGGCCAGGTAAGGAAAGGCTGTGAACTGAATATTTGTATCATCCCATAATGCATATGTTGAAGACTGATCCCCACTGAGATGATATTAGAATGTGGGCCTTTGGAAGGTGATTCATTCATGAGGGTGAAGCCCTCAGGAATGACATTAATGCGTTTATAATAAGACATGAGAGAGATGCCTTTTCTTTCCAAAATGTGAGAAGACAGAGAGACAATGGCAGCCTGCAACCCTCACCAGAACCTGACAATGTGGGCACCCTGATGTCAGGCTTCAAGCCTCCAGAACTGTGAGGAGATATGTGTTGTTTTAAACCCCAGCATTTTTGTTAGAATAGCCCAAGCCAACGCAGACGAAGTGAGGGAGTACTCCTGGTACCTCTGAAGGCTATGACTGTGGTTGGGCCTCTAAGTTACTGGGGGCCATGGGAATCAAAGGCCAAGACAATGGAAGAGGCTACACAGTGGTCCCCTTGTTCCCACTGGACAAATTGGTGCCAGTATGTAAATGGGGAACTGGGCCCCACAAAACTCAGGATACCACCCAGTCCCATAGTTCAATGGACCAGCTCCCTGTAGACCTGGGTCCAAATGACCAGAGGCAATGCAGGTGCATCAAGCAGAAAATGACAACTCAGCAAAAGTTGAGAAAGAAAGGAAAACACCATGACTCCACCACACAGAACCTGCTCCTCTACACTTTTGGTTTATTTCCTCCTGGACGACTATGAGTACTAAACAGAGAGAAGTTACCCTGAATGAACATGCTTCTACTTTGATACCTCGGTGCTATTATGGGAGAAACAGTTCAATGTTATTAAAAGGCTATATAACATGTTTAAATGCTTACAAATATTTCATCCAGTAGAGATAGTTAAATATTTAAAAGCACAATTTTATGTGTCCTGAGTGAATTTGGAGCTTATCACAGAACCCCGGGACAACCTGACTGGGCTGTGTCATGGGCTAGGTCAGTGGTCAGCAAACTGCGGCTCAGCAAACCGTGGCTCGGAGCCACAGGCGGCTCTTTGACCCCTTCAGTGTGACTCTTCCACAAAATACCGACTTCTGCGCATGGGTCACGAAGTTTCAATCGCACTGTACGTGCGCGCCCCCACATGGTATTTTGTGGAAGAGCCACACTGAAGGGGCCAAAGAGCCGCATGTGGCTCGTGAGCTGTGGTTTGCTGACCACGGTTCTAGGTACTCCGGACAGCGCTGACATACCTAGCAGGCCAGGAACACTGCCTGGTGGGTCTGGAAGCCTGAATGGCAGGCTTTCTGTTTCAGGAAGGGAATATTTAGCATTTCTGAACTGTTGAGGCCCTGGGTCTCCATTCTCCATCCATCAGCATGTCCCCAGTGGATACCATGTGCCAGGAGCTTGGGATGTGAGGATAAGCAAGTTGGGCACTTAGCTGACTCGCCCTAGGAAAGAATGGCACCAGGTCACACGGCGAGGAAGGAGGGACCCAGGGCTTGAACTCTGGGTATCCCTGGCACTATGCCTGTCTGCCAATTCTCAGGTATACAGGAAACATAAGCACAACACAGGAGCATCATGAGGACTTTGCATCAGGCATGTATCTCTGAAACAGTCCTCAGAAGTTCGTGAAAATTAGGGTGGCTGATGCTTCCCCAGGGTGCTTTATGTGGACACAAGAGCACATAGAGGAAGGACCCTTTCCTGCCGAGACACACTGAGGCAGAAGCACCTGGCTGGGCCTGCCTTCCTCCTGTTGCCTTGACCCTGGCTCTGGCAGGGAGGGCAAGATGAAGCCACCAGCCTGGCCTGCAGGGCATATCCACCTGGGAGGACCCTTTGTACTTTGGCCTGGCCTTGCCTCCACGGTACATGCATATAGGCTTCATGGCTGAAAGCCAAGCCCATCAGAGAGCAGATCTGAGCCAGGTCTCCAGTACACTGGACAGGGCAGCACACCAAGCAGGCACAGGAAACACTTAGGTCAGTTAGTCCTTCCCTCTCTCCCACAATCACCCAACCTTCCTGGGAGCCACATGTGTTAATCATGCCTTTTATTTTCTGGACTAGAAGCCCATTGCAGGAGGATTCCTGCAAGAACAGGGCTTCCTTGGGCCGATCACACCGCCAAGCCCTGCTGTCCAGGGCCGCTCACGGGGGTCCCGGCTGGGGGCGGGGCTTAGGCGGCACACGGGGGCCCGGATGGCGTCTCGCACTGGCCCGCCCTGCCTGCAGTATGCAAATTAGCCACCATCTTTGTTGGCGGTTAATTTGCATATCACGCTGATTAGCCAATGGGAGGCGTAGCAAAGGTACGGTCAATTACCATGTTTGTCTATTATTAGATAGGATTCTGATACTGTGACATCTGGGGCCTTGCTGATTCTGGAGGGGCTGCCCCTCCCGGGGTTGGCTAGTTCCTAGAGATAGTGAACTACTAACCTGAGAACATGCCTTCATATGCAAACCACCTAATCCAGAGCTCCCAACCCAACCACCTCCTCTGCAGGCTCTCACACTCTGGACCACTTGTCCTTATCACCCAAAGACAAGTGCCAGAGGGCTACAGGCAGCTTCTATGCCCCAATGCCCATTGACATGTTCACACTAGCCAATCCCTAAGCCTGCTTACCCAAATTCAGTGTCCACTGTTTCTTCCTGTGGAAACCACAGTTCCCATGTCCCTCTGCTTCCTGATCCACTCTGCTGCTTTCTGGTGTCTTCCCCCTCTTCCCTGTGGCACGCTAGGGGATGGGGGTGGGACACTCCTTTTGAGATCTGTGAGGAAAAAACTCCCTTTTCAATAACAATCATCTCCTGCTGGCTTTACTCTATCTGAAGTTTTCAATTAATATACTAACTTTCAAATACCATGCTCCCCTTATTTGCCATGCTCCCCTCAGCACAGTCCACTAAACACACGCTCTCTGCCTGGAGTGCTGCTCCCACTTCTCTATACCCTTGGGCTTCAGCGGGGGTCACTGACTGAGTGTCTCCCTGAGCTCCCTGACAGGCCACTCCTCATCCCTGTCTTCACTATCATGTCACCACTGCTTCTTCACATTCATGGCCGATGCCCACAGACAACGGGTACCATGGAGGTGGAGCAGGCCTGATACATGGAATGAATGAGCGAATGAATTAATAAATGGATGGGTGCATGATCGGGTTTGGAGAGGGACGCGGGGAGTTGGCCAGCCAGGGAGGGACCACGGGAGGGCTCCAGGGCATGTCCAGCCTGTATTTCTCAGTGTCAATTGGCTGGATCTCAGCAGCAAGGTAACCTACTGGTTGGAGTGTCTGCCCCCTGGTGGTCAGTACACATCATAGCGAGCGGTTGAGCTGCCTTAGCATATCATTAGCATATTATGCTTTGATTGGTTGAACGGCCCACTGGCCTACTGGACACTTAGCATATTAGGCTTTTATTATATAGGATATTCCACCTCCAACTTCTAAGAATTCATTAAGTCTGGGGGCACAGCCAAATCACCTGGGCATCTCTTAAAAATACCTTGTGTGAAGACATGTACATTATTTATATGCCCTCCTGCTGATGGTATCTGGGTTGGTTCCAGTTTGGGGCTATTGTGAATAGTACTGCTGGGAATATTCTTGCACATGCCTTAGGTCAGTGATGGCGAACCTTTTGAGCTCGGCGTGTCAGCATTTTGAAAAACCCTAACTTAACTCTGGTGCCGTGTCACATATAGAAATTTTTTGATATTTGCAACCATAGTAAAACAAAGATTTATATTTTTGATATTTATTTTAAATATTTAAATGCCATTTAACAAAGAAAAATCAACCAAAAAAATGAGTTTGCGTGTCACCTCTGACACGCGTGTCATAGGTTCGCCATCACTGTCCTAGGTCTTCAAACAAAATATGCTTGTGAATGTTCACAGCAGCACATTCAAAAATGCCAGAAGGTGGAGTCAACTTAAATGCTCACTGATGGACAAACAGATCCACAGAATGTGGTCCATTTAGACAGTGGGACATTACACAGCCACAAAAAGGTATGAAGCACTGACACAGGCCACAACATGGAACCTTGGAGACGTTATGCTGAGTGAAAGATGACAGATATACTAGTAAAAGGTCACATAATATATGATTCCAGTTATAAGAAATTCCAGAATAGGCAAATACACAGAGACTGAGAGTATATCAGTGGTTGCCAGGGGCTGGAGAGAGGAAGGGAATGGAGACTCAATGCTTAATGGGGTCTTCTTTTGGGGTGGTGAAAAAGTTCTGGAACTATAAAGTAGTGATGTAACTAAACATCTCTGAATTGTATACTTTAAAGTGGTTAAAATAGCACGTTTTATGTTACTTAGATTTCACCATAATTTAAAAAATAGCAAAAACAGTTCCCGATCCTTATTGCAAACCAAAACCTGAAGAGGGGTAGACCTGGGAATCTGTAGATTTAAGAAGCTCCACCACAAACAAAATAAAATTAAGCAGAATTTAAGACCCACCTGGAAGAACCTCAGGCTCAGCCTATCTGGGGACTTTTCAGGCCTGGGTTGGGGGAACCTGCATTGGAGTCCACGACCCTCCCACCCAGAGTAGGTATACACAGCTTCAGTGGGTTGAGCCCTGGGGGGCTGTGACCCAGGTTTAGGCACATCTGCAAAAGCCAGCCCCGTTGCAAGTGACTGGCTGAGAGGTAGGTATGAGACTTCATCGGAGCTGATGAGAATTAGGCTGTGAGTTAGGAGACAAAGTACTGGGAGAGAAAAGCCTGTTTTTCTGGCAATTTGCTGGAGGTGAGAAGTGGGCCTGGGAGGATGGCAGGTGATGGTGGGTGACTACTGAGCAACCTCAAGGGACAAGTTGGCCCTCTAAGGGGCAAACACCAAATTCTAGAGTCTAAGCCTGAAGCTAGGCCTGGGGAACCAGCAGCCACCTGACTCCAATGTTGGCCTCAAGGTGAAGTGACCCAGTCACGCACAGTGTGCAGGGGGGACTGAGTCTGCTGGAATCCCCCAACTGCTCCTCAGAGGAGGGAGTTCTCTAGGCAGAGGGTTGAAGCACAGACAGGTGCTCTGAGACATCAGGTTTGCTCTGAAAATAAAAAACAGTGTGTGGGAAGCACAAGGGCAGAAGCTTGGAGAGTGAGTCATGTGGGGATTATTAGAAAGGAGGCAGGAAAAGCCCCCATCTCCACCCCAAGGGCTCTGAAGGGACTGTCCCTGGATATCTGAGCGTGTCATGGGGTCTGCCGTCTGCCCTGACTCACCTTGCCAGGTGCACACATGGTCCCATCCAGTGGGGGGCCCTTCTTGGTCTTGCAAAAGTAGGGATTGTCAGGGTGGCTGCACCACAGCTGCTTGCAGGGATCGAAGGTCCGGAACTGGAAGAGAACACCAGCCACTGGTCAGGGTGCTTCCCACTGTGGGGACCCTATTCCCCAGAGACCTCTTGGACAGCTATGCAACTGGCACAGCTTGACTGCCTGTGATAGGCTTGTGTGGCCAGCGGGTGCCCTGAATTCCATGTGATTCTGAGGCCATGATAATCTCGAGAGTACAGCTGCTAATTCAAGTCTCTGTGGGATACTGTCCTCCCCAGCCTTCAACCCTTGTTGGCTGCAGCCCCCTTGGAGCCTGGACAGACTGGGGAGCCAGTGAGCCTGGCGTGAGGGCTGGGTGGGCATCTCTCTGGCCCAGGAGCTGTCACTACAGGGCCCTAAGGGCACCCCCTGTTCCCCTGCTATGAACACTCCACCTCTTGAATTTCTCCTGAAGCCCTCTCCTCTGTTCCTGTCTTTGCTCCAGCCTTGTCCTCTGGATCTCTTTCCTGATCTTTCTGCTTCCTATCCTGATAGCCCTTCCTCCAGGACATCCCTGAGGGATACAGCTGAAACTCAGACCTAGCCATGCTCTCCCTCTTCAAACTTTTACAGAGCTCCCCATTGCCCACCACCTTCCTTAGGCCAACATGCAAGAGGTTAGACAGCCTCATCAGTACCCAGATCCACCACCTGCTCACTGTGTGGCCTTAGGCAGTTTACCTAACTTCTCCGGGCCTCAATTTCCTCATCTGTAAAGTGGAATACTTTGCTTACTTCCTACATGGAGGTGGGATGAGCATTGAGTCAGACACTAATATATACACCACTGCTCTTGCCATACTGTCTCAAACCTGGTGGGCCTCGATCAGTAGATACACTCAATTTTGATGACCTGTGTTGATGCTAATGGCTTTGTCTTGGCATTCAACCCTGGGGAACAATTGGTTGCTCTTCAGCATGCTATGTTCCTGCACCTTTAGGCCTTTGCACATGTGATTTCTGCCTTCTGGAATGCCCTGTCCTCCCATTCAACCTTTACACCTTGCTTCTTCTTAGGGAAGTCCTCTTGAATTCTGCAGACCACACAGGGGCCACACCATGCCCCCACCATCCCTTGATGCTCCCCAGGTTACAGCCCTTGTCAGCTGTGTGCTCCCTGCCCAGGACCAAGTCTAGATGGGCAGGGTGGGCACTGTGTGTGACTGGGTGCAGAGGGAGATGTTGCCCCCAGGGTGCCGGCTCCGACACTCACCGCGGTGCACATCATGTAGCCCAGGCCGAAGTCGAAGCGGCACTGCTCGTTCATGGAGTAGTGCAGCCCAGGAAGCTGGGGCAGCGCCGGCCAGTCGTGGGCGAAGGGGTCATCCCGCAGGCAGTCATAGGAGCTGTGAGGGGACACGTGGGCACTGCAAGCTGCCTTCAGCCGGACTGGCCATCCAGTCTGTGGGGCTGCTGAGGCCCCTTCTGGAGCTGTGATGATGGGCCTGTCTGCACACCCCAGCTCTCAGCTGGGCTGCCTCAGTTTCCCTGCTGCATCTCTGTTTCTTTGTGTGAACTACCCAGGACCTGATTTGCCCAGATCCCAAGTGTCCTTTAAAGGTGCTCCCCAACAGTGGGATCCCCCACACTGACCTGAACTGCTCTTTCCCTCTCACCTCCCCTGTACCTCAAATTGGAGGACCCAAGGTCTGGGGGTTTGCATTGGGCCCAGGAACACTGGGACACGCACCCCAGGGTTTCAGGTTGTCCTTGGGGGACACGGGTGGTACTCACTGCAGGTAGCGGCTCAGCTCTTGCTGGCTGCAGCGGGACCAGTGGAAGCGGTGGAAGGCTGCCTGCACCAGGGGTGCCATGATGCTGCCCAGCCGTACCTCGTCGCCACAGCGGTTGCCCTGCCCATCGTGTTCCATGCCTAGCCTGTCCAGGGAGCCAAGGCAGCCTCATTGGACCCTCACCTGGCTGCACTAACCTGTCAGCTCTACCCCTCCCAAATGCTGGGAGGGCCCCCCAACCTCCCTCCACTGGGCCCTCCTGGACCTTGGCTGTTTTGGTCTGCCCTAAGCCAGGTGATACCAAGTTTCCATTGGTAGAATCTGAAAGGCAGGGGCACACTGGGGAGATGGCATCCAGCAGCATGCCCCTCAGTGTCCTGTCCCCAAGGCAGGGGGCTGTGACATGAGATCGCAGTGGAGCCCAGCTCTCCGGGTATCTTCTTGGCACACTCCCCACACAGGCCCGGCAGCCCTGTGGCACTTCCCATCAGTATCTGTCCAGCCTGGAGATTTAGGTGGTGCCTGGGGCATGTTCCAGGGCCTGCCTCCCTCAAAGCCTCAGTTATTCATCTGTAAAGTGGGGTAATCCAGGGAAGATCCCCAGCACCCACTCAGCTCTTTCTTTGTTATGTTTCCTTAATAGAAAGTGAACATTGGGTCTGCCCTATGCAGTGCTGGGAGGACAGGCCATCATATCTTTTTCATATGGGGCTGTGCCTCTCAGGGTTCAGAGAAGTGGGGTCCCTCAAACCCCAACCTTCCCCAGATAACCAGGACTGTGAGGCCACTTACACGTGGCCGGTCTCGTGGGCTACCACAAACGCCGAGGAGAAGCCGTCCTCATGGTTCAGGGTGCAACTGCGAACGGGGTGGCACATCCCGGTGACAGGAGCATAGCCTGGGAGGAGACAAAGGGTGGCTCCAGCTCCCAGTGACCTCACCATCCCCAAATGAGCAGAGTTGACTGCTCCAGGCTGGCACAGCTCAGAAGACTCTCACCCCAGGCAGCAGGCCTCAGTTCTGCCCCTCAGTTCCCCAAGCCCAGATCTCACCTGGGAGAACTTTCTGCCACCTGGGCACCCTCCCACTTGCCATTCTCTTGCACACAACCTCCCACCTTCCAACTTTGCTGGGTGACCCATAAGACCCCAGCTAGACCTACTTCCATAAGACACGGAGGGCTGCAGCGAGGGTGGTCCTCAAAGCTGCTCAGAGGCAGAGCCAGGCAATGAATACTAATATGCCACCCTGCCCTGCTGGCCACAGAGGGGATGAGCCAAGTAGACTGAGGGCACACAGCTATAACTCAGCTAACTCTGAGCTTTGGCTGAGAAGATTCTGAGCCACATTCCTACCAAAGGGTCCCCTCCATCAGGAGTCTAAGGGAAAGGTGCACCCAGAAATGGAAGGCAGAGAGTGGGAGGGGTGGTGGTAGCAGGGCACATCCCCCCTGACATTGATGCACAGTGACCCTCCAGCCACCCCACCCAGTCAAACGGCTTTGAAAGACACTGAATTCACAGATAACAGGGAGGAGATGCAGTGCATTTTGCCAGTCCATTGACACTGTGTGGCCCTGTGGAGACCCACAGAAAGCAAGGCAGGGCTGAGGAACAAGGAGGGTGGGAAAGCCTACGGAGGAGGACTGAGCCCTGCTGGGTTGAGCCTAGTCACTGGGTTTCTTCAGAAGTCCCAGGGAAGCCTCCAGAACCAACTGCACAACCACTGACAGGGAGGAGGTGGGTGGGACGCCCTACCCCATCTAAAACAGCAAAACCAGAAAATGGGGCCTGCCATTTGGCCCTGGGCAAGATAAAGAAGTGCATACAGAGCTGCCTATGCCAAGTGGGGTCTCTGCTATGATACCTGGGGGGTTTGAGAGGCCCACAAAGCCAGGGGCCCCAGCTCTAGGAGCCCTGATCTAGTCTCACTCCCCTCAACCCCCATGGGGAGATACCAGGACAATTTGTCCAAAGAGAAAAGTTGAGAAGAAGGGAAGAAAGTGTGATTTTAAACTTGTCTGTACAAGTACAGAAATCTTTTTCACTTGGAATAAACAAGAAAATCTGTATCTTCAAGTATTTTTTGCTCTGTGGATTTTGAGATAATTGTTCTTGAATCAGGATGCCAGAGCAAAACTTGGGAGATCTTCCCTCTGTCCTTTGTATACAAACCTTGCCTATGAATGTGCCTTGTGCAAGTATTTCTCACTCACCTTGCTTAGCATTATGTGAGCCTTTATGATCTGAAGATTTGAAAAAGTATCTTTATCTTTATATTCTTCCCTTTTATTTAGCTGCTGTTCTCTCTTTCTGGAAATCTTAGATACATATTGGACCTCCTGAATTGTCTATATCTCCTAACTTTTCTCTCATATTTTAATATTTTTGGATGCCTTTGACTTTTTACTTCAGCTTTTGAATTTTCTATTTTACCCATCATATCTTTAATTTCATAAAAACTCTTCTTCATTTTCTAATTCTTCTTAGCAACCTGTTCTGGGTTTATGGGCATATTTTTCTAAACATTCTTGGAATATTACTTTTTAAAAAGTTCTTTTTCATTTTCTAAATTATCTGTTTCCTCTGGAGTCAGTTTTCTGATTTTGTTTTTCAATATGGTCCATTTTTTTTAATGTCTAATAATCCTTAGCTGTCCTTTCACATTTTTACTTATTTATTTATTTATTTATTTATTTATTTATTTATTGGTTTTTTTTTACTAATTTTATTGTATGATAATTTTTAAAACAAATTCTGTGCATACAGAATCTCTTCTGGGGGGTGGTGGGGTTCTGGCTTCAGATGTTTATGGCTTCCCATAGGGGGTGAAGGGAAGAGAAGGAAAAAGTTTGCTTTGTAAAGACCAGCCTGCTTACAAGTCCTTCATGTGCTTCTCAGATGTCATTCAGACAAACTGACCCTCCACTTCCTTTAGTCACTCCAATCTGTTGATCCTTTCACATATTTATTTTATTTTTAAAATATATTTTTATTGATTTCAGAAAGAAAGGGAGAAGGAGATCAAGCCCCCAGGAATCTAACTGTGACCTCCTGGTTCATACTCAACCACTGAGCAACACCAGCTGGGCTCCTTTCACTTTTTTTTTATCTTCATCCAAGGATATTTTTTCTATTGATTTTTAGAGAGAGTGGAAGAGAAAGGGAGAGACAGAGAGAAACATTGATGTGAGAGAGAGACATCAGTTGGTAGCCTCCTGCATGCCTCCTACCAGGGCCAGGATACTGCAACCGAGGTATGTGCCCTTGACTGGAATTGAACCCAGGACCCTTCAGTCCACAGGCCAACACTCTATCCACTGAACTAAACCAGCTAGGGCTTCTTTCATATTTTTAAATGAAGGATGAGGTCACTTAATATAAAAGCTTCCTCTCCTATGGGACAGTTTCCTCTCCTGTGGAACAGCTCTGCTTCCCATTAGCGCTCTTGCCTGGATGACAAGACTGACAGAGTGCTCTATTAGTCAGCTGTAGACCTTGAAGGGGTGAGAGCAACCCCTTGATCTGTGCTCAATGGGCTGGAGTCACATTCCCTGTTCCCACCTGCGTCCCATTGTGGTGCTGAAAGGGAGCCACTCTAGTGTCAGAGATAATTTATTAACAGAAATGAATCTTAGCCCGACCAGCATCACTGGAGAAGTCTCCCTAGTAATGCAAATATGGGCAAGTGGTCAGCACAGAGAGTGGAATGAGAAGCAGAGAAGTGCATGTAATAATTCAGGGAAGAAAGTGGTGAGAGGAATAAGTATAAATATGCTTGTGTTTATGAGAAGGATTACTGGAATGATCAACCAGAAACTAATAAAAATGACTATCCATAGAGGATGAGGTGGATGAAATGAGTCCACTCCTCTGAATAATCATCCTATATAATAAAAGCCTAATATGCTAAGTGTCTGGTCGACTGGTCGGTCATTCAACCAATCAAAGTGTAATATGCTAGTGATATGCTAAGGCCGCTCAACCACTTGCTATGATGTGCACTGACCACCAGGGGCCAGACAGTCGACCGGTTGAGCAGTCGCTATGACATGCACTGACCACCAGGGAGCAGACTCTCTGACTGGTAGGTTAGCTTGCTGCTGGGGTCTGGCTGATCGGGACTGAGTGATATGGGCCTGGACATGCCCTGGAGCCCTCCCGCATCCCTCCCTGGCCCCGACCATGCTCCAGTGGCATCCCTTGACCTGGCCTGTGCCCTCTTGCAATCCGGGACCCCTTGGGGATGTTGGAGAGCCAGTTTTGACCTGATCCTGCAGGCCAGGACAAGGGACCCCACCTGTGCACAAATTTGTGCACTGGGCCTCTAATTTCTATATAGATTGCTCAAGTTCTTTCTTTTGAAGTGCAACAAATGTCCATAAAAATGCACAAGTAATAAGGATACAACTAGAGAATTATCACAGTGATCACACCCACATGGGCACCTACCTGGTCATGAAATAAAACTGTACTCACACTGCAGAAGCCCCTTCTTGGGAATCCCCTCCTTCCCTAACTTTTAATAACACAGATCAGTTTTGCCCACTTACAAAGCTGAAGTAAATGGAATCCTAAGTATATATTCTTCTCTGTCAAGCTTTTCACTCAGCATTCCATGTGTGAGATTCATCTCCAGTGTGGTATGTACCTGTAGTTCTGATTACTGTGTGAATACATCTTCATCTGCTTCCTGTTGATGGATTTAAGTAACTCCGTGTTTAAGAGTTATTGTAAGTAATGCTGCCCTGAATGTTCCTGCATCATCTTTCGGTGCACACGTGTTTGCACTTCTGGTGGGAGCATATCTGGGAGTGTCACTGCAGGGTGGGTTTTTGTTCAGCTTTAAACAATACTGCTGAACAGTTTTCCAAAGTAGCTGCACCAATTTATATTCCTACCAGAGGAGTATGAAAATGCATATCCCCATCCTCAGCAAGATGAAAGATTTTCAGTCTTTTTTTATTTTAGCCATTCTATTAGGCGTGTTCTGGATTTTGGTTGTGGTTTTGATTGAATTTCCCTAATGTCAACTGAGGCTGAACATCTTTTCATATATTTATGAATCATTCATGTTTTGTTAAGAGCCTGAGAAAGTCTCTTGCCAATGTTCCACTAGGTTGTTTGATTATTATTATCATTGACATTGTCTTATTGATTTGTCAGAGTTCATATATTTCAGATATAAGTTCTTTATTAGATACAGGATATGTATTATGAATATTTTCCCTCAATGGATTAATGATGTCATTTTTTAGTGCAGAGATTCATTTGTATTTTATTTATTTATTTATTTATTTATTTATTTATTACTTTTATTTATTTATTTAATTTTTATTTAATTTTTATTCTTGAGCGCACACATGGACTGGAATTCATACATTCCATTCATAACTTTCTTGCCAGCAGGAGAAGGGAGGACAAAGCCAGAGAGTTAGTGACTAAAGGCGAAGAAGAAAGAGAGTCTGCTTGTAGCTGTGACTGTGATCTTCCAATGGCCAGATGCATGAGCACATGAGCAATTCACCCAGTAGCCTGGTGTGGCTGTCTGCATAGGACTGGGGTGCTGCTAGAGCCTTGAGGTTGCTCCCTCTCACAGGAGACCTTTATGGTTGTGGCTGGAAAAGGTGCCATGGAGTGGTGAGAGTCAGAGACAGCCAGGGTATCTTTGGGCAACAGAAGCACCCCAAAGGTTGCTTGTGTAGTAGGTTTTTAATTTAAAAAAATTTTTTATTTATTATTTTTTTATTGTTTAAAGTATTACATATAGTATTACATATGTCTCTTTTCCCCCCCAATGACTTCCTCCCGGTCACCTCCACCCCCCAGCACATGCCTTCACCCCCTTCGTATCTGTGTCCATTGGTTATGCTTATATGCATGCATACAAGTACTTTGGTTGATCTCTAAACCCCCGCCCCCACCTTCCCACTGAAGTTTGAAAGTCTGTTCAATGCTTCTCTGTCTCTGTATCTATTTTTGTTCATCAGTTTATGATGTTCATTATATTCTGCAAATGAATGAGATCATGTGATATTTATCTTTCTCTGACTGGCTTATTTCGCTTAGCATAATGCTCTCCAGGTCCATCCATGCTGTTGGGAATGGTAAAAGTTCTTTCTTTTTTACAGCAGCATAGTATTCCACTGTGTAGATGTACCACATTTTTTTTTTTTAATACAAAGATGCAATTTTATTTTGCCAATCTAACACATATCAATAACTACTTGGTTTTTTATTTCATTATATATTTATTTTTATGTTTTTAGTTTTTCAATTAAATCTATATTGTTCAGATTATTAAAGTTGTCCCTCTTTTTCCCCCCCCATAGCTCCCCTCCACCCGGTTCCAAACCCACCCTCTGCCCTCACACCTCCCTCCCCCCCGTCCTCATCCATAGGTGTACGATTTTTTCCCAGTCTCTTCCCACACCCCCCACATCCCTTTCCCGCCAAGAATTGTCAGTCCACTCCCTTTCTATGCCCCCGATTCTATTATATTCACCAGTTTATTCTGT
>NW_005362314.1:417337-436135 GCF_000412655.1 Myotis brandtii | reverse complement strand
TGCTGCTATGAACATCGGGGTGCATATGTCCTTTCTGATTGGTGTTTCTGATTTCTTGGGATATATTCCTAGAAGTGGGATTACTGGGTCAAGTGGAAGTTCCATTTTTAGTTTTTTGAGGAACCTCCATACTGTTTTGCACCATGGCTGCACCATTCTGCATTCCCACCAGCAGTGCAAGAGGGTTCCTTTTTCTCTGCATCCTCACCAGCACTTGCCATTTGTTTATTTGTTGATGATAGCCATTCTGACATGTGTGAGATGGTATCTCATTGTCATTTTGATTTGCATCTCTTGGATGATTAGTGACTTAGAGCATGTTTTCATATGTCTCTTGCCCTTCTGTATGTAAACTTTTGCAAGATGTCTATTTAAGTCCTTTGCCCATTTTTTGATTGGATTGTTTATCTTCGTTTTGGTAAGATGTATGAGTTACCTATAAATTTTGGAGATTATAACATTGGCAAATGTGTTTTTCCATGCAGTGGGCTTCCTTGTTCTTTTTTTGATTGTTTCTTTTGCTGTGCAGAAGCTTTTTATTTTGATGTAGTCCCATTTGTTTATTTTCTCCTTAGTTTCTTGTCATAGGAGTTTCCATTGTCATAGGAGCTGTATCAGTAAGCTATCGCTATGACATACATCTGATATTTTGCTGCCTATGGATTCTCCTAAGATTTTATGGTTTCCCATCTTACATTTAAGTCCTTTATCCATTTTGAGTTTATTTTTGTGTATGGTATAAGTTGGTGGTCTAGTTTCATTTTTTTTGCATGTATGTGTCCAATTTTCCCAACACCATTTATTGAAGAGACTGTCTTGACTCATTGTATGCTCTTGCCTCCTTTGTCAAATATTAATTGAGCCATAATGGCTTGGGTCAATTTCTGGGATCTCTGTTCTGTTCCATTGGTCTATATGTCTGTCCTTGTGCCAGTACAAGGCAGTTTTGAGAACAGTGGCTTTGTAATACAGCTTAATATCTGGTATTGTGATCCCTCCAACTTTGTTCTTCTTTCTCAAGATTGCTGTGGCTATTTGGGGTCTTTTTTTTTTTTTATTCCATATGAATTTTTGGAGAGTTTGTTCTAGGTCTGTGAAATATTCCATTGGTAACTTAATGGGTATTGCATTGAATCTATAGATTGCTTTGGGTAGTATGGACATTTTAATGATGTTGTTTCTATCAATCCATGAACACGGTATATTCTTCCATTTGTCTATATCTTCCTCTATCTCTTTTTTCAATGTCCTGTAGTTTTCTGAATACAGGTCTTTTACTTCCTTAGTTAAGTTTATTCCTAGGTATCTTTAATGATGTCTTTAATGAACAAAAGTTTTTAATGTTAATGTGGTACTATTTATATATTCCATTGTGTTTAGTGCTTTTTATCTCTTTTTAAAGAAATCTTCTCTTACTCTAAAAATATGGAGATATTCTATATTATTTTCTATAAGTATTATTATTTCACCTTTCATATGTAGATCTAAAATCCACTAAGATCTAGAATATCCACAAATATGATGTTTGTATACAAAGAAGGTGTGTCAGCTTAATTTTTCCTCCAATTTGGATAGTCAATTGACCTAATACCATTTGTTTTAAAGACCATCATTCTCCTCTACCTTGCAGTGCCACCTTTGCAATAAAGCAAGTGTTTGTGCTTAAGTTCAACTCTCCACTCTGTTCTGTTCTAATGACATATTTGTCAATCCTTGCATCAAACTTAGTCTTTAACTATTTTGTTTTTATAAGTATTGAGTACTTTGATCATCTTCTTCAATTGTTCTTGACCCACTGCATTTCTGTATGAACACAAGAATCAACCTTTGAATACCCTCAAAATATCCTGCTGGAACTGAGCACAGAAGCATCAATCTATAGAGCAATTTGGAGAAATTCGTATCTGTACAATAGTGAGTCTCCCCATCCATAAGCATGGTATACCCCTTTATTGATTTAATCTTTTATAATATCTGTCAACATGTCTTACAGTTTTCTGGTCGAGGTCTTGGACATATTTTCTTAAGACATAATCCTAGGTATTTGCTGCTTTTTATTCTATTGTAAGTGGTACTAAATTTTAATTTGTTTGTTGTTAGAATACAGACATTCAATTGATTTTTAATAGTGTAAGCATGGTATACCCCTTTATTGATTTAATCTTTTATAATATCTGTCAACATGTCTTACAGTTTTCTGGTCGAGGTCTTGGACATATTTTCTTAAGACATAATCCTAGGTATTTGCTGCTTTTTATTCTATTGTAAGTGGTACTAAATTTTAATTTGTTTGTTGTTAGAATACAGACATTCAATTGATTTTTAATAGTGACACTAGAGGCCCGGTGCATGAAATTTGTGCACAGGGGTGTGTGTCACTCAGCTCAGCCTGCACCCTCTCCAATCTGGGACCCCTCTGGGATCGGGCCTAAACGGGCAGTCGGACATCCCTCTCACAATCCAGGACTGCTGGCTCCCAACCGCTCACCTGCCTGCTTGATTGCCCCTAACTGCTTCTGCCTGCCAGCCTGATCAACCCCAAACCACTCCCCTGCCAGCCTGATAGATGCCTAACTGCTCCCCTTCCAGCCTGATTGCCCCTAACTGCCCTTCCCTGCCAGCCTGGTCGCCCCTAACTGCCCTCCCTTGCCAGCCTGGTCGCCCCCAACTGCCCTCCCTTGCCAGCCTGGTTGCCTCCAACTGCCCTCCCCTACTGGCCTGGTCACCCCCAACTGTCCTCCCCTGCAGGCCTGGTCGCCTCCAACTGCCCTCCCCTGCTGGCCCGGTCACCCTTAACTTCCCTCCCTTGCTGGCCCAGTTGCCCCTAACTGGCCTCCCCTGCAGGCCCGATTGCCTCTAACTGGCCTCCCCTGCTGGCCTGGTCACACCCAACTGCCCTCCCCTGCAGGCCTGGTTCCCCCCCAACTGCCCTCTCCTGCTGGGCATCTTGTGGTGGCTATCTTGTGTCCATATGGGGGCAGCCATCTTTGACCACATGGGGGTGGCCATCTTTTGTTGGAGTGATGGTCAATTTGCATATACTCTTTTATTAGATAAGATTATATAAAAATTACTTAATAATTTTAATAATTTATTTGTATATTCTTTTGGAATTTCTATGCACACAAGTATATCATTTTCAAATAGGAGTCTGTGATTTTTTCCTTTCTGACACTGATATTTTTATTTTTTTCATTGTCTTATTTCAGTGCCTTGGACCTCCACTACAACATTGAAGAAAAGTGGTGATAGCAGGCATTCTTGACCTTTCTCAATCTAGGAGAAATGTTTTCAACATGTCACCATTATATATGACGCTTATTATAATTTTTTTTTTTGGGGGGGGGATATCCATTACCACATTAAGAAAGTTCTTCTAGTCCTAATTCAACAGGACATTTGATCATAAATGGATCTTTATTTTTGTCAAATACTTTTTCTGGATCAATTGAGATTATCATATAAATTTTTCTCCTTTATTCTGTTAATGTGATAAATTACAATGATTGATTTTCAAATGTTAAACAACATTACATTTCTAGAATACATTGAAATTTATTGTGACATACAACCTTTTTTAAAATATAGCACCAAATTTGATTTGCTAATATTTTGTTTGAGATTTTGTATCTATATTCATGAGAGAGACTGGCCCATACTTTTTTTTTTTTCAGGGGATTTTGTTTTTATTGTTTTTTTTTAATTAAATCTTTATTGTTCAGATTATTACAGTTGTTCCTATTTTTTCCCCCCATAGCTCCCCTCCTCCCGTGTCCCGCGGTAATCGCTGCAAGCACCTCTGAGAGAAAGCCGCCCTCAAGTTCCGCCAGATGCCAGACAGTCCAGTTTCTCCCCGTATGAGTCTGGGTCCCCAGAGAGTAGCCCGGAGCTGGAGTTCAGAGCGGGAGCTTGTGTCTCCCTCCTGATTGAAAAAGATAACTGCATCCTCTGTTGCCAGCCCTTGCTGCATGCGCCTCCATACCTCTGCACTTCCGCACGTCCTCTGAGTCTCAGTGTGCTTTTCTCTTTCCTTATAGTTGTAGAATTTCCACTCAGCCAGCCTTCCTGTGGTTCTGGATGATGTCCGTTTTGTCTTTTAGTTGTATTTTTGAATTTGTTGTGGGAGGCAGCAATTTCTAGTGTTTACCTATGCCGCCATCTTGGTTTCTCTTCCTGGCCTATACTTTTGTTCTTATAATGTCCTTAGATTTTGGTTTCAATGTTAGCAGGCCTCCTAGAAGTAGGAACAATGTACCTTCTTTTTCATTGTGTGGGAGTTTGTATATGATTGGTATGATACTTCATTAGAACTTATAAAGAATTCTTGGGTCAAGCTATCAAATCCAGGAGTTAACATCTTTAATTGACATGAGTATTCATATTTTCTATTTTTTTTCTCAGATTTTGTTTTGTCAAGTAATTTGTACCTTTTATCTAAATTGACAAATTTATTGATACAAAGCTGTTCAAAATACCTTCTCATTATCTTTTTAAAGTAAAATTTATAATGCTGTCCTTTTACATTTGTGATTTTAGTAAATTTTAATTTTTTTCTTTTTAAAAATTAGTATTGATAAAGGCTCTTCTGTTTTAATCCATTTTTTTCAAAGAAGCAAATTTTGGTTTTATTTATTTTCTCTACTGCACTATTGTTTTTAATTTTAACTCTTTATAATTTGTGGAGTTTAGCTTGATGTTCTTTTTCAAATTTCTTGATATAGATATTTCTATGATTAATTTTTCAGCCTTTTTCTTCTAATAAATTTCTAAGGCTACAAACATCAATCTAATAATTGTGTTAGTTACATCCACAAGTATTCCTGTCAGATTGTCATTACCATTCAGTTTAAAAATATATTCTAATTTCTACCATTACTTCTTTGAACTATGAATTATTTATGAGTATATTATTTAATTTCCAGGCATACATGTTTTCAAGTTATCTTTCTTTTCCAGTCTCATCAGGGAACATATTCTGTGTGATTTTGATCTTTTGCATTTTGTTGAGACTGTCCTATGACCCAGCATAGTCTGTTTGGATCTGTTTTCATGTGTGCTCATAAAGATTGGGTATTCTCAAGTAGTTTGGTGCAGTATTCTATATATATCAACTAGGTCCACTTTTTAAATTCAAATCTTCTGTATCCTTAGTAATTTTCTTATCTGTTGTTTTTCTATTACTAAGTAAAATACATTAAAATCTTTGATTATGATGGTACACTTGTCAATTTCTTCTTTTAGATCTGTCAGTTTTACATAGTTTGAATTTTAAAGTAAAATCTGTAAAATTGCAATGGTTGAAATCTTATCCAAATTTTTTTTTAAATGGGGGCAACCAACAACTCTGAAACTCAGTCTCAGATCCTATCTGATGTCTCAGGTGCCAGCCCTAGACTCTGCCCACTTCACTATCTCTGATCTTCAATGTTTTCCCTGGGCATGAGGTTTCCTGGGGGAAACGGCAGAGGCCCTGGTGGTTTTTGAGAGCCAGGGCTCATCAGCCCTGACCTACGCTCTTCTAGGGCTGAAGTGGCCACAGCTCCCTGCCCTGACACCCTTTCCTGGCTGGGCCAAGGCTTCCAGGACCCCTGTAGGGCCAGTGGCTCATACTCAGCCTCCTTCCTTTCTGAACCATTGTACGAGCAAGCTCACCTTGCATGCCTGAAGGCCCAAAGTCTTGCCGTGTGAGGAAGATGGCGTGATCATGGTATTCATCGTGGTCTGTGTCCGGCTTCTGCTGGAGGTAAGCCCACCGGCAGACATTCTCCAGGCTTTGAGAAGGGTTTCCAATCTCAATAAGGCTCATGGACTGCAGGGAAGGAGAGATGGAAGAGGGATTAGTGTTTTGTGGACTAACTGGGGGGCTGGGCAGGCCATAGTGTTGACAGACCCCTTCCATTGGGGGCCTGGTCCAGGTGGCACAGTGGCCCCTGCCCAGTCCTCTCAGGACTTGCTTTCCACTTGATTCCATTCTTGGCTCCCCAGTAAGTTTCCACACAAAGTCACTGTGCAGTTTTCAGGTGAGATGTGAGTTTTCAGGGCCTCAGATAGGTCCATTCAGCCCACCCCATTTACAGAGCTCCCTGCATTCTATCAGGCACCTATTGTGTGCAGGCCTTGGACAGGAGGCAAATGCCATGTGGACTGCACCCTGAAGAACTCACAACTTGGGAAGGGTTCAGGGCAGGGGGGAAAGGAATTCCAATGTGGTGCGCCAGCCCAGAGAAGGGGAGAGAACCCTATGTTTGCAGACATTTACAGAAAATGACACAATAGAGGGGGAAAGCTGTAGCAGATTACAGCAAAGGAGCCCCATAAAGAACAGGGGCACAGAGCCGATTCCCTTAGGAGCCACAGAGAAGAGCAGTCACATGCTGTTTATGTGGTGCCCATGGCTAGCCACACTCTGCACGGTGGCATTGCCATTCAGGCTTCACAGTCAGCCTGAGAAGAGGAAACTGCAGCTGGGAGAAGTCAAGTAACTTCCCTCAGGTCACACAGCTAGAAAGCAGAGTTGAGATCCCAACCCAGGAAGCCTAAAACCAAAGTCTGTGTTTAATCCCCTGGCCTAGACTGCTTCCCTAAGAAAAATGCACAGCCTCTCAGAAGGGAGGCTACTACAAGCAGTATGCTGCCCTTGCTCTCTCAGTCCTCACGGCATTTCCGTTTCTGCTTTCACCACACACTCCCATCACCACAGTGCTTTCCTCCAAGATAAGAGTCCTGGGCATGTTCTTTTCCTCTTCTTTTAAAAAAGATTTGTTGATTGATTTTAGAGAGAGAGAGAGAGAAAGGGGAAGAGGGAGAGAGAAACGTTGGTTTGTTGTTCCACTTATTTATGCATTCATTGCTTGCTTCTTATATGTGCGCTGGCCATGTATCAAACCCACAACCTTGGCGTCCTGGGACAAAGCTCTAACCAAGTGAGCCATTTGGCCAGGGCTGCTTCATCTCTCTTTAAATACATCTGTCTGTAAAGTAGAGTGATATGCATTCCTTGGTGGACATGTGCTGGCATTCTGTTTCTTTTCTCCCATAAATATGTCCATCAAGCATAGCCACACATCTCTCCTTGTGTGGATGAGGTCTAGGGTATTGCTGATAAGTCAGGATGTTTCACAGAAGAAAGAATAATCCAGGGCCAGGGAGGGGCTGGTCATTGCCAGGAGTCTCATGTGTCATCTAAGTCAGTGACTTACAAGATGGCAGAACAGTTCCCAGGTCCCATGCACAGTGCCAAATGCGCCTGGGAGATGAAACTGTTATAAAAAGCTATATTGGATCCTAGTGAAGTAAGTCACAGACCGGAGTAGTGCAAGAACAAGAAGGAAGTTTTCTGGCAATGGGGCCTTTGCGGGAGGCATGGGGGGAGGACTGAAAACTTGCAGGGTAGGTGTGGGGTCTGCAGTGCCGAGGGACACAGTAATGGGATGGTCTTTTTGGGCCCAGCTTGCTCACTCAGGAGGAGCTTTATTTTGTGGAGCTCACCCACTTCTCGGGAGGCAGCTTATGGGTGATCAGTCCAGGTGCTCTGTCCACTCCTTCTTAGAGCTGGCCTGAGACTCAAGTTAGGTCAGTGAAGCAGAGGTTCAAAAGGCTCAAGTAGCTTTGCCTAGCCTGGTGGCAGCCGCCAAACAAAAATCCATGAGATCCTGCCTCCTGTAGCCCCGGCCCTACCTTTCTTTGACCTACTTGTCCCACTTCCTGAACACCGCCTCCTGATCTTCTCACATGCCTCAAAGGCTCCTCACAGAGGTGTCCAGAGACAGGGGGCAGCCGGGCAGGCCTGGGGCCCAGGAGGGAGGTCTAAACTACGTGGGTCACTTGGGCTATAGTGCCCCGACCCAACCTTCTTCTATCCTTCTGCGACCTGCTTGTGCCCATGCAGCCCTCAGATGGGCCACCCTCTCTGGGGTACCTCAGGTCCTGCCATTCCGTGCCCTTGCCAGGTATCACAGCATATGAGCAGTGGCTCTCCTCTGAGCCAAGATAGGAGACTCATCTATTTCTCCTTCAGAAATGACAGAGAGGCTGAGGGATCTGCTTGTGGCAGCTGCATTTCTCCCTGCCCAATGGCCTCTGTCTCCTGGCTGCCTGCTCCTCTCTACTCTACATGGGCTCTAGGAAAGCTTCTCTGTGAGACTGAGCCTATTCCCACTTGTGCTGGGCTGGGGACCATGTGTGAGCTCAGCAAGGGGGTGGCCAAGGAATCATCATGGAACTCACAGACCACCAGCCCTCAGCCAAGGCACAGCTGTCCAGTGGATGGGATATGTCTGCATCCTGGGCTGGGGGCGGCTGTGGGGTCCTGTACCAGGGTCACTATGAGCTGATTACAGGGTTCCAAGTTTACATGCATCATCTAATTTAAACCATAAAACTGTCCTAATATATAGGTGCTGTCATTTTCCTGTTTTCAGGATGAGGAACCATGTCTCAGACAATTGAACTAACTTGCCCCGCCCAACCACTAGAAAGGGGTAGATGTTGGGTCACAGGAGAGGCAGGGCAGCCCTGAGGCAGTCACAAGGTGGCGCTGCTGCCTAAGACTGCAGGGCCAGGCTGGGCTGGCAGTGGAGCCCCAGGCTTGGGCTGCAGCTCTGAGCCTAGTTGGCACCCAGCAGTGGGAACTTCAGAAGCTGGAGACAGCCTCTGGGGTCCCACACTGGAAAAGTCAATTAAGACTTGCCCTAAATGCTCTGTTGCAATCACTGCACTCTGACATTTCCATTGTTTGCTTCAGACTGAGCTGAGTTATTTAAGCTCTTCCCTCCTTCAGTCCAGGAGATGGAGACAAACCTGCAGTCTCTGCCCCCACCTGCTCCAGGCCAGGGACAGCTCTGCCTAAGAGTCCCTAAGCCCGTTCAGCAGTTCACCAGGGCACCTGCAGGTGACAGGTGGGGGCTCATCTGGGTAGCATGAGAGCACTGGGATGTGAGACTTGCTCATCCTTTATCTGCTTCATGTTCTTAGACAAGTTACCTCACTGTCCCGAGCTTACCATCTGAAAAATGGGTACAACCCAGTGCAGAGGCAGGAGTATAGTGGCTTCTGACCATAACCATCAATGCCTACAAATATTCCTTGTCCTGTCACTGTCATGACAAAATGATGATAAAGATGGAGGTATGATTCCAGTCCCTGGAGGAGCCAGTGTACCCAAAGGGGTCGCCTGAAGCTCTGGAGGCTCATGCCCTAGAGCAGTGGTTCTCAACCTTCTGGCCCTTTAAATACAGTTCCTCATGTTGTGACCCAACCATAAAATTATTTTCGTTGCTACTTCACAGTTTATCATTTTAAAAGTCAGCATAGGGCAGTGGTTCTCAACCTTCTGGCCCTTTAAATACAGTTCCTCATGTTGTGACCCAACCATAAAATTATTTTCGTTGCTACTTCATAACTGTAATGTTACTACTGTTATGAATCGTAATGTAAATATCTGATCTGCAGGATGGTCTTAGGCGACCCCTGTGAAAGGGTCGTTCGACTGCCAAAGAAGTCGTGACCCACAGGTTGAGAACCGCTGCCCTAGAGGGTTGGCTTCAGTCTGCCAAAGCCTTTCAACTGCTCTGGCCCTACCCTCTAAAACACACAGGAAATGAGACAGCTTGCACAGAGCCCAGGCCTGGTAAGAGGTAGGGCTCACTGAGTTCAGGAAAGCAGAGGCTACCCCACCTCTGCTCTGCTGACAGCTGGGCCAGGACTTCTCTGTTGGGGGGACTATCCTGTGTACTCTAGGGTGTGAAACAGCATTCCAGTCTCTACCTATCAGATGCCATTAGCATCCCCTTTGGGGGGTAGCAAAACTGCCCTCCGTGGGGACCACCAGCATGCAGGAACTCTTGAGGGGAACAAGGCACAAGCAGCCTGGAGTTCATTCTCCCCAGCCTTTGGAGTAACCGTGTCTGGCCCCTCCTTCCCAGAGCAAAGTGGCTTGCTAATGGGTGACTCTGGCAGGTCACTCTGCCTCTTGGTGCCAGAGTCCTCACTGTCAGGTGGGCCCGATGGTGTGACTATCCCATAGAGCTGCTGTTTTGGGAAATGAAGTCACCTAAGGGGTGACAGACAGGGCCTTCCCCCAAGGGGGCTCTGCAGACAGCAACTCACATGAACCTCCTCCTTGCTGCTGTAGTTGCTAGTATGTGCTCATCTTACTGGGGACACTAAGGCTCAGTGGTGGTAGATAACTTGCTGAAGGATCAACATGGGCAGAATTCACATTGCAACCCTGCCGGGGCAGCGTGGGCTCCCCTGAGGCTGGGGGTCTTCTCCCTGCAGCTCCAGCCTCTGGGAGCTCAGATATCAAGTGACACCAGAAGGTGAGCTCCTCATTTCTCTGCTGGGACTCCATGTCATTAGGGCATGTTTTAGAAATCCTTCTTCCCCAAGGCTGGGAGCCTATTGCCAGAGACAGCCAAGCACAGGGGTCTCAGCAAGACCCTTCCCAGGCTTAGCCACAGCTGGCCTCCCAGAGTAGGGTCCAGTGCAACATGCCCTCATCCTTCTCTGCACCCTGGCAGGTCCAGCTCACCAGGGGGCTGGCATGACCAGGGGCTGGCCACCAGCAGGTTGGGGGTTGGGCCCAGACTCTGGGGAGAACAGGGGGCTATCCTGGGGTTGCTCTGAAATCCTACACTGCCCCTCACACAGGTAAAGAAGAGGAGGTCCAGAGCAGGCGGGTGGTGGTCAGGACACACAGTACGAGGACAGTGGCACTGAGCCCTTGGACACTGTGGCTCTGGGCATGCTGAGTCCTCACCCCCAGAACTCTGTTCTCTTGCCTTCCACCAAGAGACTCAGAAAGAATTTATTCGACCTTTCCTCTCCAATGCTGAAAATTTCCTACGAGTGTTCGTCTTGACCTGGTCTTTCATGGCAGGAAACCTGTTGTTCTCTGATTGTCCCCAAGTCTCTAGTTCCCATTTGCTTTGATTTTCATCATCCTAGGAAATATTTAAAGTGAGAACAGTTCAGTACTTTGGTGACTTCTCAAAAAATCAATTGAAAAGCAGTTGCTATGCAACCCTCAAGTGTGGATGTTCTGCTCCCTGGCTGATGGCATATTGTATAAAATAAGCTTATGTTTTTCTTCTGCTTTTTTTTTTTTTAAGAAATGAAGAAAAACGTTGTTTTAGGAAAAACTTGAGATAACTCATAAGCTTCTCATAAGCTGGAAGACAAACATGTCTTAGACAAAAGTGCTACCAATTTTATCCCCACTGGAGCCGGTGGGTGGGGTGAGTGGGGACTGGACTGGGGATAGGCATGGGAGAGATGGTCTGTTTCTGTTATGAATTGGAATGAATAATGGGATGGTCTGAACACCTGGGTCACTTCCTGCTCCAAGTCTGGGTCTCAGCCTCAAAGTACCCCATAGTCCCCATGGACCTTGGGAGGATGCAGTGCAGGCACCTCTCCTCATCGGGGTCCTGGCTACAGTCTCCTTGGCTTTGCCAAGTTTAAACCCTTTCAGGATGGAGGCATCTGCTCTGAACAGAAGACATTTTCACAGACCTCCATTGCTGTGCCTCTAGCCCCTCAGAGCCCGGCTGGGCTGCACCTGCCTGGGTGACCCACTCCATCCAGGTCACCCTCACCAGCTCTGTTTCCTTCCTGGTGCCCACTCTGAAATGATCTTGTTCACTCGTGACTTCACAGGGCCTTGTGCTCCACTCCTGGGGAGCAGGTAGGTCCCAGGATCAGTCTGGATGCGCCTGGAGCAGCTGCTTGGGACACATCTCCTCCTGCTTCCCAGGACGTAGGTCCCTCAGAGACGTGTACACAGGGCCTTGCCTGGGTGCTGTGCAAAGTGGAGTCTGTGGCCGGTGGACAAAAACTGTTACAGCCCACAACAATACATACAGACAATAAGAAACGTTTCTAGCAATTTGATGGAGTGGCTTTATGGAATTTAATAAAAAGTCAAGGCTGGGTTTTTTGCAGACCTCCTAACTCTAGTATCCTCTGTTCGCACTTCTGCAGCCTGTCTTCCTTAAGGAAACTGACTCACACCCAGGACTTCACCTCTCCTTCACAATCCAGTGACTCTGCAAAGGAGAACAGAGCATCAGTCTGGCCCTGTAACATTCTAGAATCTCCTGGGACAAAGAGGCCTGATGGGTGTCAGACTTCCCCAGGGACCTACCATGGCCTCATGGGGCCAGCCCAGGAGAAGGTGGGCAGAGCAGGGAATGAACTTTGCTACAAGAGATCAGTCAGCCGGCTGGATCCCCAGGGCTGGCAGAGGGGCCAGCAGCATGATGTCCCTTCTGGCCAGGTTGAGGAGACCAGGGATGATATGGGGCCGGCATACCCACAGTCTGGTACATCTTCTATTCTGATTCCTTCGAGGCCATCAGCAGAGGTCTGCCTGGGGTGCAGTGGGCACTGTCTAGATTTAGCTCTGGAAGCATTCATCTAGCCCGTTTTCCCTTTCAGTCTCCTTGCCATCATAGATTTCCAAATCTCTCCCAGTGGGAAGACAGAGAGGTGAGGAGGACGTTGGTCCCTTTCTGCCCACTCATTTCTCACTGTACTGGTCCTGCTCTCACTGAAGCTATCTCACTGCCCAAGTGCCCTTGGCCACCTCCTTGCTGGCTGTGGGCTCCAGGCAGCCCCATGGTCGTGCAGGTCCCCATACTGTCTCCAACTCCAGGGGAGTAGGCTGTACCCTGACAAAATGGTCCATGCTCACTCCCCTCCTCCCCACTCTCTATAGGTAACTTGGGGTAGGGTACAAATGTGGCCCATAGAAAGCACAACCCTTCCCCATGAAGAGCACATAGGGACAGTACCATGGCCATGGCTGTGAGGGATGTGCCTGCACACCTGGGTGATGCGGCCTCACTTTGATCAAATGTTCCCCATGCATGCAGGTGCCAGAGTCTCCAGGCTGGGACACAGGAAAGGTAAGACGGTGCCTGCAGGGCAGAAGAACCCCTCCCCATCCATTCCCAAACTTCCACAGAGATGAGGTGCCAGGAGAAAGCATGAATTCCCTTCTGTGTCCTCCTTCAAGTGAGAAATAAAATGTTGGTCATGACAGAGCCGGGTGGCCTGCCACTGGAGGTGCTGTCATTCAGTTAAACAGCATTACTTGAACTCCACCATTTTTAAAAGTTTTTTTAAAATTTAAACTATTCTTCATAATTAAAAATACACTGTTTTGTTATAAAAGAAACATGCTTATCATGATAAATTAAGGAAAGTCAATAAAGAATAAATAAATTAAAAATCAATGACCTACTTCCTACTGTTTTATTTTATTCCAGTCCCTCAATAAATATATTTGTATGTAAAATTAAGATCACACTGTAATTTGTATCCTTTTTTAAAAAAACAACAATAACCATGAACAAACTCACTTGCCATATGCTGTAACCCTTTCCCAGTGCCCTTCAACATACTTTGAAATGGGTCCTGCTGGTCACCTAGTCTCCCACAGATGCACTGTACTGACCTAACTAGACTCCACCATGGGCCAATCTGGATCATTTCCAATTGTTTATACTTTATTTTTATTTTTAAAAAACATATATTTATTAATTTCAGAGAGTTAGGGAGAGGGAGAGAGATAGAAACATCAATGATGAGAGAGAATCATTGATCGGCTGTCTCCTGCACGCCCCCCACTGGGGGATCAAGCCCGTCACCCGGGCATGTGCCCTTGACTGGAATGGAACCTGGGACCCTTCAGTCCACAGGCCGATGCTCTCTATCTACTGAGCCAAACCAGCTAGGGCCCAGTTGTTTATACTTTAGCATCAATCAACGTGACCACTGATTTGGTGCTAAAACTTCATCCACAGCTCTGATAACTGCTCTGGGATAGAGGCGGAGAAATGAATGAAATCATGAAGGACCTTGGAGGACAGTGACAAATACTGTCACAGTTCCTTCTAGAAATGTGTACACATTTATCCTCAGGCCAAAGAGCATACTGTCTCATTCACCCAAACAGCAGTAAATCCCGCTTCTTAATCTTAATACAGTTAACACTTTTCAAATGGTCAATTGTCTTATTTCCTTGATTAATAGTGAAGTTAAGTATTTTTCCCTTTTTAGGCCACTTGTATTTTTTCTTCTGCTACCTGTTTATTTCCAGTGCCAATTATGTTTTCCTATAATTTAGAAGAGCTCTTCATATATTAAGATATTTTCACCATATTGCAAATATTTTTCCTGCTTAGGTTTGTCTTTCCATTGTGTTTTTTGACAGAAGTTGTATATTTTAAGTACTTAAATATAGCTATCTCCTCTTTAAAATTCCCTTCTACTGTATTTATGCTTAAGAAGCCCTTGATAACCAATACTTCTTTCTTGGTTTGTATGATTTAAATAGTTGTTGTTTTTTCTTAGCCTATATTTATATGACATATTTAATTCACTATATGTGAAATTTATATTGATGATATATTTATTTATAAGCCTTAACTATACTATTTATATTTATCACATGTTAAGTTATTTATATGAAGGGTGTTTTGAGAGCTATATATTTTATTCAATTGATCTGTTAATACTTATCCAAATACAGTATACTTTTATTTATTTATTTTTATTGTCTAAATGTGATCTTCTTGTCTAATATAGGCCCTTTATTCTTCAATTGCCTTCAGTAACTCCTTTAGCAGTATCACACAAATTTTTATATAATTTAATTTTACTTCATTCAATTTATAACATGTTTTAATTTCTCTTTTTATTTTTTTCTTAATCCAATACATTACTTAGAAGTGCTTTATTTAATTTCTAAATCTTTGCTGATTTCTAGGTTTCTTTCTGTTATTTTTTTATAATTTTACTAGAGGCCTGGTGCACAAATTCGTGCACAGGTGGAGACCCTAGGCCTGGCCGGTAATTAGGGCCAGTCGGGGCACTCTCCCCAGTCCTGATCGGGGCTGGGCCAATCGGGGCCTGCTGGCCAGGGGGATGTATACGGGGAGGGACCACAGGAGGTTGGCTGGCCAGCTGAGGGAAAGGATCGCGGGAGGTTGGCTGGACGCAGGAAGTTGGCAGTGGGAGCCCACTGACTACCAGTGTTGACCACTGACCACCTGTATTGAGCGTCTGTCCCCTAGTGGTCAGTGCATGTCATAACAACGGGTCAACAGGTCGTTCCAGTCATTCTGGTTGTTTGGTGGTAATGGTAGCTTAGGCTTTTATATATATAGATTCCATTATGGTCAAAGAACATGCTACGTATGAAATGAACTATTATTTTTATTTTTATTGTCTGAAGTTTTACATATGTCTCCTTTTTCCCCAGTTGACCCCCCTCCTCCCCCAGCCATTCCCACCCCGGGCAAGCCCTCACAGTATGCTTTTAAATATTTTCACTTTACAAAGCTTTTGAAGCAAATCCCTTTTTATTGATTGGCTTTCAAGGCTTTCTCAGCCATTCTTGACTGTTTCTAGGTGAACCTTAGTTATTTCATCAAATTTCCAATTATTAATCTGGAAAAAATCCACATCTCTACTATGTTGCCAGTCTTCCTGGAAGGAACAGCAGATGTCTCTTCCTTTACTTTTATTTTTTCCCTATCAACAATGTACAATTTTCATCCCATGGGCCCTGTGTCTATCTTATTAGGTCAATTCTAGGTATTTTATATTTTGCTTACTATGGAAAGGGGAACTTTTCTTTCCCTATTACCCCTACTACCAGGGCATTGTGGGCTCAGACAGAAATTACTAATTTTTGTATAATTGTCTTATATTTGGCCATGCCACAAAAATCCTTTATTAACTCTAAAAACTTTACAATGGATTCCTTTGGGTTTTCCAGGCACATAATTATCAGCAAATAATTGTAATTTTATCTGCTCTTTTCCAACATTGGTTTCATGTCATTTGACATTGTCTAGAATTTCCAGAACATCAGTAACAAAGTTATGTGTCTCTTTATTGCTGCCAATTTTACTGTGACTGCCTCAAGGGCAGCATTTCCCAAAGCAAGTTATGTAGAAAGCTGATTATATGAGAAAAAGGGTTCTGTTGAGAAATAGGTTTCAGAAACTGCGTGCTGATCCAGCTCTTGGAGCTTCACCGTGCACATTTCCATAGTGAAGTCTCTGAGAAATTTTGCTGTCAGGAATACCTGTTTTACTTTGTTTTGCAAACATTTTTCAGACGTAAGCAATTGATCATGGAACCCCTCTATTTCCTGTGTTAATATCTATGAACATCTAAGAATGAGCTATGCAGAACATTTTTAGAGACATTTGATTCTTTTTCTACCTTTAAACATTTTGGTTGTCATGTTACCATCTGTTACCATCTGTGCACAAAGTCCCCAACTAGTCCCTAATGGGCTTCATAGTGACTAGTTTTCAGATTTTTAAAAAATCAAGAGATACCTTCTTAGCTCCTATTGAGCATTCAGGCCGCTTGTTCTGCCTGTGCCTTCTGTGCCCAGGGCTTTCTCAGACTCCCCGCACTTGGCATGCCTCCCTTATAGTACTCCAATGCCTTCGAAAACAGCGCTCACCTCTGACACAGGGCTGCAGACCCCTATGTCAGCCTCTCCTAGCCATCCCCCCTGGGATGGCACCCAACCATTTCCAGCTGAACTCATTGCCTTCTTCCCCACACCCTGTTTCTCATGGTCCGCATCACCATCTACTTGGTGGCCCAAGGCAGAGACTCAGTGCCTCTCGACTTTCATCCACTTACCACCCACACTTTTCTGATTTTGTCCCCGAAGTTCTCTTTTGTCTGCCCTCCTTTCTCCATCCCTGTGGCCATGGTCCCAGCACAGGCCACCATAGTCCTCCTTTCAATGGTGCCCATACTCTCCTAAGCCACAGCCCCCCACCTACCAGTTCTGAACACAGGAGAAATGCAAATCAGGGTGCATATATTTTTACAAATTAGTGGTTTTTGTCTCCCCCGCCCCCAGATAAATACGCAGAAGTGGGATTGCTGGGTCATATGGTAATTCTATTTTTAGTTTTTTGAGGAATTTCCCTTTTGTTTTCCACAGTGGCTGCACCAGTCTGCAGTCCCACAACAGTGCACAGGGACTCCCTTTTCTCCACATCCTCACAATATTATACTAAGTGAGATAAATCAGACAGAGAAAGACACTGTATGGTTTCATTTATATGGAATATAAAAAACAACAAAAAACCAAACCAAACAAAAAGAGACTCATACAGAGACCAAAGGGATGGCTACCAGAAGGGAGATGTTAAAATAGCGAGGCTTTGTTCAGCTGAGTGACCAATACTGTGAAGGACTCAGACACTTTTAAGCCGGGTAAGAGCCAACACAATGCCAGTACGGTAAGCAAGGAGCCTTATGCAATTCCCAGGTTCTCTCTTACATCAATATGGGAGCAACCTGGGAAACACCATCTGCCACCAGTGCCCACACCAATGAATGCTTCTTCTCCCCTTTCTACTCCCAGGACCCCAAGTTCCCCCTTTTTTTGTCTCCAGTGGTAGAAAGAGATAGGGAGGGGATAGAACTGTGCCCATCCCTCATTCTAAAAGCCTGAGAATTCCTCAGACACAGGAGGGTTGTGGGGAGGGGCCCCAGGCTGGGGCTGGAAGGGATGGAAGGACTAGACCTGGGGAGAGGAAGGAATCAGGGGAAGAGGGAACATGTTGATGGCTACTCCACAAGGGACAAGGGAAAGTCCAGAAGGACATTCCAAAGACCCCTGCCTGTGAATAGAGGCTGGACTGGATTGCCAGGCATGGGCCTCCCCAGGCTTCCCTTCCCTGAATCTGTGTGTCTAGAGTACCCGGCCACCGGCCTTAATACCAGGCTGAGTACCTGTAGCAGCTCTCCTGGCCAGTCAACTGGTGAAGGAAGGTGTGCACAACATCCCCAACTAGTCCCTAATGGGCTTCATAGTGACCAGGTGGGAGAAGAGCCAGGTGGAGCTCTCCCAGAGCTGCTCGTGCCCATAGCTCCTGTGCTTCCTCTTCTGCCCACAAAAGCACCCAGGTGCAGGTTACATGATAACACACCCACTTAGCTTGGCTTCCTCTCTTTTGTTTCTAGATTAAATATGCTAGAGGTTTGCTTTTTACAAGTCTCTCTATTTTTTTTTTCAGTAACATACAAACCTCACAGCCTACCAACTGGGTATTATTATTATTATTATTATTGCATTTTCTTTTATGTTTTTTTTAAATTTCTTTATTGATTAAGGTATTCCAAATGTGTCCTTATCCCCCCATTGTCCCCCCATCCCACACTCATGCCCTCACTCCCCTGTTGTCTATGCCCATTGGTTAGGCTTATATGCATGCATATACGTCCTTTGGTTGATCTCTCTCCCTTACCCCCACCCTTCCCTACCTTCCCTCTGAAGTTTGATGGTCTGATCATTGCTTCTCTGACTCTGGATCTGTTTTTCTTCATCAGTTTATGTTGTTCATTATATTCTATAAATGAGATCATGTGATATTTATCTTTCTCTGGCCGGCTTATTTCACTTAGCTTAATGCTCTCCAGTTTCATCTATGCTGTTGCAAATGGTAAGAATTCCTCCTTTTTTATCGCAGTGTAGTATTTCATTGTGTAGATGTACCACAGTTTTTTAATCCATTCATCTGCTGATGGGCACTTAGGCTATTTCCAAATCTTAGCTATGGTGAATTGTGCTGCTATGAACATAGGGGTGCATATATCCTTTCTGATTGGTGTTTCTGATTTCTTGGGATATATTCCTAGAAGTGGGATTACTGCGTCAAATGGGAGTTCCATTTTTAGTTTTTTGAGGAAACTCCATACTGTCTTCCAGAGTGGCTGCACCAGTCTGCATTCCCACCAGCAGTGCATGAG
>NW_005362314.1:368153-415406 GCF_000412655.1 Myotis brandtii | reverse complement strand
CCCTGTCTTGTTCCTGTTCTTAGGGGAAATGGTGTTAGTTTTTGTCCATTGAGTATGATGTTGGCTGTGGGTTTGTCATATATAGCTTTTATTATGTTGAGGTATGATCCTTCTATTCCCACCTTGCTGAAAGTTTTTATCAAGAAAGGGTGTTGGATTTTGTCAAATGTTTTTTTTATGCATCAATTGATATGACACTGATTTTTATCTCTCAATTTGTTTATGTGATGCGGATATTGTGCCATCCTTGCATCTCCGGGATAAATCCTACTTGGTCATGGTGTATGATCTTTCTGATGTACTGCTGGATCCAATTTGCTAAGATTTTGTTGAGGATTTTGGCATCTATGTTCATGAGGGATATTGGCCTGTAATTCTCTTTCATTGTGTTGTCTTTACCTGGTTTTGGTATTAGGGTGATGCTGGCTTCATAGAATGAGCTTGGAAGTGTTCCTTCCTCCTGAATTTTTTGTAGTAGTCTGAGGAGGATAGGTTTTAGTTCTTCCTTGAAAGTTTGGTAAAACTCCCCTGAGAAGCCATCTGGTCCTGGGCTTTTGTTTGCTGGAAGCTTTCTGATGACTGCTTCAATTTCTTCCATAGTTATTGGCCTATTGAGATTTTTAGATTCTTCCTGATTAAGTTTTGGAATGTTGTATTTTTCTAGGAATTTGTCCATTTCCTCCAGGTTGTCTAGTTTGTTGGAGTAGAGCTGTCCATAGTATTTTTTAACAATCATTTGTATTTCTGTGGGGTCTGTTGTTATTTCGCCTCTATCGTTTCTGATTTGGTTTATTTGGGTCCTCTCTCTTTGCTTCTTGGTGAGCCTGGCTAGAGGTTTGTCAATCTTGTTTATCCTTTCAAAGAACCAGCTCTTGGTTTCATTGATTTTCTGTATTGTTTTTTTGGTCTCTATGTCATTTATTTCTGCTCTAATCTTTATTATCTCCTTCCTTCTGCTCACTCTGGGGTTTTCTTGTTGCTCTCTTTCTAATTCTTTGAGCTGTAGATTTAGATGATTTACTACCATTTTTTCTTGTTTGTTGAGGTAGGCCTGTAGAGCTATAAACTTCCCTCTCAGGACTGCTTTCATTGTGTCCCAAAGGTTTTGGATTGTTGTGTTTTCATTGTCATTAGTGTCCAGGATGTTTTTAATTTCTTCTTTGATCTCATTGGTAACCCAATCAATATTTAATAACATGCTATTCAGCTTCCAAGTGTTTGAGTATTTTGGGTTGTTCTGATCTAGTGAGTCATTTAGGATTGCTCTTTCTTTGCTGAATTTTTGTCTAGAGGATTTATCCAGTGGTATCAATGGGGTATTAAAATCCCCTATCATGATTGTATTGCTGATGATCTCTCCCTTGATATCTTCCAGAAGTTTTTTTTTATGTATTTGGGTACTCCTGCATTGGGTGCATATATGTTTACCAGAGTTATATCTCCTTGTTGTATTGATCCCTTTAGTATTATGAAGTGGTCTTCCTTATCTCTTGTGATGGCCTTCACTTTGAGGTCTATTTAGTTTATTGCTACTCCAGCTTTTTTTCATTTCCATTTGCCTGAAAGATATTTTTCCATCCCTTCACTTTCAGTCTGTGTGAATCCCTTGTTCTGAGGTGGGTCTCTTATAGACAGCATATATATAGGTCATGTTTTTTCATCCATTCAGCCACTTGATATCTTTTGATTGGAGCATTTAGTCCATTTTTGTTTAAAGTTATTATTTATTAGAGTCCCGGTTCACGAAATTCGTGCATGGGGGCGGGGCGGTACCCTCAGCTCAGCCTGCATCCTCTTCAATCTGGGACCCCTTGGGGGATGTCTGACTACTGTTTTAGGCCCCATCCCCAGGACCACTCACAATTCTGGACTGCTGCCTCCTAATCGCTTACCTGCCTGCCTGCCTGGTTGTCCCTCACTGCTTCTGCATGCCTGCCTGAATGCCCCTAACTGCCACCCTGCTGCCAGCCAATTTGCCCCCAACTGCCCCATCCCTGCCAGCCTGGTGGCCCCCCCCCCCTCCACCCAACTGGTCACTCCCAACTGCCTCCCCTCCTGGCCTGGTCTCCCTTCATGGCCCCCCCCGCTGGCCTGGTCACCCCATGGAGCTGCTTGTTCAGTCGTTTGGTCATCCCTCACTAACCCCCCTGCTGGCCTGGTTGCCCCATGCAGCCTGCTTGTTCAGTCATTTGGTTGTCTCTCACTAATCCCCCTGCCGGTCTGGTCATAGGCACCCATCTTGTGAGGGTGTGAGGGTTAATTTGCATATTACCTCTTTATTATATAGGATAGGTACTTGTTTGTAGCCATTTTCATTTTTTGTGCCTTTGTTCCTTCTTACCTTTTCATTTCTTCTTTTTACACCAGTCTCTTAGCATTTCTTGCATTGCTGGCTTGGTAGTGATAAACTCCCTTAGCCTTTTTTTGTCTGTGAAGCTCCTTATTTCCTCTTCAATTCTGAATGATAGCCTTGCTAGACAGAGTATTCTTGGATTCAGTCCCTTGCTTTGCATCACTTTGTAAATTTCCTTCCATTCTTTTCTGGCCTGATGTGTTTCTGTTGAGAAATCATTTGCTAATCTAATGGAAGATCCCTTGTACATAACTTTCTGTCTCTCTTGTAGCCTTTAAGATTCTCTTTTTGTCCTGAATATTTGCCAATGTAATTATGATGTGTCTTGGTGTGGGTCTTTTTGGGTTCATCTTGTTTGGGACTCTCTGTGCTTGTGTGACTTTTTTCTTCTCCACATTGGGGAAGTTTTCTGACATTATTTTTTCAAATAGGTTTTCTAACCCTTGTTCCTCTTCCTGTTGTTCTGGCACCCCTATTATTTGTATGTTGCTTTGTTTCATGTTGTCCCATAGCTCCCTTAGGCTCTCCTCCTGTCTTTTAATTTTTTTCTCCAATTGCAGTTCTGTTTGGGTGTGTTTTGCTTCCCTGTCTTCAAATTCGCTAATTCAGTCCTCCGCTTCTTCTAGTCTACTGTTGAAACTTTCCACGGTGCTTTTTTATTGCAGCTATATCATTCTTCATTTCTTCTTGATTCTTACATAAGTTGTTGATTTTTTCATCCATCTGGTTTATGAACTGTATGACCCTTATTCTGAATTGTTTTTCTGACATATTGCATGCCTCTGTTTCACTTAGCTGCTTTTCTGGCAATTCCTCCTTTTATTTTCTTTGGGAATTTTGTTGTCTACCTATTTTTTGTTTCACTGAGGAATCTAGATGTTGAGTCATTCAGGGGCTGCTCCTTGGGTGGCAGTGGCTCCTCGGGGTGTGGTTGCTACTCGGGTGGTCACTTCAGCAGCTGCTCCTCATTAGTCAGTGGATCCTCTGTTGGGTGCTGTTCGCAGCAGTGGTGGCTCCTCTGGCTGTGGGGGGAGGCTGCTCGCACAGCTGCTGCTCCTCAGATTGGGGTGCACTGATCACGAGGCTGCTGCTCCTCGGATGGGATTGTGCTGTGTGCAGGTGCTGCTTCTCGGACAGGGGTGGGCTGCTCATGTGGCTGCTGCTCCTCGGATGGGGTTGGACTGCTCACGTGGCTGCTGCTCCTTGGATGGGGGCTGCCTGCATGTGGCTGTTGCTCCTCAGACCGGGCGGGCTGCTCGCGGGGCTGCTGCTCCTTGGACAGGAGTGGGCTGCTCACGTGGTCGCAGTGCCCTGGGCTTTCTCCAGGGGTCCTCTGCCCTTCCTGGTTTCAAATTGTCTCACCAGCTGAGTCTTCTTCACTAATTCGGGGTGGATGTTACTCGTTTCAGCTGCTCATTCTATCTGTTCTGGGACAAGGCTCGGGAGACATCTGTCTATTCTGCCGCCATTTTCTCCATAGTTTCTTTGGGTCAGGAGTTCAGGAGAAGCTCAGCTGATTCTTGTTCAGTTTCATGAGATTGCAGTCCAGATATCAGCTCAGGCTTTAGTCATCTGAAGGCCTGATTGGGGCTAGAATATCCACCTCCAAGTTTGCTTCCTTACCTAGCTACTGGAAGGAGGCTGTGGTTCCTTGATTATGGACCTCCCCATAGAGCTGCTTAATGGTCCTCACAGCATGGCAGCTGGCTTCTCCCAGATCGAGTGATCCACAAGGCTCTCTTCTTGATTGATTCTATAATTTCTTTCTATTTTCTAATTTATTGATACCTGCTTTTTCTGAATGATGTCTTTGGTTTTGCTTTCTTTAGGTTGTGGTTTGGGTTGTTCACATGTGTTCAAACTTACCTTGCATTCCTTCTCTCCTGTTCATCTTGGAAAGCACCTATGCAGCTGCCTGTGATCTGTAGTGCATGGTTATTCTTTCTCCAAATACTCTCATTCTTCTTCCTAAGGGCTGTTTTGATTTTCAAAGGAGTTGAATCTTCCATTTATGCACCATTCTTCTTCCTCATTTTGGGGCATTGAGTCAGAGTCTAGAGGCAGGCAGTTTTTTGCTGTATAAAAGTTGCCAAAATTTTCTTTATGACCTAAAGTACTTTTGTAATTTTAAAGTGTCCTATGATCCCTAAAAAATACAGCACAGCTTCTTTCTGTAGGGCAAAGGAAAATTATATAACTACTAATTTAACTTTATTCATTCTATCACTTGAAACTTTTATGCTTATTAAAATGTAACGTGTTAAAGGTCTTGCTAAGGCATGAAAGAAGACTGCAGGTAGGTTTTCACCAATCTCCTTGTTTTGATGGATGCTCTGGCAGATTCTATGCTCTCTGTGGGTCTGTGGCTGGTGTCCTTACAGTGTCTACTTCCCTCACTTTAGAGAAACATGCTTCCCAGGGTAAGGAGGGTGGGTTCAAGTGCCCTATTTCTGGAATTCACTGCACCAAATGAGCCCTTCATTGTTATTTTGATACTGATCACCTTGTAAGTTGTGTGCAGTGGAATTTTATTTTTTGAGATGCCTGGTGCAGGCTCATGCTCAGTCCCAGCTGGCAGGCACTACAGGAACTTTCTTTCCTCACATCTCTCCTTATCTTCCATCTCAGCTATCTGCGGTGGGGCTTTCTCTTCCAATGCACAACACATGCATAGACCCATGCACGTTGCTGGGAAAAGTAGATCCAAGTTTTACAGTGAGAGGAGGTAGAGAGGGCAGGACAGCCCTATTGGGGCATAGGGTGTGCAGTATGAGAAGAGGAGGGCACATGTTGAAGATATGGACAGGCATCAAAATGAGTTATGTGTTAACTGTGTTTCTGATGCTCTGATATCAGGGCCTTGCTGACCCTGGTGGAACTGCCCTCCCAGGGTGAGCCATGTCCTAGAGATAATCAAGGACTCACTATGGAGTGTTCTTCTCAAATGCAAACCAAGCAAGCAATCCAGGGTCCAGCCCAAGCACCTCCTCCTCAGGGTCTCACATTCTGGGCCACTATCTCTGGCCCTGATCAACCCAGGGTGAGGCACCACACAACTAGAAACAGCCCTATACTGCACAGCTTGAGGAAATTATTCAAGCCAGTCAATCCTGCTCCTGCTTACCCTGACTCGCCCATTCCTTCCTACAGAAACCAGTGAAGGCTCTCATCCATGTTTTTTCCTCCCTCCATCTGCCTCCTGACTGACCCAGGTGCTTCCCTGTGTGACCCTGCATGGCGGGGTCCGTGGGTAATAAACCATGTTTTCCATGGCAGTCACCACACTAGAATAAAAACAAAACCTACATTTGAAAATGAGGGGTGAGGGTGAAAGGGGAGCAGGACAACGGGATGGCTCACAAGCTCCTTGTTTCTTACAGAAAGTACAGGGCAGCCAGGAGAGGCAGACTTGTTGGGCAGACATAGACACTTTTAAAGAAGCCCGTGTCTCACTGGGGAGCCCACCATCCCCCAGCACACGGGGCTCTGGCCTGGGTGCTCACTTACCTTCCCATAGCTGAGCAGGATTATCCGCACCAGAACCACATTGATGTGGGCCCCCAAGGACTCATCATGGTAGATTTCATTGACCTGAAAGACAACCAGGGAGATGTCGTCAGCAGGAATCTCAGGCCCAAGGACAAGCCCTGGCTTTGCAAATGACATCACCAGCCCCCAGGCCAGAACATGTGTACCCCCCACACTCCTTTCTCTTTCCCACAGTTTATACCCCAGCATCACCTCAACTTTGAATCCAGCCCTTCCTTCTGTGCCACCTGCCTTGCAGCCACTGTCCCTACCTGGATTGTGGCCACCCCCTCCTCAGTGCTTCCTCCTGTCAGCACAGGCATTCTCCTCCTGGAGCCTGAACTTGGGCACTGACTCCTCTATTCGCACTAGCCTCTAACTGCATGTGGCCTTTCCTTCAAGGGTGACCATAGGCTATAAACTCCAGAGGCATGGACAGTGCCAGGGCTGTCACCAGTAGAAATCACTCTATAGTTGCTGCTGCTGGTTATGAAAAGTCCTCTGTGTTCATCACTATTTGGAAGGGGGTCAGTGTAGACCCACCACCTGGTCTTATTTAATGTGTTGATAAAGAACAGACACTACTCTGTTACAAAGGTGCTTTATTGCCATAGTTAGCTAAATAGTAATAAGAAGGAAGAGAGCAAGGTAAGTCAGATATTGTTAAGAACAGTCAGCAGGGGACACTGAGCCTGTCTGCTTCGCCAAGAAGCTACAGCCTCACACACACTGCAGGGGATCCCAGCATTGCTCCCCAAGGATTAACACCCCCCTTTCCCTCTTCTGGTATTAGTACTGGATTGTCTGGGAAGCAAAAGGAGATAAGGATATTCACAATAAAAGTCAAAAGGTGTGGGGGGAGGAACTTGACCAAGAGGACTGTCAGTCTAATCTGGGAAAGGGATCATTGACTAGGGGTAGACCCATCAGAAGTCTGTGAAAGCTTGGGAAGTTGATTGGTTATTTTGACAAAGCTCCTGGTTCTGTGAATACATAATCTCAGGTGAAGAATCTCCCTCCCTCCCTCCCTTTCTCTCACTCTTTACAACTCACACTCCCCCCTTTCATTCATTCTCTCCCTCCAGGAACATGCAACCATGCAGATCTAGTGGTCACTTGGGACCCATAGAAGACTGCACAGGCTCCAGAGGAATCTGAAGCAGAAACTCTGGACACTGGCCTTTGTCTTGCTGAAGACAAGATTGGACTTTTCCATGGCGGAGTGGAGGAGAATGGGATATTGAATATCCAGTGGATGAAATGGGGCCACATGCTAACTTGACTAGCTCAGGGAAGGCCTGCGTGGCAGCCTTGCAAACTCAGAGACCTAAAGTAACCACAAAGGATGATCTGAAATTAAAACTTTAACTAAAAACAGTTTATGGTGAGTAGTCATGTCTTAGGCTGGTATCTTCCCTGACAAAGGTCAATCTTTACCTTAACCGAGCCTGCCTATTGACTTTTGCATCTATGATAACATATCCTTGGAATGTCAAAGTAATTTTCCTTTTTCCAGACCCTTCAAAGCACAGGCACCACGCTGCAAAGATCACAAATTCCCTCATTGTCACTGAGTTAACTGTTGACTGTTAACTGCCCTGCACCCACCTAAGTGAAAAAGTATGTGTCTATAATTTTACTTTTTATCCAATTCCAGAAGTTTTCCCACTTTGTTTTCTCCCACCTCCCTAATCTATCACCAATGAATTTCATTTAACCCACTTATGTCTCCTCTTTTGATTGTACCGTATAGACCAAGGTGCAAAACTGCCATTCTCTGGAGCATTATCTCAATCCATCAAGATTCTGTTTCCCAGCAATTGTCGACAGTATGGCTCAAATAAACTCACAAAAATTCTTCACAGGTTTGAATGTTTCTTACATTAACACCTGGAGGGGCACTCCTTTGATTTTCATCACAAATAAACCCAGCCACACTGCAATCACCTGTGCATGGATCCTTGCAATGCTTTTCTTGTGATCTGGGGAAGAGCCTGATTCCCACCACTACCACCACTTTTTGTGCTCTGTTTTGATACCAGTGGCTCATATCATTGGCTTCCTTTGTATTTTATCACTGGTTTACTCACATTTTGTTTTTTGCATTTAAAAACATTATTCGAAGCAGGTGCCAATGGGCTTCACCAGATGGCACAAGAAGGTGAGGGGATCCCACTCCCCACAGCACAGCGAGTATGACCTTCTGGAAATGCTGGTCAGGTTATCCCAGGTTCAGAGCTGACAGAGCCTTCCTTCCCCTTGGCCCCACCCCACACACTCTCAATATTATGCCTGAAATGCCTCCTCACTGCCACCTCTTTTGCTGGCTGAGCAAACCCTCTCCTCCTGGCAGCCCAACCTCTGGTCACTTTCTCTCAGAAGGGCCTCCCCAGGTCTGATCTGCTCCTCAGCAAGTACCCATGTGTGGCAAGCCAGCACAGCCATGGCATACTCAGCCCCAGGGCACCTTATGTGCCATGCCAGCTCAGCCTCGTTTAGTGACCCTGAGAGGGGGCAGCGAAGGACTTAGAAATGACAGACAAGAAAATGAAAGCTGGGTCTCGATGGGACACTGCTCCTGGATGGAGAGACAGTGCCAACACCCACAAGCTGTGTTTTTATTTTATAGCAGATGCCATGAAGCAACGTAAGGGTGTGATCAAGATGTTTACAACATTCTCATGGGTTTCAATCCTACTCAACTACATGCACCTGAACTGTATCACTTAGGCACATGGGGCCACGTGTTCAGACCATAGGTTCAAGCTTACAACTATAGCTGTTGGCTATAATTGTGCTGGGAGGGCTCTGCCCTCCAAACTGGGACTTGCATGTGGCCACGAGAGGACTGTGCCTTCTCATCAGTCTAAGACTTGAACCTGTCCAAAACACTGTAGCTGTGCCCCACATATCCCCCTTTTCTTTTGTTTTTAAATACGTCTATTTACATTATCAAAAACTCTAAAAAAATTATTCAGCATAATCAAAACATCAAAACAAACTTCTGGCTATTAACAAAATCATAAACACAGCAATGTCAATACAGCAACAAGAGAACAAAACTCTGGCTATTAATAACACAATAACAAAACAATGCCAATGCAAAACTAAACTACAAACATGTTAACGTTTTCAGGATATCTTATTCAGAGTCCTTAGATTTAGCTCCACAAGATTTTACAGAAAACTGGCAGTTCACCAACGCTAGCATAGCTTCCACTTGCTTTTCTAACATCTGCTTGGGCTCAGTCGCCATCTTCTTCAGCTGACTCCATGTTGATACCTTGGTCACTTGCGAAGTAAGATGCCGCCGATGCAAAGATGTCATTGATGCAAAACTAGTCCCCTGGATCAGGCTGTCTGGATGGTTGGCCTTGACACTGAGTCAGCACCAGTCCTAGTCAAATCAGCCCCGTCCCCACCGGTGGAAGTTTGGTTCCTTCTCAGCTTCTTTCTTTAGCCGCAGCTGCATGGAAATGAGCAGCCCTCGGTCTTGCAGAGCTGGAGACCTCCAACTCCGAGTCTGGGGTCTCACACAGACCCAAAGTCCCAGGGAGCTATCAGGTCACACAAGCAAAGATAACCAAAGCCCAGAAACAATGCAACTACTGCAAGAGCTTACAATCTAGGTCAGAAATAAAAGTTACTTCCTTAAACAATATCAACCACAGCCATTTTTTGCTTTACAGTGGCTTAAACAAACCCTAGGAGATTTCTACCTTATTTGTATCTATTTACTTCTTTCTACCTATTTCTACCTACTATTTCTACTGCTTTCTACCTTATTTCTACCACTTGTTTTCTACCGCTTATTTCTACCGCTTATTTCCTACCACTTATTTCTTACCGCTTATTTCTTCTTATTTCTCTATTTCTACAGCTTATTTCCTAACACTTAGTTTCTAACGTCTACCGCTTACTTTCTATTGCTTACTTCTCTATTTCTACTGCTTATTTCTACTTATTTTCTACCTCTATCTGTGAACTATAGGTAGGCTTGGCTTCCCCTGCCCAAACCTTCCTGGGTTACAATCCCCATAAATTCCACATCTTAACTGAACCTGCAAAACCTCACGAGGTCCAGTGCCTATGAGCAAACAAATAACCAAAATCTTACCTGTACTATCTTCTACTTCTTGTTTTCCACTTAATCTGTATCTATCTTATTTTCTATTTTCTATATTCCATTTTCTACTTATTTTCTCCTTAAGAAATTTAAAAATGCTTCTACTTATTTTCTCCTTACGAAATTTAAAAATGCTTCAATAAGCATTGTTTTTAGGGATCCCTTCCTAGGATCCTGAATTTCCCAAGTTTTACACCGAGCTATTACCACACCTCGGCTCCCTACCTTACTTTCTGCACACGCCTCAAGGGAGCCTCCTTTCACCTGACCACTGCAGTTCCCCCAAACTCAGGTCCTAGTCCTCATAACTCAGTCTCCAGTCCCAGAACTCAGTTCCTGGTTGCAGAACTCAGTCCCTGGTCGGGTGCCATATGTGGTGAGCCGGCATGGCCATGGCATACTCAGCCCAGGGCGCCTTATGTGCCATGCCAGCTCAGCCTGGTTCAATGACCCTGAGAGAGGGCCATGAAGGACTTAGAAATGACAGACAAGAGAATGAAAGCTGGGTCTTGGTGGGACGCTGCTTCTCTGATGGAGAGACAGCACCAACACCCACAACCTGTGTCTTTATTTTATAGCAGATGCCACGAGGCAATGTAAGGGTGTGGTCAAGATGTTTACAACATTCTCGTGGGTTTCAATCCTACTCAACTACATGCACCTGAACTGTATCACTCAGGCACGTGGGGCCACGTGTTCAGACCATAGGTTCAAGCTTACAACTATAGCTGTTGGCTATAATTGTGCTGGGAGGGCTCTGCCCTCCAAGCTGGGACTTGCACGTGGCCACGAGAGGACTGTGCCTTCTCATCAGTCCAAGGCTTGAACCTGTCCAAAACACTGTGGCCGTGCCCCACACCCATGTCCATTATTTCTTGAGCTCTGTGTCCCCCACAGCTGTGAGCTGCACAGGAACCTTTATTTTCCCTGCATGTCCCCAGCAGCACACAGCAGGTGCTCAGAACTCTGAAGGAGTCAATCCACTCAGGCCGTCACTCAGTGGAAGGGCATGACCTGGTGGTATACCCCTCTCTGGGTGCACTACAAGCCCAGGGGCTGCTGATGGCCCTCTGTGAGGGCAGATCCACTCCACCGTCTCAGGCCAGCACTATACTGGCTCTGAACCCCAACTTTTACAGTCTCTATCTGAGCAATGATAATTGCTACCTATGAGTAGAAAAACCCTTTGAGAAATATGAAAGTTAACAAGGAAAATCAAATACTAATGGATCAAATACTTTCCTTCAGGGAAAGGGCAACTGATAGACCTGCAGGAGAATATATGTCACCAGTACACGAGTCTGGAGAGGGTGGCTTGGTAGGTGGAGCCCTGTAGGCTCTGCCAACTCATCCACACTTTGCCATCACCTCTGTAAAACAAGGGTAAAAGTCCCTACCTCACAGAGCTTCTGAGGACTGCATTTCCACACATGAGAGAAGAAATGATTGTGAAAATGGAAAACTGCTGTTTTGTCACTGCCGGTAGCTCATATTGCCCTGCAGGACCCCCAAGGTTCAGGGGCAGGGTACACGGCCCTAAAACACAGACATCCTTGCCCAGCATAGAGGGTCAAACTAGATATTTCAGTCCATAGAAAGACAATAGCCCTAAAAGCCAAGTTTTTCTTAAGAGAGAAAATGTGTTTTTTTTTTTCTTCTTCTTCAAAGCAGTTGCTTTATCCATTACCAGCAAAACTGGCCAATTTGGCTCCTAGAGTTAGACTGAGAGGCGTGGTGTAAAAATATAGAAGGCAGTGATACAGGGAGGTCCCTCTGCAGCTGGAGGGACAGAAAGGGGGGGGGGGGGGGAGAGTTCAGGATGGCATAAAAACAGCCTTGATAGTTGAGGAAATGATAGGAGGAAGAGCTTGAACCTCCGTCCCTGCCTGCTGGCTGGAATCTGGGGGACAGGTTCAAATTTTGGGGTGGCTTCAGAGAGCAGAAATGGAGTCATGAGCAATTTCAGCAGCAAGAAGCCTGCAAGGGCAGCCAAGCTCCCAGATATGTGCAGGGGATCCAGGGACAGTGAGCAGAATAGCTGGGGGACACAGCTAGGCCTCAAAGAGAGCCCAGGGTGCTGGATTGCAGGAGGGGAGGATAGACCTCCTTGCAGAGAGAGAATAAACTCTGAGGTGTGAAGCCTGGAAGGCCACTGCCCAGAGCAGAGCATGCTGGGACAGATGTGTGCAGATGCAGGGCAGCCGTGCCATGCACACACACCTTCCCAGAGGGAGGAGAGACAAGTGATGAACTCATAGTTGAAACCCCAACCCCAATGTAATGGTGTGAGGAAATGGGGCCTTTGGGAGGTGATTAGGATTAAATGAGGTCATGAGGGGGAGGACTCCTATGATGGGACTTTGGCAGTGAAAATGGGGCTCTTTCGAGGGTTTGCAAGGAAAGCACTCCGGGAGACCCACGTCTAGGAGGTTGAGGCTTCATGGTGAGACTTATTGTAGAAGCAAAATCAAAGGACTGCCCCTGAGTTCCCTGTCTGCCCCACCAGGGAAAAAGTCCAATCTTGTCTTCGTCAGCCCCAGAAATAGGGCCAATGCCCAGAGATTTTTGTGCCATTTGTTCAGTCCATGTCTGTCCCCATTTGGCTAGCATAGTCTGCTTTCAGTTGTGAGCCACCTGATGGGGCCACAGGCCTCAGGTGGCTGCTAGGGCCACATGGCTGCTATGCAGAAAGAACATGCTAATGAATGGGACACACATGTATGTGAGAGAGAGAGAGAGAGAGAGAGAGAGAGAGAGAGAGAATATTCTTCGTTAGACTGATTATATTATCTCAGACCTGGGAAGGACCACTTTTTAAAAATAACCAATCAACTTTCCAAGCTTTTGCAGGCTTGCGCTGGGCCTTCCCTCTAACAAATCCATTTCCTAGATCTTCCAAGGTTTCGTGTCCCTTATACAATTTGATCCCTTTCCCAGGCTAGACTAATAGGCCTTTATGGTCATCATCTTGGGTTCTACCACACATGCCTCATAGTAGAAGCATCTCCCCTTGTGCCATTTTGACTTCTCCTGCTGTTTTTCATTCCTCCCTTGGTAATCTGGGACTTAGAGGTCCCCTGAGAAGTCTGTGAAGCTGTAGCTTCCTAGTGGAGCAAGCAGACTCCATATCCCATGTAGCTCCCCAGTTTATTAGGCTTAACAATGTTGGATTCCCTTTGCTTCCTTCCTTTATTAATATTTAATTACCTCCACTAACAGGATTAGTGCCATTATAAGAAGAGATGCTAGAAAGCTGTCTCTCTTCCTTTTTCTCTCTCTTTCTGCAATGTCTGCAAGCCAGGATGAGAGCTCTCACCAGGAACTGAATTAGTTGGCTTTCAGCCTCCAAACTGTATGATGTAATTGGGTGTTGGTTAAGCCACTCAGTCTATGGTATTTTGTTACAGTGGTCAGAGCTGACTATGACAAGTACAGAGTCGAAGCTTAATTTCTGATCTGAGTCATACCCCTAACAGCTTTTAAATAGGAAAAGCCTAAGCCATCTCTCACGGGCTAGGTTACACTTTTCTTTCTATCCTATGATGAGGGCAGCATCAGTCATAAGAACTAAAGAAAGTTGCATTTTCCCCCATGTTTGAGCTTTGGTGTGTAAATGTCCATCCCACCATACACCTAACCCCCTCTCCCCCCACCCAGCCCAATGACAGGCCTGTCATAGGTTCTTAGTGAAAGTCTCAAACTTAAGTATGCCTGGCGTCTCTCTCAGAGCTCATCCACCGGGGTCCAGAATTGCATGGCCTGGCCTCCCCTTCTCCACAGTCCTTGGCAAGCAGAGAGCTGTTGGCCCTGCTGCATGCCTGGCACAGTGTTACCACTGAGGATTCAGCAGTGAATCAGCATGGCCCTCTGTCAGTAGGTGGAAAGGAAAACTTGAAAGTAACAAAAACAGCTCCACGAGCATGATGACATTGAGGGCTACAAGGAAAAGGTGGGGAACTAGAAGGCATATTAATGGGGAATCTGCCCTGTGGGTGAGATTTTTGGGCCTCCTAGGGACATGGCATTTCATCTCAGAGCTGAGAAATAAAAACGAGTAAGCTCAGCAAAGCAGGGATGGTGCTCCTGCCAGAGGGAACAGTATGTGCAAATGTCCTGGGTCAGAAGCAGTGAAGGTGTTGCTAGCAGAGGGGACTAGTAGGGGAAGAGACCCAGGAGAGAAGGTGGGAGAAGGATCCTGAGGCCATTCATGAGGTTTCTAACTCTACTCAAGGAGCAATGGACAATACCGGGGCCAAGACACTGCATTTTACAGATTACTCTGGCTCCTTTATGGAAAGTAGATTGAAGTGCCCAGTGCCACAGTTGAGATGTAGGAGTGTGGGGTTGGATTTGGGATTAGTGGAGAGAAGGGACAGACATGAGGAGTAACTTGGATTGGAATGGGGTGGGGCACCTCCCCCACAGCCCTGTGATACTCAGGGTGCACTCAGCCCTGTCACCTCACTGAAAAAGCGAGGCAGTCCACCTTTGTTTTGCATGGAGCGGGGGAGGGAGAAAGTTCCTGGTGTTATCGCTCAGAACCTCCCCAGATAATGAGGGGCTTGGGGCTCCCTCAACACCCTGACAGCACTCTGAAGCCCATGCTCTGACTACTTATCAGAGCTAGTCTGGGGTGAACCTTGAGGGCTCCTGCCCCTGGTATGCACGATGAGGCTCTGAGCCCATGTTCACAATCCCTCTGGAAGACAGAAAGCCCGCTTTGTTATCTGGAAGGAATCCAGGGCTGAGTGTCTGGAATTATCTCATTTTATGCTCTCAACAGCCCTTCGAGGCCAGGAGTAGAGGTGGTCAGCCCACCTGAGTGATGGAGAAGCTGAGGCTGGTCCCCACAGGGAGGGAGGATATGTAGGGCTGGCCCTTCTAGTTCTTGGTCCAGACAGACCCTGCCCATTAGGGCCTAGGATCCTCCTATTCTCCTGGCCCTGCCACTGAGCCTTAGGGTGGCCACTCTCATCTCACGTCCTTCTTGGACACTGGGCAGGTCTGACCCTGACTCCTGACACAGAGCAGGAGGTAACCAGAACCCCAGGAACCCCCTGTTTAGTTTAAAGCTCCTGAGGGCAGAGACCCACATCCAGCTGGGGGTGGGGGCAAGGTCACCAGAGCCCAAGGAGTCAGGCTGCTGAGTGAGGGTCCAGCCTGGGAGGCTCTGTCTTTAGGGCTGCCCATCAGTTGCCAGTTCCCATCAGCTGAGCTGGGTGCCCTGACTCTGACCTTGGAGATGAACTGGGCCTCCCTGGGCTGCCGAGGAGCTAGATAGGGCACATTCAGAGTGTCCAGCAGAAAGCCAGGGAGGCCAGGCCTAGGTCAGGCTGGCAGCCAAGCCTGCTCTCAAGACCCCCTCAGCCCTGCCCACCCAGGTAGGACTGCATTGTGGGGCTCCTTTCATTGATTTCTGCCATAGGAAGCCTCTGTCTCTTCCACATGGGGACACAGCCAGCTATGCCTTGGCCTCACTCTGTGACACTCCCAGTGGCTGCTGGGCCTTTGGGGTGGCCCCCAACCTGATATTTATGTGGCCCCTGAGGTCAGGCCCCAGCAGCACCCTCCCAGAGGGTGGGACCCCCATAGTGACCACTGGCCTGGGCAGAGTTCTTGCTCATTGGTGTGGTGTGACAGAGACCCCAAACTGGCAAAGAGGTTCCCTTTTGGTGCTGACTCCCAGTCCCCACACTGTGCTAAGTAGAGGGCCCACCACCCTTGTCCTTCACTGGCCTGAGGCGTGGCTTTGCCCTGACCCCCAGAGCCATGCCAACTTTCTAGGGGGCTGTGACATTGCCAGCTGACTCCCTCCCCCCACAGGATGCTGCTCAGATGCTGTTGTGAAGCAGGAAGCCTGTGGTGCCCAAGTGGGCATGTACCACTGGGAATAATGTGTAAAATCCTCAGTAAAACACTCACATCCTTAATAGGGACACAGCTACAACATTTCTGCTGAGCAAAAAGCTGATAGATATGACAAAAGGAGAAACCAAAGACAGGGGTTGGTCCCCAAACAGCTCCTTCACATCTTTCCTCCTCCCTGTACCTCCACCTAATCTCCAAGATAGGCATGCAGGTGGCAGGGCTCCGGAGTGCCTTCCTACCTCCTGTCCTGCTCACATCACCCACACACCATTCTTTACCACTCAGTCACCACTTAGAGCAGATTTGACCTCCTTCCTCTGCCTGAAACCCTCAAGGGCTCCCCAGTGCCTCCAGGAACAGGCTCTTGAGGGCCCCTGCTAGGCTGGCCTGGCTGGCTTCTCTGTGATCCACTTTAGCTACCTTATTCCATCAACTTTCAGTCCCAATAGCTCTGCCTTCTTGAAGCCTGGCTGCCTCTCCTGCTGCTTGTGCAAAGGCTCAGGCCTGGAATTCCTTCCCCTCTCCTCCAGCCCCTGAATTCTTGAAATATCTGAAGAGCATTTAAAGAAACAAAGTCAAAGTAATAAATGCATTTCAAAGGAGCGGGGCAGTTACTCCCCTGTTTAACCTCATACCCCGACCCCAAGACCCTCCCATTGCAACTGGAATGAAGTCAAACCCTGCTGCCTCTTCTCAGATTGGCCCGGTCTGGCCTAGGTTTCTTGCACAGGAAGCTCAACCCCACCTCAGAGCCGTGGCACTTGCTGTGCCCTCTGGCTTTTCATGTTCTTTCCCCAGCATTAACTGTCTCCTGCTCAAAGCAAGCCCCTAAAACACCCGCTAAAGTAGTTGCTCTCCTGTATTATTTGATACAGGAGACACCTTTCTTCTTTGCTCACTGCTCTGTCCCCAGTAGTATCAAGCACATAGTGGGTGGGCAGTAAAGAGTGTTAAATAAATGAATGAGTAGGTAACATTAGAGAATGTAGACTAATAGGAGATGGGTAAAATGTGTGACAGCAATGAGCCCATGATGCCCTGTAGTGACATAGGCCTCAAGTAAGTGCCCAAGTGCCCACCCCCACCCTGCCTTCCCTGAGGCCCCTGTGCTAGGTTCTCCTCAGCCCAGAGCACAGGGGGCAGGGAGGCTGGAACATGTCCTTGAGTCCTGTCTGAGAAATTGATCCAGGAATCTTTAAACATTGGGGGAAAATGTTCAAAGCGGCAGCCTTTCTCTGCATGGAGAGAGGCCAAAGACTCTCTTGTTGGGGAAAATACATTGTAATGCACCTTTTGCTTACTGAAAGACACAGCCCAGTTTCTGTTCTGGAATAAGCAATAAGGCAGGACTGGCTCTGCATGACAATGTGAAAGTTTGCCTTCTTTGTGGAAGAGTTCTACCCTGGGCAGCTGTCAGCCCTGGCTCCCTGACCAGAGCTCTGGACCCAGCTTGGAGGGAGGCCCCTCGCAGGGAGACCACAGGCATTCTCCCCTCCCCCACCAGTCTCAGAGCCTGTGGGCACGATCTCCACCCCTGAGAGATGATCTGTCACCTGTGTCCAACAGGACACAACGATGTCATTGAAAAAAGTGATTTTTAATTCCTCTTGTAATTCTTATTTTTCTGCTGTCCTACTACCATTTCCACCCAAGGAAAGAGAGACAGGCAATGACATCATGATGGCGGGAGCCATGGCTCATGAGAAGTCCCCAGGGACAGGAGTAGGGTAGAGAAAACATCCTGGTTGACCAAGGAGGTCTGAGGAGGTGGCAGAGCAGAGGCAGGAAGTTAGACCCAGAGTTATGGTCCCCACCCCTGCTGTTGCTCCCCACACACCTTTAAGGTCAAATAGACCCCGAGCGCTATGGGCCCTGCTTCCCACTTGGACCCTAAGATGAGACTACACATCAAGAGCAGAGTCCACTCCCTATGTAGCACTATGTGGAGGTGAGAAAGGGATGGGCTCCTGTCAGTGAACAGACCCAGTAGCAGCCTGGCTCCCAGGCCCAGAGGGGTTGGGTGGGGTGGGGTCCAGAAGCTACCAGCTGTGCTGGTTGGGGGTGGAGGTAACTAGCCTGGGACAGGGTGAGGCTGTGGACAGATAGCCATGGCACTAGACCTGAACTTGGACCAGCCAGCGCACCTGAGCAGCCCAGGTAAAGAGCTGAAGCTAGACCTGCTTACCTCCACCCCTTGCAAAAATGGTGAGGATTCAGGCCAGCCATCCCACTTGCCACCAGGGCCCCAGGGGTCCCCAAATGATGAGGAGACCCTGCCCAGCAGGTGTATGCCCCGAAAAGAATGAGGAAACCATGACAGATTGTCACCTGTGCCCTCGCACAGGCAGGAGGCTCAATTCGGGGCTCCCAGCAAAATTCAGAAGCCTTTGTGCAGCCCTACTTGCAGCTCACTGCCCAGACTCTGCTGTGAGCACATCCCTTCTGGAGTGAAAGCATGTAGTGGACACAGTAGAAAATGGGTTAGTCCTTCCATACCAGCCACGTGACCAGCTCAGAACAGGCATCTGAAGTGTGGAGCAAGGGGACAAATACAGAGGAGAAGATGGGCGAGTGTACTGCTGCAAAGGGAGCCCAGACCAAAGGGAGAGGGGCTGAGCTCATGGAGGCACAAGATTCCTGCAGATCATTTCTGGGTATGAAAGGCCACAGGGAGCCCATAGGCCCTCGTCAGAACCAGGCTGCTGTGTCCTGAGTATGGGGACATTCTCAGGGACTCACTATGCTAACACAGATGCTGCTCCCTCCAGGCCATCCCTCTGCCATGCCAGCCAGTCTCAAGTCTTTTCATTTGTTAGATTGTTACCTGCCCCTCCTTCCACCACACCTGTGCTCCTGTGAACTGGGGCCTTTCTGCATCCTCAGTGCCGAGACTCTGGCTGGCCCCCAAAGCACCCCACCCACTCACCCCATCTGGTCAACCCGGTCCCTCAGAGGTCTCCCTATCCCAAATCCCTGAGCCTGCCACACTCCAGGCCTCCCACTCCAGGGATCCGCTGAGGGTGTGACAGCTCTGCATGGAATGGCACCAAGTCTGCTGTCAAAACCAGCTTGGGCTCGCCTCTGCTGTCACCTGCTCCCCCGCCCAGCATAGGCACTGGCCATGGGGCTACCACAGCTCTTATCCTTGCTGCCCTAAGGCAGGCAAATGTGTCCTCATGAGAGCCATGCTTCTCGGTCCAAGAGCTGGCTGACTGGGCAAATGTCACAGATACAAAGGAATGACTGTAGCACATCATTAGTCAATCCGACCTTGCCAGACCTGTGCCAGGCATCTCCCCACGTCTTTAACTGTCACCTCCTACATCCTGCCAGGGAGCATTATGACACCTGTTTCACCAGTGAGGAAACCTGACTCAGTAAAATTGAGAAGCTTGCTCATATGAGCATGAGTGGAAATCGGGACAAAGGCTTTGGAAGGCAATTTGGGAAACCAGCTGAGATTACAGTCATTTGCCCTGTGACTCAGCTTTTCAAACGTCCACCATCTGTGATGCAGAAAAGCCTTGGGCATAAGAAAGAAAGGAAAAGGACACTCAGGCTACTGGGACTTCTTTTCCATGGGCAGGTGGAGTTTATTTTTTCATGGCAGTCTCTGGGGCCATAATCACTTTATGGGAATTAATTTACTCACTTATTCATTCAAAAGATATTTAATCAACACCTACTATGTGCTGGGCCTTTGGCCAGGTAGTGAACATGCATATCAGCTAAGTGGACTCCTAGGACCTCACATTGAACTTGGGTTTCCTTGTGTGAATCCCTAACCCTTCCAAGACACACTGGCAAGCCCCTCCAGCAGGGGAGCAGGACCCCAGGTTGCTGGATTGCACCTGAGCACTGGGTGCAGGAGGAGTGACAGCCCACACCAGCCCAGACTACAGCCCCGGGCTGTGACACACTCTCTGCTTTTCTGGATCAGCTGTCACTGCCTTGCTGGAGTCTGCATGAGACAAGCTCTGCAGCTGCCTCAAGCTGTCACTGAGGAGTGTGGACACCTCGCCCTCCTGGTCCACGGGGACTCTAACAAACGCTTTGACAGCCAACAGCTCCCCTAGGGAAGCCAAGGACAGGCTGCTCTGAGGCTTCCTTATCAGGAGGCCTCCCCCAGGGGGCAGGGAGGTTGGGGGAATGGAGGGAGGTAGAGGCAGAGACAAGCCCAGTCCTGGCACCCCCCTCAGGACCTTCTCCATCTTCGTTGTCATCAATGGTGGGCTATGGTTGACCCTATCACTACTGGAATGGGCTCCATGCAGGCAGGACCCTAGGCTCGCTCACCACCACATTTCTAGCACCTATATACTGTCTAGCACGTAGTAAGTGCTCTATAGACATATGCTAAATGAACAAGGGACAGAGTGGGTGAGTGAACCTTAGAACAGGAAGACAGCATGGGTGGATAAGCCAAGGAGAAAACCAGAAGAGTCACAGAACCAGGTAGAAAGGAAACTGGGATGTGGGCCAGTGTCATCAAATGCTGTTGGGGAGGTCAGAGAGGTTAAGGTGAGAACACACTTTAGAGCAGGCTTCCGCAGGGATTCAGGGGTGCTTGTTCTTCAGGCTGGACCAGTGGGGAGAGGATGTCACCTGGGCCAGGTCCCTGAGGACGATCTGCCTTTCCACAGGGACAGAAATTCCACCTACCATGCCCGAGTCATGCCATCACCCTCTCTGAGCCTCGATGATCTTGTGCAGGAAAGGGACTCTCGCGGGGCTACTGGGACAACATAGATACATCACACAAATGCCTCCTTGCACAGAGCCAGCATGTGTGAACTCAGGCCCCTCAGGCCCTGGGCAGAGGCATTTCTGATAATAGAAGGCATAAACCCCAAACTCCTAAAGACAGATGTTTCTCTTCTGAGATGCAAAACCAACCTTATCACTCCCTTGTAGTAATATTGCAGTGGATCCTAGGCCCCTTAGTCTGGCACAGAAGGCTTTGTCAATCTCATGTCCTGCCTTTCCTCTAGCACCCTACTCTCCAGTGGGGGTCAAGCATGCCCAGTGATGTAGTGATGCCACTGGGCCTTTGCACGTACTGTTCTTCCACCTGCAGCAGCACCAACACACTCCAAGCTCTTCCCCAGGCTAGCCCCTGCCTCTATGTTAGGGGCACTCTTCCCTGTCACACCGTAGTGCCCTATATTTATTGTGATTAGTATGCATGTTAACCAGGGTATAATTACTCATTCCTTGCCCTGCTCCCCAATCCTCCCATGCTCCAAGCTCTCTGAGCACAGAGACACGACTGTTCAGTTCTATACCCAGAGTCCCGAATGGGGCCAATTTAGACCAGGTATTCAGAGTGCGCTCATGAACTGATATGTGAGCAGGGATGGCCCACATTTGTGGGACACTCCACATGCGCCCAGCATTCTGGTTAGCATTTTTCTGGTGTTTAACTTGAGTCATGCTCACAACAGCCCTGGGAGGTACATAATTGCCCCATCACAGGACACAGCTAGGCAGGCAATTGCCTCCTTTCTTCTAAGCCAGAAGGAACAATCCACTCACTGACTGGCCAGACTTGCCTACAGTTGTGTTCTGATTCACTTGTATAGTGTGAGGTCTTAATTTCAATTACCTGACATTAACAAATAATTAGATTTCCTATAAAAGTTGGATTTCCAGCCTCTCATGGGAAAAAGAGCTGACAACATGGGGCCTGCTTATCCTATATAATAAAAGCCTAATATGCTAAGTGTCTGGTCATCCAGTCATCCATTCAACCAATCAAAGCGTAATATGCTAATGATATGCTAAGGCCACTCAACCACTCACTATGACGTGCACTCAGCACCAGGGGGCAGACACTCAATGCAGGAGCTGCCCCCTGGTGGTCAGTGTGCTCCCACAGGGGGAGCACCACTCAGCCAGAAGCTGGGCTCATGGCTGGCGAGCACAGCAGTGGTGGCGTGAGCCTGTCCTACCTCTGCAGCAGTGCTAAGGATGTCCGACGGATGGCTTAGGCCTGCTCCCTGCTATCAGTTGGACATCCTCGAGGGCTCCCAGACTGTGAGAGGGCGTAGGCAGGGTTGAGGGACCCCCTCCAAGTGCACAAATTTTGTGCACTGGGCCTCTAGTTTCTACATAAGTGAGTGGGACACAGGAAGGGATCTCCAGACATAGTGTCTCCAGTCACCCCAATCCCCACCACTCTGTATTGCCCACAGCCACCCTGGCCCTTGACTATGCCTCCTGCCTTATTCCCACCAACATCTGAGAGTGCTCCCCTTTTATAAGCAGTGTAGCAATCTCACACTCTTGCCCTGCCAGCCCTATCTCCTGGTGGCACACAGGGACAGGCACAAGGAGCAGGGACAGTGCTGGCACACCTTGTTGGGGACCATGGTACCAGCAGACCCTGGGACCTGGGGCACTGTGTGTGGCAGTGGAACTTCTGCTCCCTGTCCTCTCCTCCTGTGCCATGGCCAGGCCCAAACTCAAGTGTGTCCCCTTGTCCAGGAGCTCTGTCTGATTCCCTTCAACTTAAGGGAACCAAGGGTTAGTGTCCAGATTCAGAGATGTTTTCTCTTTACCAAGAACCAGAGACAGAGACACGTGAATAGGACTTGGGATTGTGCCTCCCTCTGGCTTGTTTGGAGCTCTGTGGCCATTTCCGAGATATGCCCCTCCCCAGGACCAGCAGAAAACATTCCTGCTCCCCACCCCCCACCCCAGCTGCTCTCCACTATCACCACATGGCCCCAACATTCCTGGAAGCTGGCGAGAAATGGAGCCCATATGCCTCTGATTGTTTGCAAACCCTGGCAAAGCTTTGGTAAACCCAGGCCAACTGCTGGATTAAATTAGAAAAGAAAAGAGGAAAAAAATTTGAATACTGGCACAGAGAGAAACCATTCATTCAACAAACATTGTTTAAGAACATACTGTACAGAGGACTGTTTCCATGCTCAGAGGAGTCTGAGGGTATAGCCTCAGTTCCGAAAGCTCAGGCTCTTGGGATCCCATGTTCTTCGTGGGCCTAAGGAGCATCTACCCTCAGCAGGAGAAATGTCTTGGGGGCTCGGGGGTTAAAACAGCTGGGAGAGAGAGCTCTCCTGCCCAGAAATCTGCTTCTCCTGTTCCATTGTTTAAAAATGGATATTAAGATCAGCTCATTCAATTGCTTTGAAAAGAATCCTCAAAGTGACCTCACATGTGCACTAAGTTGGCAAGGCTGAGGTGGAGGTGGGTTGGGCTGGGGTCTGAGCAGGGAGAGGGTGAAGCTTGGCTCAAGTGCAAGGTCCCTGAAATGGCCTGAGGAAAGGGCTGCTCCAGCTGCAGGGGCTGGGAAGAGCTGAAGAGGGCAAAAGGAAGCTTGTTTCCTGGGACCACCTCTTGTCAGGGACTATGCCAGCCTTTATGGACCCTCAAAGTGTTTGGGAGGTTTAAAATTGAGGAAGCCAAGTTCAGGGCAAGGCAGGAACTTTGCCAGGTGGGTAAAAGCCAAGATTAGCTGCTTCTGACTTTAAAGCTGGTCCTCAAGCTATGCCCAGTGCTCTCTTAACATGGACACCCAAGGGCACTGATGAAATGGGATGAAATGCAATTCAAGGAGGACACTAAGCAAGTAGATATCTTCAGAGCCTGATAGCAAATATTTCTTTAATATCAGGTAGTGACTACTTTTAGCTTTATTGGCCACATTGTTCCTGTCCCAGCCATTCCATTCCACCCCACATGAATGAGCTAAGACATGAATGAGTGGGCGTGGCTGCATGCCAATAAAAGTTTATTTATGCAAACGGATGGTGGGCCAGATTTGGCCCTTGGGCTGTAGTTTTGGCAACCCTGTTTTCGAATCTCCAGTGTATCTTGAAAAATACATGTGGATAGTGACATGTCCAAGTTTACTTTAATATAACATTGATGTTTTAAAATGCTTGCTGTCTAAAAGAAGTGGCACTTTGAGGAAGACACCTCATCTCTGTTCTTTGACCTCAGTGGCCTCCAGCACGCCTCCTGAAAGTATGAGATCCAAGGAGCAAAGGACAATCACAGGCCACCTTCAAGGGTGGGCTTCCGTCTACAAGCACCAACATATATAAGAAGCAAGAGGAAATTAAGAATGATATAGCTACAATAAAAAAACACAATGGAATGTTTCAACAGTAGACTAGAAGAAGCAAAGGACCGAATCAGCGAGTTAGAAGACAGGGTAGAAAAACACACCTAATCTGAACAGCAATTGAGAAAAAAAAGGAGAAAGCAGGAGGAGAGCTCAAGGGAGCTTTGGGACAACATGAAACGAAGCAATATCTGTATAATAGGGGTTTCAGAAAGACAAGAAGAGGAGCAAGGATTAGAAAACCTAATATAAGAAATAATGACAGAAAATTTCCCTGCTGGGAAGAAAAAAGAGTCACACAAGCAGAGAGTCCCAAACAAGATGAACCAAAAGATGCACAACAAGACATGTCATAATAACAATGGCAAACGTTAACGACAAAGAGAGAATCTTAAAGGCTGCAAGAGAGAGACAGAGAGTTACTTACAAAGGCTCTACCATTAGATTATCAAATGATTTCTCAACAGAAACAAATCAGGCCAGAAGGGAATGGAATGAAATATACAAAGTGATGCAAAGCAAGGGACCGAATCCAAGAATACTCTGTCTAGAAGGCTATCATTCAAAATTGAAGGGGAAATAAGGAGCTTCACAGACAAAAAGAGGCTAAGGGGGTTTATTGCTACCAAGCCAGTAATACAAGAAATGCTAAAGCAGTGGTTCTCAACCTTCTGGCCCTTTAAATACAGTTCCTCATGTTGTGACCTAACCATAAAATTATTTTCGTTGCTACTTCATAACTGTAATGTTGCTACTGTTATGAATCGTAATGTAAATATCTGATATGCAGGATGGTCTTAGGCGACCCCTGTGAAAGGGTCATTCGACCGCCAAAGGGGTCACGACCCACAGGTTGAGAACCACTGTGCTAAAGGGACTGTAATAAAAAGAAGAAATAGAAAGGGAAGGAGGAATACAGGCATAAAGAATAAAAATGGCTATAAATGGGTACTTATCAATAATAACCTTAATCATAAATGGACTAAATGCTCCAATCAAAAGACATCAGGTGGCTGAATAGATAAGAAAACATGACCCATATATATGCTGTCTACAAGAGACCCACCTCAGAACAAGGGACTCACACAGATGAAAAGCAAAGGGATTAAAAAAAATGTTTTTCAGGCAAAAGGAAATGAAAAAAAAGCTGGGGTGGCAATATTTATATCTGACAAAATAGACCTCAAAGTGAAGGCCATAACAAGAGATAATGAAGGCCACTTCATAATACTAAAGTGATCAATACAACAAGAGGATATAACTCTGGAAAACGTATATGCACCAAATGTAGGAGCACCCAAATACATAAAAAACTGCTAGAAGATATCAAGGGAGAGATTAACAGCAATAAAATCATAGTAGGAGACTTTATTACCCCATTGATATCACTGGATAAATCCTCTAGACAAAAAATCAAAGAAACAGCAATCTTAAATGACTCACTAGATCAGATGGAATTAATTGACATCTTCAGAACATTTCATCCCAAAGCTACGGAATGTACATTCTTCTGCGGTGCACAGGGGACATTTCAAAGATAGACCACATATTAGGACACAGGCTAAGTCGATAAATTCAAGAAGATTAAAAGAATACCAAGCATCTTCTCATATCACAATGGCATAGAATTAGAAATCAACTGCAATAAAAACAATAAAAAAAATCAAACACTTGGAGGCTAAATAGCATGCTATTAAACAATGACTGGGTTACCAAAGAGATCAAAGAAGAAATAAAAAACATCCTGGAAATGAATGACAATAAAAACACAACAATCCCAGATCTATGGGACACAGTGAAAGCAGTCCTGAGAGGGAAGTTTATAGGCCTACCTAAAAAAAATACCAAGAAAAACTGGTAATAAATTATTTAACCCTGCAACTTAAAAATTAGAAAGAAAGCAACAACAACAAAAAAAAGCCCAGAGAAAGCAGAAGGAAGGAAATAATAAAGATCCGAGCAGAAATAAATGACATAGAAACCAAAAAAAGAAAACAGTACAAAAGATCAAAAAAATCAAGAGCTGGTACTTTGAAAAGTTAAACAAGATTGATGAACCTCTAGCCAGGCTCACCAAGAATCAAAGAGAGAGGACCCAAATAAACAAAATCAGAAATGAAAGAGGTGAAGTAACAACCGGCACTATAAACTTACAAAGGATTGTAAAAAATACTATGAACAATCCTATTCCAACAAACTGGACAACCTAGATGAAATGGACATATTCCTAGAAAAATACAATCTTCCAAAACTCAAACAGGAAGAATAAAAAAATCTGAATAGGTCAATAACTATAGAGGAAATTGATGCAGTAATAAAAAATACTTCTAGTCAACAAAAGTCCTGCACTGGATGGCTTCACAGGGGAGTTTTACCAAACATTCAAAGAAGAATTAAAACCTACCCTCCTCAGAATATTCCAAATAATTCAAGAGGAAGGAACACTTCAAAGCTCTTTCTATGAAGCCAACATTACCCTAATCTCCAAACCAGATAAAGGCACTACAAAGAAAGAGAATTACAGGCCAATATCCACGATGAACATAGATGCTAAAATCTTCAACAAAATATTAAGCAAATAGGATCCAGCATTACATTAGAAAGATCATACATCATGACCAAGTGGAATTTATTCTGGGGATGCAAGGCTGATATGATATCTGCAAATTAATAAACATGATACATCACATAAACAAATTGAGACAAAAATCATATAATCATATCAATTGATGCAGAAAAAGCATTTGAAAAAATCCAACACCCTTTCCTGATAAAAACTCTCATCAAAGTGGGAACAGAGGGTTTATACCTCAACACGATAAAGGCCATATATGACACACCTACAGCCAACATCATACTCAATGGGCAAAAACTAAAACAATTTCCCCTAAGAACAGGAACAAGATAAGAATGCCCACTTTCACCACTCCTGTTTGACATAGTACTGGAAGAGCTAGCCATAGTTATCAGTCAAGAAAAAGAAGTAAAAGGCATCCAAATTGGAAAATAAGAAGTAAAACCATTGTTATTTGCAGATGACATGATATTGTACATAGAAAACCCTAAAGACTCCATCAAAAAACTACTAAACTTAATAAATGAATTTGGCAATGTAGCAGGATAGAAAATTAACACTCAGAAATCTATGGCTTTTTTCCTACATCAATAATAAACTCACAGAAAAAGAAACTATAAAAAAATCCCATTTATCATTGCAACAAAAAATTAAGATACCCAGGAATAAACTTAACTTAGGAGGTAAACAACCTGTACTTGGACTACAGGACGACGTTGAAAAAAAGAGATAGAGGAAGACATAAACAAATGGAAGAATATACCGTGCTCATGGATTGGTAGAATCAACATCATTAAAATGTCTATACTCCCCAAAGCAATCTATAGATTCAATGCAATCCCTTTTAAAATACCAATGGCATATTTCACAGACCTAGAACAAACTCTCTAAAAATTCATCCTATATAATAAAAGGCTAATATGCAAATAGAACAAATGGCAGAACAACCGAACAACCGAACAACTGGCCACTATGACGTGTACTAACCACCAGGGGACATGCACGGAACATGGTGGGCGTCAGCAGCAGGCGGCAGAGCGCAAAACATGGCAGGTGTCAGCTGCGGCAGAATGGTGAAGCAGGTGAGCCGGGACGCCAGATCAAGGCAGGGAGCCGGTCGCTGTCATTGGGGTGAGCTTCTGGTGGTTACTGAAAATTCTTTGCTCCCACGCACTGCGGTCCTGCCTGGCGCTTGCACCTGCTGCTAGCACCAGAGCTGCAGCTCGCACCTGCAGCCACCGCTCAGTGCTGTCGCTGGGTGCGAGTGGCAGCTGCCGGCCCCAATTGTCCTTGAGGGCTTTTCCACCTCCCCCTGCTCCTGAGGGGCAATTGGGGCAGCAGCAGCTGCTCACACCTGCACACAGTGCCAGCCCCGTTCCCACCCGCTGCTGGCACCAGGCCCAATCACTCCGTGCCATCAGTGGATGTGAGTGGGGCCAGCACTGTCAATGCATGGGAGCAGCAGTGGTGGGAGCAGGGCTGCTAGCAGACAGGGGGCCAGGGGCGGTGGCGGGAGCGGCCAGGCGAGGGCGTGGAGGATGGACCGAGACCCGCCTATGTGCCCATTGCAGCCTCGTGGCCCAGAGTTCCTTTCAAGGTGCATGAATTCGTACACTGGGCCCCTAGTATGGAATAAAAAAGACCCTGAATAGCTGCAGCAATCCTGAGAAAGAAGGACAAAATTGCAGGGAATCACAATACCAGATATCAAGCTATATTACAAAGCCACTTTTCTCAAAACTGCCTGGTACTGGCACAAGGACAGACATATAGACCAATGGAACAGAACAGAGATCCCAGAAATCGACCCAAGCCATTATGGTCAATTAATATTTGACAACGGAGGCAAGAGCATACAATGCAGTCAAGACAGTCTCTTCAATAAATGGTGTTGGGAAAATTGGAGAGATACATGCAAAAAAAAAAAAAAGAAAGAAACTAGCCCCCCAACTTACACCATATACAAAAATAAACTCAAAATGGATAAAGGACTTAAATGTAAGACGGAAAACATAAAAATCTTAGGAGAATCCATAGGCAGCAAAATATCAGACATATGTCATAGCAATATCTTTACCGATTCAGCTCCTAGGACAATGGAAACTAAGGAGAAAATAAACAAATGGGACTACATCAAAATAAAAAGCTTCTGCACAGCAAAAGAAACTATTAACAGAACAACAAGAAAGTCCACTGCATGGAAGACCATATTTGCCAATGTTATCTCCGATGAGTTTAATCTCCAAAATTTACAGGGATCTCATACAACTTAACAAAGGCAGATAAACAGTCCAATCAAAAAATGGGCAAAGGACCTAAATAGACACTTATTGAAAGTGGACATACAGAAGGCTAAGAGAGATATGAAAACATGCTTAAAGTCACTAATCAGAGAGACATTCCAGAAAACTGGGATCTTAAGCCAGCCAAAGGAATAACATTTCAATTTTTCATTTTTATTTTTTATTATTATTTTGTTAGCTTTTTTTTTTTTGCTTTTTTCTTTGTTCTCCTTTTTTTTGTTTGTTCCTTTATTTCCTACTTCTTTTCACACTATTTTTTCAACCACGTGAGCAGCAGACACGTGACCAGTGCGCTCTTGTCCAGGGAGCATCAGCCCCGTGAACAACCTGCCTCGAGCCTAAGAGCAGCAGCCTCATGTGGCCTGCCCCTGTCGAAGGAGCAGCAGCTATGTGAGTGGCCCGCTTCCCCATCCGAGGAGGAGCAACCACGCGAGCAGTTTGACCTGTCTGAGGAGCAGCAGCCGCACGAGCAGTCTTCCTATGTCTGAGGAGCGGCAGCCCTGCGCAGCCTGCCCCCATCCGAGGAGCAGCAGCTGCGCACACCCTGTACTAGTCTGAGGAGCAGCAGCTGTACAAGCATCTTGCCCTCGTCCAATCAGCAGCAGCTGCACGAGCAGCCTGCCCAATCCGAGGAGCAGCAGTTCTGCGAGCGGCCCGGCCCCATTCGAGGAGCAGCAGCAGCCCACCCCGGTCTGAGGAGCAGCAGCCACACGAGCAGACAGCCTACGTCTGAGGAGTGGCAGCCCTGCACAGCACGCACCGGTCCGAGGAGCAGAGCCACAACAGCCTGCACCTGTCCGATGAGCAGCAGCCGGGTGAGTGGCACGTCCCTGTCCGAGGAGGAGCAGCCACGCGTGCAGCTCACTCCTGTCCAAAGAGCAGCAGCCTCGCAAGCAGCCCACCCCCGTCCGAGGAGCAGCAGACTTGCAATCAACCTGTCCAAGTCCTAGGAGCAGTAGCCCCACAAGCAGCCCACCACATCAGAGGAACAAAATCTCAGACATATACAGAAGCAATTTCTTCACCGATACAGCTCCTAGGGCATTGGAAACTAAAGAGAAAATAAACAAATGGGACTACATCAAAATAAAAAGCTTCTGCACAGCAAAAGAAACCATCAACAAAACAACAAGAAAGCCCACTACATGGGAGAACATATTTGCCAATGTTATCACTGATAAGGGTTTAATCTCCAACATTTATAGGGAACTCATACAACTCAACAAAAGGAAGATAAACAATCCAATCAAAAAATAGGCAAAGCACCTAAATAGACCCCTTTCAAAAGAGGACATTCAGAAAGCCAAGAGACATATGAAAACATGCTCAAAGTCACTAATCATCCGAGAGATGCAAATCAAAACAACCATGAGGTACCATCTCACACCTGTCAGAATGGCTATCATCAACAAAGCAACAATCAACAAGTGCTGGCGAGGATGTGGAGAAAAAGGAACCCTCGTGCACTGCTGGTGGGAATCAGACTGGTGCAGCCACTATGGAAGACAGTATGGAGTTTCCTCAAAAAGTTAAAAATGGAACTCCCACTTGACCCCGTGATCCCACTTCTAGGAATATATCCCAAGAAACCAGAAACACCAATCAGAAAGGATATATGCACCCCTATGTTCATAGCAGCACAATTCACCATAGCTAAGATCTGGAAACAGCCTAAGTGCCCATCAGTAGATGAATGGATTAGAAAACTGTGGTACATCTACACGATGGAATACTATGCTCCTGTAAAAAAGAAGGAATTCTTACCCTTTGCAACAGAATGGATGGAACTGGAGAGCATTAAGCTAAGTGAAATAAGCCAGTCAATGAAGGAAAAATACCACATGATCTCACTCATTTATGGATAATAAAGACCATTATAAACTTATGAACAAAAATAGATACAGAGGCAGAGCAGCCTCGAACAGACTGTCAAACTACAGTGGGAAGGCCGGGGAGGGTTGAGGGGCAGGAGGGGAGGGTAAGAGATCAACCAAAGGACTTGTATGCATGCATATAAGCATAACCAATGGATATAAGACACTGGGGGGTAGGGGAGGCCAGGGGATTGTCAAGGGCGGGAAAAAAGGAGACATATGTAATACTCTTTGTAATACTTTAAGTAATAAAACAATTAAAAAAAATAAAGTCACTAATCATCTGAGAGATGCAAATCAAAATTACAATTAGGTACCATCTCACACATGTCAGAATGGCTATCATCAACAAATCAACAATCAACAAGTGCTGGCGAGGATGTGGAGAAAAAGGAACCCTTGTGCACCGCTCGTGGGAATGCAGACTGGTGCATGGAACTCCCAAGTGACCCAATAATCCCACTTCTAGGTATATATACCAAGAAATCAGAAACACCAATCAGAAAGGATATATGCACCCCCATGTTCATAGCTACACAATTTACAATAGCTAAGATTTGGAAACAGCCTAAGTATCCATCAGCAGATGAATGAATTAAAAACCTGTGGTACATCTACACAATGGAATACTACGCTGCTGTAAAAAAGAAGGAACTCTTAACAGCATGGATGGATCTGGAGAGTATTATGCTAAGCGAAATAAGCCAGTCGAAGAAAAATAAATATCACATGACCTCACTTATTTGTGCAATATAACGAACAAGATAAACTTCTGAATAAAAATAGATCCAGAGACAGAGAAGCATCAAAAAGACCATCCAACCTCAGAGGGAAGGCATGAGAGGGTAGGAGGGGTGGTAAGAGATCAACTGAAGGACTTGTATGCATGCACATAAGCATAACCAATGTACACAGTCAGTAGGGGTGGGTAAGGGCATGTAGTGGAGGGTTGGAGTGTCTGGGAGAGGTCAATGGGGGAAACAGGAGGCATACGTAATACTTTAAACAATAAAGAATTAAAAAAAATTGCTCCCGTTTCCCTTAGAGCAGCGGTTCTCAACCTGTGGGTCATGACCCCTTTGGGAGTCGAACGACCCTTTCACAGGGGTCGCCTAAGACCATCAGAAAACACATATATAATTACATATTGTTTTTGTGATTAATCACTATGCTTTAATTATGTTCAATTTGTAACAATGAAATTGGGGGTTACCACAACATGAGGAACTGTATTAAGGGGTCGCGGCCTTAGGAAGGTTGAGAACCACGGCCCTAGAGCATGTATCCATACCTGGCTTCACAGGCACCTGAGCTGGGGGAGCAGAGCCACCATCCATGCCTGATCATCCAAGGTAACCAGAGATGCCGCGAGCACAGGGGCTGCATCTCAGCCAACCTTCTTGGGAGCTGCCACAGCAGAGAGCTCGTGAGCAGACGGCAGCTCAGGTGCTGACACAGAAAGTCTGAAAAATGGTAATTCCCTAAGCACAGGTCAGCAGCAGGTGTGTTCAGGAGTGTTGGCTGCATCCCATCCTAGGAAGACCATACACAGCGGTGAGCATTTTTCCAAGGAGGAACAGTGAAACAGGACAGTGGCTCCCAGCACACAGAGGAGCCAGGCAGAGGTGAGCTCCTGGTCCTTAGGGCTAGGCCTGATGGAGGCCAGAAGAGACTGTGGAAGGTTGGGAGGAGCAGGCGCAGGGTGACAGCAGAAGGAAGCCAGCTATGCAGAGCCATGTGGGAGCAGGGAGTCCAAGAGAAGCCCAGCACAAGTGTGGGGGCCAGGCCTGGAGATCCAGCAGGGCTGGATGGATTACACATCAAACAGGTGGCTGAGGCTCTCTGGCAGCCTTTCCCTGGAGTCCTAGCCTCTTCGAGCAGGTTAAGAGCCCCTGGGCCAAGGGGACCAAGCTCAGAGTGGGGGCAGCTTTGAGAGGAGTCTCTGGATGGGCAAGGATGGGCAAGAGCCCTGGAGAATGGGCCTTAGGCAGGTAGTGCAGGGAATGTGGTGCCGGAGTTGGTGGCAGGGTCCAGTGCAGGACTGATGGTCCTGGGTTTATGGGCAATCAGCCAGCCTGTGCTCAGAAGGACCCTACTTTTAGGACTTAATACTGGGCACTTGCCAGTCTTGAAATTCATTTTACACTTTGAAGTAAGTCAAGTTGGATGGGACAGGAAAGCCTTGGCTCATATGCCTAGGACAGGTTCTTGGCTACCTGCTCTCTACCCTGTAACCACTGCTGACCTCTGCCCCTGGCAGAGGCCTGGATGCAGTTGCCCAAAGGGTCAAGGTGGGTGCATGTGCCACATAGAATTTCAAGCGGGGGCATGGCTGTGGCCATCTCACCCTTGGCAGCAACCCCACACAAGTCTCAGAGGAAGTGAGATCCAGGTGCTGAGGTGTGAAGAGCCTTGGCCATCTGCCCTGGATTGAAGCACTGTGCCCATGGGAAGGGGAGCTGGCAGGCTCACTGTCCCCAGACCCTCTGGGCAGCGCACAGAGCCATGGGTTCCTCCAGTGGTGCCTGTCAGCCCAGACAGGGCAGCTGTCAGGTCCCAGGGGCCCAGAACTGCCTAAGGCCCATGTGGGAATCTGTGCCCAGGGGAGCACTCCCTCTGTGGGCTCTGTCCCTGGGGCTCCCATCTTCTTCCTTCCACTTCCTGAGACTGGCTTGTGCTTTGCCTGAAGTTCTGGCCACCTTGAGGCACCCTCCGCCATTAACCACAAAATACTTTGATGATTCTCCATACAAGTTAAATACTCTAATATGTGCATTTAAAACAGACTTTGTATAAAGATAAGTGGTAAAATTCATGCTAATAATTTAACATTCTAATTGTTCTTTACTTACAGTCAATAAAGAGAAAACTTTAAAATCTTGACAAGTTGAGAGAGAGACTGCAGGAGAAAGAAAAAGGATTTAATATGTATCTTTTGAACAAGAGAGCCACATTTGCATTTTGGCCCAAAGTTTTGTGCCAGGAGACCTTCTGGGTGTTCGTCTGCTGGGGCTGGCCAGTGTGACAAGAATGGCCAGGTGGTCTGTGAGGGCTGAGGTTTGGGGAACGATGCTGCTGACAATAGGCCGGGGGGAGGCGGGGAAGGGTGGTCACTGCTGGGGCGACCAGAGTAAAATTTCAGAAGATTGACTTCCAGGGAGGCATGGAGTGCCAAACACAGCACCCAAAGTAAAACTGGGGAGCCCAAGGCCTCAGAACATGACTACACACAAATATGCAAGCCATCAAAAAACAATCCCACACAAAACAAAACAATGGCAAACCATAAAACTGGGAAGACTATTTCCCACCCAGGCAACAGCCAAAAAGTTAAGCTATCTATACTAATAAAAGGGTAATATGCTAATTAGACCAGATCGACTGGATGTCTTCTGGACGTCCGACTTCCTCCCTCACAAAGCCACGGTGGTGGGGGCTGAGGCAGAGGCAGTTAGGCACGGTGGCAGGGGCCAAGGCAGAGGCAGTTAGGGGCAATCAGGCCAGCAGGGGAGCAAGCAGTTAGGGGCACGATCAGGCTGGCACGGGGGGAGCAAGCAGTTAGGGTTGAGATCAGGCGAGACCAGGCTGACAGGGGACCAGTTAGGGGGAGATCAGGCAGGCAGGTAGAGTGGTTAGGGGTGATCAGGCAGGCAGGCAGGTGAGTGGTTAGGAGCCAGCGGTCCTGGATTGTGAGAGGGATGTCCAACTGCGGGTTTAGACCCAACCCCTATGGGATCAGGCCTAAACTGGCAGTCGGACATCCCCTGAGGGGTCCCGGATTGGAGAGGGTGCAGGCCAGGCTGAGGGACCCCCCCCCCCGTGCACGAATTTTGTGCACTGGGCCTCTAGTCCAATATAATAAAAGCCTAACATGCTACGTGTCTGACTGTTTGACCGTTCAACCAGTTGCTATGACGTGCACTGACCACCAGGGGGTAGACGCTCCGACTGGTAATGTAGCTTGCTTCTGGGGTCCAGCCGATTGGGACTGGATGAGATGTGCCGGACACGCCCTGGAGCCCTCCCACAGTTCCTCTCTGGCCCCGATTGTGCACCGGTGGGGTCCCTTAGCCTGGCCTGCACCCTCTTGCAATCCGGGACCCCTCGGGGGATGTCGGAGAGCCAGTTTTGGCCCGATCCCCACAGGCCAGGCCGCGGGACCCCACCGGTGCACGAATCCATGCACTGGGCCTCTAGTTTAAATATAAAACTTCTTCAAAGTAACAAGAAAGAAATTCAACTCCCAGTAAAATAAAGGACATAAGTTAGCCAATCATAAAACTATAAGATAATCACTGTTTTAAAATATACATATTTTTTAAGTGCAATCTCATTACTATCAAATAAATATAACTTACAACAAAAAGCCTATCCTGGTTGTGGCTCTCAATGTACCACAGCTAAGAAGGACTCGGTGCTATGAGCAGGTAGGAGTTAGGCAATTGATCCAAGGAGCATGAATAGGCGAAATAACAGAGAACATTCTAGCATTGAGAGCTTTAAAATGCACCTATTGTTAACCAGGGATTGAACTTTTGAAATTCAGCTTAAGGAAAAGTAAAGGAAGAGGAGGAGAGGATATGCCGGTTCTTAACTGCCTCGGCCAGAAGGTGACACATGTCAATTCCTGGCACACAGCCCCAAATTAAGTGCACAGGAGGCTGGGAAACAGAAGGGAAGAGGGGAGCACATGGATATTTGATGAACCTAAAATGTCTATGTCACATGAAGACCCACATCGCAGCCTGGGCTCTGCCACAGAGAGATCCCAATGGGAGCCTTATAGGAAGAAGCACCTTGAGCGACAGAAGAAACCAAAGGAACTGAGAGCTGCCAAGGTCTAGCCACACCTGTGTCCAGCTCACCTGGGCCTCTCCTCCTCTTTGCACCATACATTCCTAGAGCCCTTACCCTAGGGGCCCCTACCATAGGGATCCACACCAGAGCATCCTACTCCCAGGGTGGGCCTCCATGGCCTTTCTCAGGGGACAAACTGGGTCCACCCAGGCCTGGTCCCACAGTCTTGACGCTGGGAGCACTCTGCCCTGGCCTTGGCTGTCCTCACAGCTGACCAAATGCCTCACTTGGAATGCAGTATGGGCTGGCTGCTACCACATCTGTCCTCCATGTCATTGACTTTGGATCCAACACAGCCCAGTAACCAGCTCACTTATAAGGAGAGGGAGATGTGCCCTGGCCAGGCCTCCTCAGGTTACTCAGGACTCTGGTTGCAGCCTCAGGTGAGCCAGCACCTTCACGGGGTCCAGGCCCCACACTGAGGCTTCCCACACTGCTGTTTAGCACCATAGGCCTGGTCAAGTTCAGAGGAAGGGGACAACAGGCAGTCCCCTTGTGCGCAACTCTTTTGGGATTGCATTAAATCACCAGTCTGCATATGGAAGCCTCTAGCCACATTGGTGATTTAAATGCTAATGCAAATTAATTACAAATATTAACTTACCCATTAGGATGGCTGTTATCACAGATAACAAGTGTTGGTGGGAATGTGGAGACATGGGAACACTTGGGCCCTATTAGTAGGAATGTAAAATGATGCAGGTACTGTGGAAAAGAGTATAGAGGGTCCTCAAAAAATTAAAAACAGAATTGCTTTATGTTTCAGCAATTCCACTTTTGGGTATAGACACAAAAGAACTAAAAGCAGGAACAAGAACAGACAGACACTCTACACCCAGGTGCATAGCAGCATATTCACAACAGCCAGAAGGTGGAAGCAATCCAAGTGTCCATCAATAGATAAATGGGTACACAGAATGTGGTCTGTCTAAACAATGGAATCTTATTCAGCCTTAAAAAGGACAGAAATCCTGACACCTACTACAATATGCATGAACCTTGAAGACACGTGCTAAGTGAAATAAGCCAGTCACAAAAGGACATATACTGTATGATATGTTCCACTTATATGGGGTCCCTAGAGCAGTAAAATTCATAGAGACAGGCAGCAGAGTGGTGTTTCCTAGGGACTTGTGGGAGAAGAGAATGGGGACAGAATTTCAGTTTTGCAAGATGAAAAGAGTCCTGGAGATGGATGGTGGTGATGGTTGCATAACAATATAAATGTACTAAATACCACTAAACTGTGTATACTTAAAAATGGCAAAGACAGTAAGTTTTATGTTACATGTATTTTACCAGAATTTTAAAAAACTTTATATTAAAAAAAATTCTATTGAAAAAAATTTAATATTTCAGTTCTGCAATCACACCAACCACATTTCAAGTGCTCAAGGGTGGGGGTCGCTGGTGGCTGTTGAATGGATGGCAGAATTAGAGCATCTCCTGGACTGCAGAAAGCTCTATTAGACAGTCTTGCTCTGGAAGGTCCTTTCTCACATATTCACTTTTCCTCTATCCCCTCCTCCCCAAGAGGGCTCTGTGTGTCTTAGATCAACCCACAGGACTCTCTCCTGGGTGTGCAGCCCTAAATGAGGATACAGAGCCCAGAGGGTATTAATTGTCAGGGTAACACATGCCTCAAGAACCCATCTCATCTCCTTCCACCACACTGCACTCAAGGTGGGAGGCGGAGCTCAGATCCCTCCATTGCCCTGTGCCTTGGACAAACATGTGTCCAATGAACACTTGAAACAGGGAAAAAGACACGGCCCAACTACTCTTTTTTATAGCTCCTTGAATTATCTCCTAAAATCCTTTTTTGTTATGATAAAATTTGTTTCAATTTAAGAATTTTTACATTTCTTATGCATTTCAAGAAATGAACCCAACCATCCCATTATTTAAAATTGAGGTACAGTTGGATCATGAGGATGTAAATAAATAAACTGAAGTTAACTGGTAAAACCAAGAGAAAGTTCTAGACTTCCTCCTACAGGCTCATGCCGCAGCAGGTGTATGTGAGAGAGGGACCCACCACACCAAGGCGAATTCGTTCCACCAGCCTCAGGAAGATTTCATCTGGGATACTCCCAACTTCCAAGTCCTTGGCATACTTCTCAAGGATAATTCTAGATGTGCTGCTGATGAATTAAGTACTGTTACCATCATGATAGCAAAACCACATTTTATTTAGTAGCTGAACTGTTCACCTCCCATTATCTCATTTAATCTTCACCCTGAAATGGAAATTATCAATCCATTTTAAAGATGAGAAAACCAAGGCTCATAAGACTGGGGCACACAGCCCCACTGCTTTCCAATTCCCCAGCTTTGGGCTTCCCTGCCCACCTCCCGCCTGCAAACGCCTGCTCCTTCCACAAATGTGTACTTCCCACCAAGGTCCTACACACAGGATGAACCCTGCTCCTCCCTCCCACCCTAGCTCTCCAGACTGGGCTCAGCTGAGCTTAACGCTGCCCCTAGGGCTTGCACTTTGGAGACTGGATGCCTCACATCCTCAAGGTGACCCTGACCAAGCATCAAGCAATGAGGGGGAAGGCTCTCCATACCAGACAGGGAAGAGGTAGGACTGCGCCCTCTGCTGGCCAATTAGGCAGCATCCCCATGCCTCCTGGGGTGGGGTGTGGGGATTGTAATGTGGGGACAACTCCTTAATCTCTCCTGTTGGGTAAACAAGGGGGTGACACCTTAATCTCTCCGCATTGGGTAGACAAGGGGCAAGTGCCTCATCATGCCCCAGAAGGCACGTGTGGCACACAAACACCCCATTACATAGCACAGCTTCGCAGGGAGAAATGGATCCCCTCTTCAAGCTTCCATTCCTCTGCCTACTCCAGGAGAAGCCTGGATGGGTGTTAGTCTGTCTGTCCCCTTGGGGGACACACACCAATATCTCTTTTTTATTACGTTACGTTTTACTTTTAGGTTACCTTTATGTAAAGTGAGGTTTCCTTTGTAAATAATTTTAAGTTTTAAAAAGTCAGTTCATTTATAGGAAAATACACAGTCCAGGCACAGTGCAGTATGGCAAAAATAAAGAAAACTGAGACAAATGACTGGAGTTTGGGGAAATGGCCTCAGTGTGTACACAGCCTTGCCAAGTCAGAATATGCCCCATTTACAGATGAGAAAACTCAGGTTCAGTTTGGCTGATGGGAAGTTTACATTTTCTCACCTGTGGACCCAGAGAGCTTCCCTGTAGCCACATAACTCATCCCTAGATCCACTAGGAAACCACAGAAAGCACAGGTGCCCACCTGCACCTCCTTCACCCCGCCCCACTTACAATGTTCATGAGTGTGAGCAGGTACTTCTGCACGTGTTCCTTCCCGTGGAACTGGACCACAGAATCATCCACACCCAGCAGGACCTCAATGTTGTAGTCGTCATCGGCAGCATGTCTGCGTGCCCTGCGCCTTGAACTGTTGATCCGTTCCTCCAGGATGCCCAGGGTATGGCTGAGGCTGTCCAGGCTGCCAAGGGAGGCCCCTGAAAAACAGAGGGCATAGTGTGCAGCTGCAGCCGGGCTCACCAGGGACACAGCAGCAGCAGGACAAACTCGGCACCGGCCCGGCACCAGCTTGGCCATCACCTTGTTGCAAACTTACATTCTTGTCCCATTTTACAAAATCACAAACTGCATTTCAGAGATGGCAGTATGTGTGCCAAGTCAGCTCAAACCCAGCAGTGTACAAATCAACTCCTTGGCCATTGCATAGCCCTGGTCTGGCACCCAGTGACAAACAGAGGCCAGGAAGCTGGGCTGCCCAGCCAGGAGTAGGTTCAGGGTGGCAGAGCCAGATTCTTTCACCCATTCACACACTCAAAACTTGAGAAGGGTTGCCCAGGTGCCAAAGGACTGGTCTCCCAAGTGTGGCCACCCTTGTTATTTTTTTAAATATGTTTTATTGATTTCAGAGAGAGGAAGATGAGAAGGAGAGAGCTAGGAACATCAATGATGAGAGAGAGTCATTGATGAGCTGCCTCCTGCACACCCCCTACTAGGGATTAAGCCCTAACCCGGGCATGTGCCCAACCTGGAATCGAACTAGTGACCTCTTGGTTCATGCGCTAAACCTCAACCATTGAGCCACACTGGCTGGGCAAGGCCCTCCTGGAGAAACTGAGGCCCAGTCCAGGTGGTGTATGTTCACAGTATCTTCTCAGGAAGCTCCCTTTCAGAACTGCCTGCTCAGTCCTTCACTGAAGCAACGCCCCTCACTCTGGGCCAGGTCTACCCATCCCACTCCATGGTCAAGACCTCCCATAAGCACCCTTCCCCAGGTGAACAGTGTATGGCTGGTCCCAAGCCAAGTAGAGGGGTGGTTGTGTGCTAGGGGCAGGGACCATGGGAGAGAAAAATTGGTAATTATCTCGCTAGAAAAGCAATGTGTTATGATTAAACCCAGCCAGGTGTGACCCTGCTCATAAATGTTATGTAAACTTTTTACCCTGCCAGTACCAGGAACGGCTAATGAACCGCTTTGCAGTTTGTTTTTTTCTTTTTTTAAAAAAATACTTTGAAGTCTTTGCAGATAAAAGGTCTTGCTGTACTCTCGGTCAGCACTGCAAGTTGTGAGGCTCCTACGGGAAGGACACAACTGTAGTCAGCTGGCCAGCTTAATAAAGGCTCTTAAATTTAAATTTTGAGTCGGTGGTCTATCTCGCTGATTGAACCCATAACAGTTGCCTGAATGAACTGTGCAGGGACCAGGACAAGACCTCATGACAGCTCCCTCACAGTCTTCTGGGCCAAGGTCTCACCTCCAGCCCCCACAGGTTTGACACCTGGCCTGGGTTGGGGGAGTAGGGCCTAAGGGGCCTCAGCTGAGAGGTCCAGGGTCCCAGGATGTTATTTCAGCATCTGAACCTCAGTTCCTATGTTGGTGCTCTTGTCCTATCATCAAGAAGGGTTCAGGAATCTGGAGAAGGCTGTGCGTAGATGTTAAATAAGAGTCCGGAGACGAGATATAATTTTGAAAGGCATTTGGGGGTCAGAGGAGCTTAACTAAAGGAGCTAAGTTCTAAGGTCTTATGTCTAAGGTCTTAGGTTCTCAGGTCTTAGGTTCTCCTTTGCCCCAGGACCCCATGCTTTTTATTAACACAACTTGTCCTGAGGCAAGGCAGAGATATACACTTCAAAGGGTATACAGAAACATTGTCAGAATGGGGGAATTAGCCTAAGGCTGTTCAGGTGTTTGGACAGTAGGAGGCAATAACATGTAGATTAAGATGCCTTTTAGCTGTCTGGCAGCCAAGAAATCAATTTAATGTATCCTATTCAGGTTTGGGGAAATGCCTTTAGCCATTCCCAGATGCAGCCCTGCTGTCATGCTGGAATTGGTCTCCGGCAAGTTCCCTTCGCCTTTCCCACTGGGCTTGGATCCGCCCTGGACTGTTCCCTGACCCCAGGGTCCTGCTTCTTGGCATTCCCTGAGTGTGAGGGAAGGGTTTTCAGAGATTTCTGCCTTTGGAAGGACCTTGGACCTCAGGTCATCATGGTATCACCAACCAAGGGGGTGGTGTCCAGGCCCTGTGGCCCCTGAAGGTGAAGGTGGTGCTGAGAACCCAGCTCAGCTTTCAGCACCCCTGAATAGCACCCCTCTTAAGAGTCTTCCAGAAAAGTCTTCTCACTTCGCCCCAAAGCCTTTTGTCTGCTGCCTCCTCCATGCGGGGACAGGACTCCCCGCACATCACAGTGCTGCATGACAGGGCTTCTGAAAGCAGTATGGCCACTCATGGACAGGTCGAGCAGCCTGCCACTGGGTGGGTCCTGCTCCACCACTCAGCCCTGCACAGATGTCACTCACGCAGTACAGGCAACAGGCATTTTTGGTGTGCATAATTGTCCCCATTTTATAGACAGGAGGACTGATGGAACCCCCAGCATGGCTGACTCAGCCAGGAGCTTTCTCCTTTACACCTGCTGTCTGTTAGCTTTGAGGTGCAAACCTGCAACTAGGTCACAGCACAGAGACTAAGCAGAGAAAGTGGACTCCATGGTGCTCTAAGAAAAAGTGGGATGCGGGAGGTACAGGAGAAGCAGAGTGTGGAGAAACAGAGAAGAGGAGTCAGTTGGGTCAGGACTGAGTAGCATCTTGCATTCCTGCATGTCCTGGGGTTCTTGTGTTCCCCCTCCCCGCCCTGCAGTCCCCTGCGCACTGAGTATATGTGCAGACACATGCATGCGGCCAGGGCAGCTCTGGGGAGGCAGGTGTGCAGCATCCCCTGAAGAGCCAGTGCCCTGCTGGGCTTCTTGGAGATGATTCAGGAACATCCTTGTTGCTCCCAGAGGACAGATCGGTGACTTAAATCTGATGGGGGTTTGAGGAATTGCTATTCTATTTTTACACATTTATTTCTTTGCATTTCTAACAAGCAGGGACAGCTCACCTTCAGAACCACCTTGGTAAGCACAAAAATAGTAATAATCCATGAAACTCTTCCCTGGGGAAGAGGCTAGATGTCGTCTGCCCCTGAGGAGCCAGGGGTCACTGATGGGTGGTCCTTGGGCAAAACCAGCCCAGAAAGGCACTTGTTAGGGCCACGCAGTATTTTAAAAATACCTTACTTTGTTGACAGTATTTAAAAATTGGGAAATTTATTGTTAAACAAAATATAGCCAGTTTCTCTGGGGAATTAGAAGATGGGATCATGGGATATGTGGGTGGTTATCATGTCAACACTAGGCTGTGGAGTGATGATCACACCTGGAGACAGGACACACAGGACCATGTCTCCAGGCCACCTGGCTTGATGCCCTCCTGGTCCCCTAACCCAAGGAGTCACATACAGGTCAGTGACCGCTGGGGGAGGGGGGCGAGGGGGTGGGCAATGGGGCTGCCATTGGGGCAGAGCTGCCTGGGCCAGACCTTATAGCTGCTTTTGCCAAGCAAGCACGGTTTTTAATTATGTTACAGTTCAATAAAAAACAATGCTTTCTAAATATTCATTAGATGTTAAATTATTATTTTAGTCATGATTATTTTTGGGGTAAATTGAACCTAATGTTCTAGAATACTCTAATCCCCAAAGGCCCAGCCCCTGTAGAGATGCTCCAAAGTGGAGGTCAAGGTACAGACCAGGAAAGGAAGACAGGGTCCCTCAGGCCTCCTGACAAGTGACAACCCCGCCCTGCCACCCAGCCCCTGGAAGCCCCAGTGGTATGCAGACCTGGAAGGGTATAGGGAGTAGCCCCAATATGATTAATGTCTAAGCGAACGGCCACGTGAGCACTGATGGAACCCATCAGCTGTCAATCTTGGATGCCTCTTTAGTTTCCCTATCGTGGGATTGATCCTGAAGCCTAAGCCATGCAGAGATCCCAACCACACCCTGATCCTAGAAGGCCTGTTCCTCAAGCTGAGTCCTACTGCAAGGAACTCGAGCCAGGGGCAGGCTCCTGCCCAGCCCTGGGTGGGAGACCATGGGATTCCCTGACACCAACTCCGTCCTTCGAGGCCACCTACCTGTACTGATAGCCTACCTGGTCTAAAGGGGGCCCGGGGAGGGCTCTCATCTACTCTTCCCTCCTCCCCGGAGCTCCTGTAGCTCATAGGCAGCCTGCTAAGCAGGTGGCATGCGCTCACCCAGCCCTTTGGCTCCAGCCCTCATTACTGGCCCAGGCCCAGATAATGAGCTGTCAGTCTTGCCCATCTCTTGTTGTCCCTGTGCATAGCCTCCCCCTGCCATGAGGAGACATCACTAGTCCTTCCAGCCGTTCGAGGCAGATGGAGAAGACTTGGCCCCTGAGCAGAGGCTCCCCTACCTTTCCAGTGGGTAACCATGGGATTTAATTTCCTGGCATTCCCTGTTTTGAGTGACCCTCCTGGAAGGCAGCTGAAACTATTTTTCCTCATGTCTCAGGAGGCAGTCCTTGTTTTTTTTTTAAAATATATATCTTTAAAAATTGATTTCAGAGAGGAAGGGAGAGGGAGAGAGATATAGAAACATCAATGATGAGAGATTATCATTGATTGTCTGCTTCCTGCACGCCCCCCACACTGGGGATTGAGCCCGAAACTCAGGCATGAGCCCTTGACTGGAATTAAACCCGAGACCCTTCAGTCCCAGGCCGATGCTCTATCCACTGAGGCAAACCCCACTGAGCCAAACCGGCTAGGGCTGTCCCGGGTTGTACTCTCTAGAAATCGAACAGCGTCCTCAAAGAGTCGATTGACATGGGAGAGAGAATGGGATGAGAGAGTAGAACTGTGTTAAGGGAAGCTACAGCGGGTCTGCAGTGGTTGGCAAACTGCGGCTCGGCAAACCGCGGCTTGCAAGCCACATGCGGCTCTTTGGCCCCTTGAGTGTGGCTCTTCCACAAAATACCAGCTCTTCCACAAAATACCGACTTCTGCGCATGGGCCACGAAGTTTCAATCGCACTGTACGTGCATGCCCGCACGTGGTATTTTGTGGAAGAGCCACACTGAAGGGGCCAAAGAGCTGCATGTGGCTCGAGAGCCATGGTTTGCCGACCACGGCTCTAGGGGAATGAACAGGTCACAGTGGACAAGTTCATCCACAGCCCCTGGAGCAGAGCACTCTGCCTGCCCTGTTCCCCTGCATCTGGGGTTGGTAGGGCATGTGCACAGCCCTTCACAATAACAAAGCTCTGTCACCCCCAGTAGCCATCTGACCCCATTTTAGCATCAGGGAACCCCAGCAGCAGGAAGGTTAAGTGACTGGGACAAGTCACATGGCAGAGGAGAAGCAGGGACCCAGCCTGGGTCCTGGGATCCAGCAGTGTTAACATGGCCACGCGGGTCCTGTACACCAGCACCGAGACAGAGTTTGAAAAAACCTAAACTGGTAGAAACAGCATGTTTAGCCTGAAGAAGAGAAACCCTGGTGTTCTGAGTCTGCAGGGTTCAGGGCACCAGGTATTTGCTAACCCCATGCAAACTGTATGCCCAGGCCTTTACTGGGCTGGCCTCTTCACCTAAGGTGCCCTTTCTGCTGCTGCTGCTGTTCCTGCCCAAATTTAACACCCCTACCAGGCCCAGCAGGAACCTCCCAAAAGGCCCAGAAGGAAGGGACTCCACAATCCTTGGTGTGCCACTGCCTCCTGCACTGAATTTAGAGGCAACTCTGGTCCTTGTTTGTCTCCCCCATAGAGTCAGCTGCACACCGGGGAAGGGGTACATATAGCCTTGAGAAGCCACTGTGCAGTCACAGGGGGAGACTGCTGTCCCTGGTCCAAGGAACTACTTCCCTCTCATCCTTCAGGTGTCAGCTGAAAAGTCATCTCCTCAGGAAACTTGCCTATTTCACCCTAAATTAAAACAGGCTCTCCCTCTCCCAGTGTCTCCTTGACAGCACCCCATTTTCTTCCTTCATGGAATATACCACCATCTTAAGTTCTAGTCTCACCTCTGAAAGTGTTTCAGTATTAACTATCTTTTCCCCTTTGTTTTTTAAAAATATATTTTAAAAATATATTTTTATTGATTTTAGAGAGGAAGCGAGAGGGAGAGAGATAGAAACATCAATGATGAGAGAGAATCATTGATCGACTGCCTCCTGCACACACCCCACAACAAGAGATGGGCAACACTGACAGCTCATTATCTGGTTGCATATGCAACCCAGGCATATGTCCTGACAGGGAATCGAACCATGACCTCCTGGTTCATAGGTTGATGCTCAACCACTGAGCCACACCAGCCGGGCTGTCTTTCCCCCTTTGGATGGGGTCTTGCGTGCCTCAGTTTCCTCAGTGCCTCACAGATAATTAACTGCAGGGCTATGAGGAGCCAGGTAAAGAGGCAATAAGAGAAAACACAGGACCCAGCAAGGAGAGTCAGGTTGTCCCCTTGGGAGCTGAGAGCTGGACTGGAAGGAGAGGTAGGTGAGCAGGGCCACTGGGTGGGAGAGCAGAAGCTAACCTGAGGTAACTGGCAGAAGAGCAGAAGCCGGCGCCAAAGCCAGTTGTAAGTCACTCACAGACATAACTAAAGCCCTGGCTGGAAGAGAAACCCTGGTGTTCTGAGTCTGCAGGGTTCAGGGCACCAGGTATTTGCTAACCCCATGCAAACTGTATGCCCAGGCCTTTACTGGGCTGGCCTCTTCACCTAAGGTGCCCTTTCTGCTGCTGCTGCTGTTCCTGCCCAAATTTAACACCCCTACCAGGCCCAGCAGGAACCTCCCAAAAGGCCCAGAAGGAAGGGACTCCACAATCCTTGGTGTGCCACTGCCTCCTGCACTGAATTTAGAGGCAACTCTGGTCCTTGTTTGTCTCCCCCATAGAGTCAGCTGCACACCGGGGAAGGGGTACATATAGCCTTGAGAAGCCACTGTGCAGTCACAGGGGGAGACTGCTGTCCCTGGTCCAAGGAACTACTTCCCTCTCATCCTTCAGGTGTCAGCTGAAAAGTCATCTCCTCAGGAAACTTGCCTATTTCACCCTAAATTAAAACAGGCTCTCCCTCTCCCAGTGTCTCCTTGACAGCACCCCATTTTCTTCCTTCATGGAATATACCACCATCTTAAGTTCTAGTCTCACCTCTGAAAGTGTTTCAGTATTAACTATCTTTTCCCCTTTGTTTTTTAAAAATATATTTTAAAAATATATTTTTATTGATTTTAGAGAGGAAGCGAGAGGGAGAGAGATAGAAACATCAATGATGAGAGAGAATCATTGATCGACTGCCTCCTGCACACACCCCACAACAAGAGATGGGCAACACTGACAGCTCATTATCTGGTTGCATATGCAACCCAGGCATATGTCCTGACAGGGAATCGAACCATGACCTCCTGGTTCATAGGTTGATGCTCAACCACTGAGCCACACCAGCCGGGCTGTCTTTCCCCCTTTGGATGGGGTCTTGCGTGCCTCAGTTTCCTCAGTGCCTCACAGATAATTAACTGCAGGGCTATGAGGAGCCAGGTAAAGAGGCAATAAGAGAAAACACAGGACCCAGCAAGGAGAGTCAGGTTGTCCCCTTGGGAGCTGAGAGCTGGACTGGAAGGAGAGGTAGGTGAGCAGGGCCACTGGGTGGGAGAGCAGAAGCTAACCTGAGGTAACTGGCAGAAGAGCAGAAGCCGGCGCCAAAGCCAGTTGTAAGTCACTCACAGACATAACTAAAGCCCTGGCTGGTTTGGCTCAGAGGATAGAGCATTGGCCTGTGGACTGGAGTCTTGGGTTCGATTCCAGTCAGGGGCACATTTCCAGGTTGTGGGCTCGATCCCCAGTGGCGGGTGTGTAGGAGGCAGCCGATCCATGATGCTCTCTCATCATTGATGTTTCTATCTCTCTCCCCCTCTCCCTTCCTCTCTGAAATCAATATATATATCTACACTAATAAAAGAGAAACATGGTAATTGGCGTACGGCCGCTACCCTTCCCATTGGCTAATCAGCATATCCTTATGCAAATTAACTGTCAGCCAAGATGGCGGCCAGCAGCCAGGCAGCTGGAAGCGAGCAGGGAGGCTCGCTTGCTCCAGTAACTGCAGACTCCAAGTTCCCCACCTGACTTGCCGGCCTCTGAGCTGGCAGTTTGAAACATTCTAACAAATATAGAAGGCCGGGATCTCAGAGCTGGAGTTATACATTGTTTCGATTATAGAACGCTCAGCAGCGGAAGCCTCAGAGCTAGAGCCAGAGCTAAAGCTGGCCCAGAATAAAATTAAAAAAAGAGAAAAAAA
>NW_005362314.1:320961-367149 GCF_000412655.1 Myotis brandtii | reverse complement strand
TTTTTGTGCACCGGGCCTCTAGTATATATATATTTAAAAAAGGTCACTCACAGACATAACTAAAAGAAAATGATGCAGGCGGAGTTAACACAAATGGTGTGATGAGAAGTACCATTAACTGCCAATAAAAAGAAACCAGGTGTAACAACATTTATGAGATAAAATATAATCCAAGGTATTAAAGGGATCAACTGATAAATAATTCATTGAGAAGATGTAAAAATTACAAAACAATGCACCTGGTGGAGTGTCAATCTGATACAAGGAGAAATAGACATGCCAGAGTTCTATGTGCATTTTAATACATCTATTCCAGAAAACAACAGATCAATTAGATGAAAGATGAGGTGGGGCTGGAGAGGATTTGAATTACTAAAATGAATTAATGTTTAAGCCCAACAATCAGAAAACATGCCCTTTTCAAGTACACATGGAAAAAAGCCCCAAGTTCTTCTACACATTAGGACAAAAAGAAAACTTAAGAATTGTGTCTTCAGTCACTACCAGGACAAAATCAGAGAAAAGAAGGAAGGCCCTCAAACCCTAAACAACAAAAATTAAAAACAGACTTCTAACAAGCCTAGACCAAATAAATAGAAAATATAAATTCTAATCATTGGCTCAAGTACAAAACCTGAATAAACCTCAGAAGAAATTCCAAAAGTAGTAAAAAAAAAAAAAGCCCAGGTTTTATGGGAGAGTTTTACTAAAGCCACAAGGAATCGACATTTCTCATCATACACACAACATTTCCTGGTATATATTTTCATGTATATAGCAATAACCATGTAGGAAACAAAATGGAAAAAAGGGCTTATCAATTATAGCAACAAAGCCCACAAAATATCTAGAAAGAAACAAAATGAATGAAAGTACAAAGACCACACAAAGAGTAACATAGCACAGGCTAAAACTCTCCAAAAAACACACATGGAGACACACACACTCTGCTGGATCACAAGCTGATTCTCCTCCAAATTAATCTATACATTTAACACAATCTTCATCAAAGAATTGCTGAAACCTAAAAAAGTAATTCCAAAATTCAACAGGAGGATGACATATAATACAATAGCCAGAGATATATTGAAAAAGGACAGTGATGAGGGGGTACTTACCTTGCAAACAGAACATATTACAAAATAACATTAATTAGAAACTAGTGGCACTGTGCCATGGAAGACAGGGCAATGGAACTGAATTCAAAGTCCAAAAACAAAGTTTAAGCATAAGAGAAGCTTCTGAGTACAAATGATTAGATTGAACACAAACATCCAATTCAGCTCCCTCTTGGCACCCCATGACACCTTTAGTAAAGGGATTTTAAAAAAAAAAATCACAAGCCTACAAGGACATAGAAATCAAGAGAAGATTCCGAAACCGGTTTGGCTCAGTGGATAGAGCGTCGGCCTGCGGACTGAAAGGTCCCGGGTTCGATTCCGGTCAAGGGCATGTACCTGGGTTTCGGGCACATCCCCAGTAGGAGATGTGCAGGAGGCAGCTGATTGATGTTTCTAACTCTCTATCTCTCTCCCTTCCTCTGTAAAAAATCAATAAGATATATTTTTAAAAAAACCTTAAAAAAAAAAAGAAATCAAGAGAAGAAAATGACAGTTAGAGGTTGGACAGCACATGACCATGTGGTCATAGACTTCATATATCTGAGAAAGTTGGACCCCAACCTGGCCATGAAGAGAGCCAGGACTTTACACAGTAGAATCCTCAAAAAAGCACCAAGTTCTTCTGCAAGTGGGAGTGAAGGGCAGATTAGCATAAGTAAGACTAGTTGATAGCTATCCCCCCACCACACATATCCTGTGCCCCAGTGACAGCCGCAATAATAACACTGCATTGTTCTGGAAGCTCATTCTCTCTTGAAAATGTGGGAGAGGGGAGTCTCTGGGCTGCTTAGAGACCTGTACGAGCATGCCCGTACAGGGGAGTCTCTCAGGCACCAGTTGTAGTTGAGAGCATAGGTACAATGCTACAAACAGGAGGACTGAAAGAAGGCTGAGACACCAGTCTGCTTCCACCATTCAATCCCCACAATGCTGGTCCTCAGGCCTTTACCCCTCAGGCAGGAGGTTGGGAAGGGTCTTGTCTAGTGAATCTGACTAACCAAAGACCAAAAGGCAGTATCAGTGTCCATGGTTCCCCAACCTACAAGAGTCACCTTTTCTGCTGCCCAACATTACGCATGAGCAGCCCATCAAGCATCACCAACTTCAGGGGGGAGCCCCAGGCTTGGCAGATGGAGAGCAAGTTAAAGCAAAATAGCTAAAAAGAGGAAAATGGAAGAAATCGAGTGCACAGGAAGGTGGCGGAAACCTGTCATTAGTAAGCTCTGAAAGTATTACATCCATTAAACAAGAGCAGGATGAGGACAATGAAAAGGCTGCTTGGAAACTAGAAGAGCTTCAGCAGAAATGGTAAACTCAGTGGAAGGACTGGGATGATAAAGCTGAAAAAAACACCCAGAAAGTAAAAAGTAAGACAAAGACCTGAACAATCAGGAAAGAAGATAAGAAAATTATAAGATCAGATCCGAGGTGTATCATCCATTTAATAGAAGCTCCATAAAGACAGGAAGAAAAAAACAGAAAGGAAGGAATTAATAAAATAATTCCGAAAAGTTTCACACAACTGGAAAGTGTTCCCAGACTGAAAGGGCCCAGCTAGTACCCTATATAGTAGATAAAAACAGACCCACACCATGGCACATCATCATGAAATTTCAAAACACAGAGAATATTCTATAGACTTTCACAGAGAATAAGATGGGGCTGAGGGAGGCAGTTACTGAAAAGGTCACAAAGGATTAGCAGTGGTTCTCTACCTTCTGGCCCTTTAAATACAGTTCCTCATGTTGTGAACCAACCATAAAATTATTTTCATTGCTACTTATAACTGTAATGTTGCTACTGTTATGAATCGTAATGTAAATATCTGATATGCAGGATAGTCTTAGGCGACCACTGTGAAAGGGTCGTTCGACTGCCAAAGGGGTCGCGACCCACAGGTTGAGAACCGCTGGATTAGAGTCAGCATGCTTCAGACTTCCCCCAAAAAGACCTCAAAATTCTAAAGGAAAACTTTCTCAATTGGAAAGCTATATCCAAACAAAGTCTCAGTCAAGTATGAAAGTGGAATAAAGACATTGCCAGACATATCAGTTCTCAAAAGTTTTACCTGTCTAGCACTGTTTCTGAAGAAGCTACTGAAGGATATACACCTTCGAAACAAAAGAGGCAACCAAGAAAGTAGAAGAACGGAGAGACAGAAAGCAGGAGACCAACATGAGTGGAGGAGGACCCCTTGGTGGAGGGTGAAAGGTGAACCCAGGATTTCAGCCCTGCACCAGATTGGAGGGCAACTGACCACACTGCAGCAGTGTTACCTCAGAGATAGACCATCACCACCACAACCCCCACTTCCATCGGGTCAGCTTCTCAACCTGAGGACAGATGCCCAGGAGAACCTGGTCCTGATTCTCAGCAGTACTTGGCTTGTGATCACGTGCTGATGAGAGTCTCTCTCCTTGTGCTGTGCTGAGGACACACATGTCACTCACAGAAGTTCTCAATTCTCCCTGGGAGCTGGAGATGGGCCAGTGTAGGTGCAGGAGCAGGGAGTACAGAGCAGCCCACTCCCTCTGACCACCCTCCTGCTGCATGTCAAGTGCCTGGTCCACATGGCTATGTGCCCGATGATGGAGAAACGTGTTCCCCAAGACTCACTCATGACCTTGCTCACTACTTCCCCAGATGTGGCTTGTCACTTCCCAGAGAAGTGGAAGCGGACTACAACTCCGCTCACCACCTCCTGTAGCTTCTGTCCAGTGGGGACAGTGCTGCCCTCTCCTTGCACTGCTTGTATGTGCTTGCCCTCTGTTTTAATATTAATGTCCTTTGATATTAATTTATATGTAAACTAGAGGCCCGGTGCACAAAAATTTGTGCACTGGGGGGGTGGTCCCGCCTGGCCTGCTGTGCCCTCTCACAGTCTGGGACCCCTCGGGGGATGACCACCTGCTGGCTTAGGCCCGCTCTCCGGGGGATTGGGCCTAAGCTGGCAATCAGACATCCCTCTGGTAGCCCAGGAGCCCTTGGGGGATGTCCACTTGCCAGCGGGGAGCAGGCCTAAGCTGCAGTCAGACATCCTTACCGCTGCTGAGGAGGCGGGAGAGGCTCCCACCACCGCCGCTGTACTGGCAGCCGTCAGCCTGGCTTATGGCTGAGCAGAGCTCCCCCTATGGGAGTGCATTGACTACCAGGGGGCAGCTCCTGCATTGAGCATCTGCCCCCTGGTGGTCAGTGTGTGTCATAGTGACCAGTCATTCCCAGTCTTTCTGCTGTTAGGGTCAGTTTGCATATTAACCTTTTATTATATAGGATTTTAAATAGCTGATCAAATAATAAAAATAGTAAATAAAGTTGGCAAATGATAAGGTAGCAATTCAAAATTGGGCGATTTGGCAAATAGTAGAAGTGGAGCAGGTATGGACATTGGGGTGAGCTGACAGTACTTAATTATGTGCAAGAGCACATGATAGCCCAGCATTTCCACTTTTGGATCTAGGTCCTAAAGACATAGGATGTCTATAAGCTCTACTAGTCTCCTCCTCAAACCGACCTTGCTTTGTGAGCCATTTCCGCTCCTCTGGATGGGGTGTGCAGACGGGCATGCTCCTACAGGTCTCTAAGCAGCTGCTGCTTATGGCAGCATGGCTTGGAAAGGTTGAGGAAGCTGGAGGTAACCTGGGTGTCATTAGTAGGGGAGCGGAGAGGCTAAGTTCGGTGGGTTCATGCCACACAATGTTAGGAAGAGGTTAAAAGGGTGACACACACATAGATGAATGGATCTTAAAAACAGAGTGCTGAGTGCAAAAAGTAAGAAACATAATGAGATATAAAATGCAGCACAGGTTATGTCAATTAAAAATACACACTCAAGAAGCAACGCTGGTTTTGCAAAAATATACACTGATAAAAGGATACACCTCAAAATGGTTATTCACTGCAGGAGAAAGGGGAGGAGAGAAAGTGGGTGGTAGAGATTAAGTGGTTTCTTCTTCTTTTTGGTAATATTCACCCAAGGATATGTTTTAATTGATTTTAGAGAGAGGAAGGGAGAGGGAGAGAGAGAAAAACATCCATGTGAGAGAGAAACATCTATCAGTTTCCTTCCATACATGCCCCGACTGGGGATCTCCCGGGGATGGAACCCCCAACCTGGGTATGTGCCCTGGCTGGGAATCGAACTCATGACTCTTTGATGCACAGGATGACGATCCAACCAACCGAGCCACCTGGCCATGGCAAGTGGTTTCTTCTTTTAATGGTGTTGGTCAACTGCTTAGATGGAGAAGGCAATGATCAAATCCTGTCTCACATCTTAAGCAAAAACAAATTCTAGGTACCTTGGGGGCCTGGGATGATGAAAATGAAATCATATAAGTGCTTTTTTTATGATCGTAGTGTTGGGCAGGCTTTGGACTTCAAGGCCAGTGTACCTTCTGCCCCCCCCCCACAAGCCCCCATAACTACTCCCTGCCAGTGTTTCATTCTGCAAGACCTATGATCTGCTGCCCCCCTGCCATCAAGCATGTGGATGACCACACATCGTCCCCTCTCTCCCCCATGCTCAGACCCAAAAGCTTAAATCCCTATAACCACCCTGTGCAGAAGGGAGCGTGAGACTTAGGGAACTAGACTGAGGCCATGAGGATAGAGCACCAGTCAAGCTCTCCTACAACCTCTGCAGGCCCCTGCAAAGTAGCAGGCCAGACCTCAGGTGTATTATCCATTTAACAGAAGCTCCAGGGAGACCTAAGTCCTAGGCGCTAGAAGCCTTGAGGAGCATGCTGCACCCCCAGCCTGGGGAGGTAATCTGGAGGAAAGCCATCCCTCCATTTGTTAACGACCAGGAAACAATCCCTCTGTGACTGCAAATTCCCCTAAAGATGATCATTAAGATAAAATATGTTTATGTAAAAGCATAATCAGGACATGGCAGAAGCCCTTTTTGGAGGCAGGCAGGCTCTTAGGCTCTGGGAAACAGAAAGCAGACTCAGCCCCGTGGGGGCCATCACCACAGGCCCCTTTGGTGAGCTTTATTAAAAGAAGCTCATTAGGTTTATTTCATTTAGCCCTTTATAACTTTATTATAGAATTGGAATTACTTTTTTCAGTGCAGACAGACATAGCTCATCCAGTGTGGGAGTGGAATGAGGGAATGGGGAGAGGGCTCTTTGGGCCACATATGTAACAGTTGTACTGAATCTCAGACAAGAGCTAGGAGGCCATATTACCTTGATTCCCAAGCCTGCTTATTATTCCAGCACTTCAGGCTCTGATATTCTCCCCACCCCAGACACATCCCTGGGAAGTAAGGGGAACTATGTGATGCCACTGTGGCCCAGCAGGTGTTGAAGTCACTGACATTGGGCCCAAGGCAGCTGGGCCGTGCTGAATGACCAGGGTTCTCATGGTCCCTCCTGGGCTCCATGCATCAGGGTTTGGAACCCGTAGTCCGCAGCCCTTACACAGCATCCCAACACCCTACCCTGCTGCCCTGCCCTCCGACAGCAGCCAAATGGCCTAGAATCCTCCCCACCTTTCCACTCTCCCCAACTCCTTATACCCCCCTCTGCTGGCTTCTGAAGACCACCTTCCCCCCAGGAAGAGCTCCTTCAGCAACCAGGTCTTTTGGGGTTTGGACAGGGATAGACACAAAGAACAGTAGGCAATGGGCCATCTGTCCTGTCAGAGCTCTCTTCCCCTCAGAACTTTGGGATCTTCCTATCCTCCTTCAAGGTCCACAGCACAGTTTGAGGTGGAAGAGCCCATGCATGTGTACCCCCAGAGCATGCATGTACTTGCAGAGGCCATGTGAAGGTCACCCCATCCCTGGAGCTATGCAGGGCACCATGGTGCAGAGTGCCTCTGGGGTGGGCGGGAGACATCTGGAGGAGCAGGCACCTTAGATGAGCCCAGAGAACAGCTCCACATGCTTATCCCTTCCCAGGTCCTCTTACCTGAGTCCTGCTGGCCCAGGAACCTACCCCAAGAAGTGAGTCTGGCCCAGGCAAACTCCTAGCCAATGCAGGGCAGGTGACTGAGGCCAGGCAGCCTGCAAGGCACCTCTGTGGCCATTAGCAGGAAAGATGTGCTGGTCCCCAATTACCTCCTCACTGCTGCTCCCCAGCACGCAGCAGCCAGATGGCTGGATACAATGTGAGACTGGCAGATTGTTTAATGCAAATATTTACTATGAACTTCAGAACAAAACACAGACACCTAATGGTCCCAACAGAAGGTAGGATTCCCTAGGATTTCATTTTGGAGGTGGGAGAAGTGGGAAGCTGCCACTGGGTGATGACAGCCAACGTCCATGCACAGCTGGTACCTGCATGCCAGGCCAGGATCCCCATCACCAACCCTGAACACACACTGGAGCCCTAGATTTAGACACCCAGCAGCCTCCTTAGCATTGATCCCCACTGAGTTGATGTGGAAGGCCCTCAGGCACCCCATAGTCAGAATTAAGGACTGAATGTCTCCTCTGCCCAAGCCTAAACCTACAACTATACCATCCATCTTGGGGCCTGGCATCTGTGTCCACCCCAGGAGCAGGGCCTGCTTCTCCCCCAACCACAATGTCGGCATGCCCCCCACCATTAGGGTCTCTGAACCTGTCCCCCATCCTCTCTGCCTTTGCCCTAGATCAGTGATGGTGAACCTATGACACGCGTGTCAGAGGTGACACGTGAACTCATTTTTTTGGTTGATTTTTCTTTGTTAAATGGCATTTAAATATATAAAATAAATATCAAAAATATAAATCTTTGTTTTACTATGGTTGCAAATATCAAAAAATTTCTGTATGTGACACGGCACCAGAGTTAAGTTGGGGTTTTTCAAAATGCTGACACGCCGAGCTCAAAAGGTTCGCCATCACTGCCCTAGATCAAGCTCCACCAGAAACCAGATCCTATGAATCCACATTCCAAGGTATTTCTCTCCAGTTTCCAGCCTCAGTTTCCCCTATTGGCCCTTCATGTTCTCAGATGTTGAGCAGTGCAGCATACCAGGTAGGCAAGAGCACTGCAGGATATGGGTCCTGTGCTTTGGGCTAATGCTAATAAATGCAGGAGGTAGGGGATGCTTCTCAGCCCTGCACAAGGCCCTCCCTTGCCAGGCCATAACAAGATGTACAGATGCTCAGCAGCCTGCCTGCGCTCCCAACCCTAGCCTAGAGCTGGACTGTCCCCAGTTTCCCCCAAACTTCCTGCATTCTTTCCGATGCCACCCAGAGCCTGGACACACAGAGGTGCTGGAGCCAGGACACATGTCTCCTCTGGGCTGATGCTGGGACTCAGAGTGGCACTGTAGCATAGGCAACACTGTCCCACCAAGCCGCCTTCCCTGAAGGGAGAATTCTAGACCTCCTTATTATCAGCAAGAGAGGAAAAAGCACCCTCTGTTGACAATAAAGATGACCTTGGCAACATGGGGTGTGGGGCTTTACAGATTTCCCAGGGAACAGGAATGGACTCCCTCTTATGCAGATGGAGAGATGAGCCACAGAAGGTCACTCTCTGCCCAGGTCTTCCCAGCAGCCAGGCAGTAAGGTGTCTGCCTCTAGAACCCAGCTGTGCCTAATGCACCTGAGCCCCTGAGTCTCCAACAAGCTAGGGCCGTGGTTGGCAAACTGCGGCTCGCGAACCACATGCGGCTCTTTGGCCCCTTGAGTGTGGCTCTTCCTAAGCCTTAGGAGTACCCTAATTAAGTTAATAACAATGTACCTACCTATATAGTTTAAGTTTAAAAAATTTGGCTCTCAAAAGAAATTTCAATCATACTGTTGATATTTGGCTATGTTGACTAATGAGTTTGCTGACCACTGAGCTAGGGCAAGGACAGAGAGGAGAAGCAGGAAGAGTTTGTGGCAGCATTAAGAAGCCTGAGCTTCTTGGCACCCTGAAGGGCCTCTCGACTTGTATTGTTGGTGACTTGCTATGAACTGAACTTTTCAGATGCTCTAAATGGTATGTGTGCCTCACTATAGGAGGGGGACCCCAGGGGTCCATTTTCAGGGCAACTGTGCACCACGTTGCCCTGCATAGCTCCAGGGATGGGGTGACCTTCACATGGCCTCTGCAAGTACATGCATGCTCTGGGGGTACACATGCATGGGCTCTTCCACCTCAAACTGTGCTGTGGACCTTGAAGGAGGATAGGAAGATCCCAAAGTTCTGAGGGGAAGAGAGCTCTGACAGGACAGATGGCCCATTGCCTACTGTTCTTTGTGTCTATCCCTGTCCAAAGCCAGACCAAGGAGCAGAAGTGACCAGGACTGTCCCTATCCCCTATGCCTGAGATCAGAAGGGCAGAGGGGTGACCCTGGGGCACTGGAGTCTTTTGACTGACAGTTGGGGACACCCATGGGACTCTCCAATGGCCCACTGCCTCTGGGGTGGGTGGGAGACATCTGGAGGGGCAGGCACCTTAGATGAGCCCAGAGAACAGCTCCACATGCTTGTCCCTTCCCAGGTCCTCTTACCTGAGTTCTGCCGGCCCAGGAACCTGACAAGTGTCAGAAACACGCTGACCCTCCCAGGTCTTTCCTGTCGGGCACAGGAGTGTGTGCTGAGCTTCTCCTCTCAGACCCACCTCTCCTAGGGTTAAAGCCCACAGTGCAGATGGGGGCAGTGCTGGGAGGCCATGGCCATAGCATCCAGTCCTGAAGGCATGGCTTATCTTCTGGTGTGAGCTCAGTGGCTTCAGTAGCTGGGGGGAAGGGGAGGAGCGAGGGCAGGGAGCACTGATTAGCCCTGATGGACCTCACAATCCCTCTCCATGATGTTTCCTGCCTTAGAAAGACCACACCTGCAGTCACTGAAGAGGAAGTGAGGGGACCTCCTGCTCCCGAGAGACTGGAGCAGCCAGGCTTCCACAGCGGTCACCGAGGCAGACACGCTGTGTTCCCCACACAGCATCCAGCCTCCTGTCAGACCATGGTGCTGATGGGGTTTAATTGGATCAGCTCCATTTTGAGAAGGGAGGAAATGAAAAATCAGAGCAAATGCTGAATTCTTATAAATTTAATCCAAGAGGCCACATCACACGGGCTTTTCCTATCAGGATGGGGTGGTTGGGGGGCGAGAAATGCACACCACACTTGGATCCCTTGGCCACCAAGGGCAGCCCTTGCAGAAAGGATGGTGCAGGGCCAGGTCCCCAGGCCCCTGGCTGCCCTGGACACTGCAAGGGCTCCAGGGGACAGGATGGGTAGCTGATCGGGCAGAGACTATAAGCTTCATATCATACTCTCCTTTAAAGGCCTGGGTTTCATTCCTGGTTAGAAGTAGATGCACCCTAGTCAGGTAGGTCTCTGCTCATCAGCTCCTGGACTACAGTGCTCCTGCCTGGTCCTGCAAGGGTGCCAGGCCACCAGCACAATGAGTGTTGTGGATCATACAGCAGGACTCACTCAGAGGCACCTCAAGGACTTTGGGGACTGCTGCGCCCAGCTCCCGCAGTGCCAAATGGGGTGGGAAGGCCCTGCATGTCCCAGCCTTGCTCACTGCCCACCTTGCCTGCTGATTTGTCCCACCCCTGAAGCTCACACAGGCAGCTCCTCGAGGTAGGAACACACTACTCAGGGTGCCCGACCTGGCTACTGCTGTCTGCCTGGCCACCTGCCTCCCCAAGACCTTCACCAGGCCAAGTTTGTGACTCCTTCCTGGGCTCCCAAAACCTTCACTTCATTTGTTCTTCCATTAGTCAAGTTTTCCAGTACCTACTCTCTTCCAAACCCCATACAACACAATCTCCATTATAGCACTGTCACACATTTGCTGATTTGCTCTAATTTGTCCCCCCCACCACACACACTCCCACGTGCATGCACAAAAACACTCACACACATAGATGTACAAGCGCATACATGCTTACACACTCACATATACACAAGTTCCCCCACTCACACACATGCTCATATACATGCACACATGCTTATTCACACACACACACTCAACAGTGAATTCATGAAAGATGGAGGCCCCCTTTTAAGCCTCTCCAGGTGCCCAAGACACCTGTGTGGACCTTGGCAAAAATGAATCAGTAAACTGGGGCCAAAACTGCCTCTGGGATGTATGGACACCACTGTTACCCTCATGGTACTTATGAGCAAACCGAGGTTGGGAGGGCAGGGAGCGGCTGCCGGTGTGGAAGCAGCCACAGTGAACACTTGCTGGGCATAAACAGTCCTGAGCAGCATGTGAAGGTGCATGTGCTTCTTTCCAGACCGTTGTCTAGAGGGTGGAGGATGGGGCAGCCAAGCCCAGGTGGCTGTGAGGGTGGGGCAGGTGGGTATTGCACATTCGTGCCAGCCTGGCGTGCGGTGGGTGCTTCTTTCTGCTACTGACCTTCTCCCTCCTCCTGGAAGAGCCGTTGCCATGGCTCCCAGCACATCCTGGCAATCTGCAGATACTGCCTGACAACATGCTGCTGGCCCAAGCCACAGGCTATACATCATGCTAAAGTGACCCTCATGGGGGTATCCCTGATCCTTGGGTTCCCTGCTATGCCAGCCACAGGATTCAGTGCCTGCAGGGCTGGTGTGTGGTTGACAGGATATGTTTCACGATGACCCCTTTTCTTTCTTTGACCCAAACACACCTTGTTTACTATTGAACACAGAAAAATGGTATTTTCAAAAAGAAATATGCTCTCTCATTTTTCCTTAAAACATGGGCTACTCTTGGCTTATCTTTTATTTTTTACTCTTAACTGAGAAATAGTTTGCTCCCATAAGAAAAGTCATATGGAAGTGTGTTGGGGGGCTAGGGGTCACCAGGGAGATCTGGAGCCTAAGGTGGGCAGCAGTGACGTGGAGGGTGGACAGGCCCATGTGGTAGGGCCTTATCTTTGTAAAGAAGTCTGAAATCTGGATTGCATGTGAGGTCTCTGATCTTTAGATATCAGAAAGCAATTTTTAAATAATGTAAACACAGTGCTTCCTGAGGGAACGAGCCAAAGGTGAGCTCCTGGGTCAGTCTGCCTCAGTGCCATACGGCGTCTGCTCATTGTCCTGACGCCCTCTTCCGACCCGTGGGGGAGCCTGTGGAATGGCAGGTTCTCAGGAACAAGGGGGAGCTGCCTCATAGCCTGCAACCCCACAATGGCTGAACCTTTCCTGACTGAAGCTCATGCCCACTGTTTACTGACTCCCTTTCTTCGGAAGCTAGCATACATGAGGCCCAGGGAATGCCTGCTGGTTATCCACACCACCACACTCAGTGTGCTCCAGGCTTCTTCTCTCTCAGGGGTCTCTACTTAGCCCCACATGCTGCCAAGGGGCTCACCCAACATCTGTGCAGTTATACACAGATGGTTGTTCTGTCAATATGCAAAGCCTCCTTCAAATCAATAAGAAACAACCCAGCAATCAGAAAAAAAAGTGGGGCAACTGGTATAATGGACAGTTTTCAGAAAAGAAAAATCAAACAACTAATATATGAAAAGATGCTCGATTTCCCCCTTAATAAAAGAAATACCTGTATTAGATTATAAACATGAAAATGTATTGGTCAGGGCACGTGTGGGTAGAAGTCTCTCAGGGTGTGGTGAGTAATGTAAGCAGGGTGTGATGCAGAGCGCTGAGGAGGGCAGAGGGGAAGAGCTGTTAGACACCTGACTGTGTGAAGGGGCCAGGTCTCAGCCTGAGGACATGGCAACAGCCTGGCCTAGTATGTTCCTCAAGCAGCCCCAGTTTCTTTGAGGAGGTGGGATGGGGTGGCGGGTGGGCCCAATGCAGCAAGTGACAATCACACAGAGGGCTAAAGAGCAGCATCATAGTTGTGATGTGATGCAGGGAGTGGAAGCTGAGCTGGGCCACCCTCTACCCAGGAAGCCCCTTGCTATAGGGGGACCTTGGTTGTGATCCCCTGGAGGAGGGGAGGCCAGTGGGGCATGTTGAGGCAAGTTGGGCCTAAGCCTCCTGTAGGGACCCCAAAGATAGATGTCCACACTGCCCTCCCTCCTCTAGCCAATCAGCCCCTCCCTCACCAAACACAAGTCTTGAGCCAGGCAGTCAGGAGAGGGAAAGGCTGTGGGTCATCAATACATTCACAGCTGTCTAGCTCTTCCTGCTGCCAGAACCCCCAGAGACCTGGCTTCCAGGTCCTTCCCCAGACCGGCCTCTGCCTTCCCCCAAGCTCTGTGGATGTCCTACTCTTCTCCCAGTGACTTTGCCCTGATTTAGGGCAGCCAGACTCCACTCATGCTATCTACTAGCAGAGGACCTCCCTGACACAGGGGCAACCCCCACAGGCACCCAGGGACATCACCATCCCAGGCCCAGGAACTACAGGGCTTGACCCTTATTCTGCAGAAATTCTGGCTGCCCTGAGTCACATCGTTAGGTGTGACTTTTATAGCACCCTGCACCTTCTTCTGTTAAAATACATTTTATAGAATTGTAAATACACAAGTTTCCAAAGGATGTTTTGGATTCATCTCTAGGCCAACAGTCCTGGTAGAGAGGAGGATCTCAGTGAAGGCTTATGATGATGGGATCCAGGGATACCACAAAATGCTCAGATAACGTCTTTTGCATCTATGGAACCAAGTGCGCAATTATCTATGTAAGTCTGAGTTCTCCAACTTCAACAGGCCAGATGAAGCAGAAGTCAGGTGGACCCCAAAGAGAGTAAGCTGGGGAGGCTTAAAGACACGCACTGGCCTGGCCGGTATGGCTCAGTTGGTTGAAGCATCATTCTATGCACGGATAGGTTACTGGTTCCATTCCGTCAGGGCACATACCTAGGTTGTGGGTTCTATCCCCAGTGGGGACATGTAAGGGAGGCAACCGATCAATTTTTCTCTCATACATCGCTGTTTCTCTCTCACTCTCCCTCCCTCTTTCTCTAAAACCAGTAATACATATTTTCAGGCACAGATAAAAAACAAACACTCACATGACCCCTTTGTCTCAGGTTCTAGGAGTTGGTGCTACAGAAAAGTTCTAGATAATGAGGAGAGGGCCTTGTTCCCATTCTGGCCCCAGGCATCTGGACCGGGCCAGAGAAAGGGTTCATGGGAGAGGAAAGTGAGAGAGGTGGCAGGTGGGAAGGAGAGAGCCTCTTCCCAGACAGACCAAAGATAGTATCCTATACAGACACCTACCAATTTGGTCCTCTCTGTTGGGAGGCCTCCACATGAGCCCAACACAGAACTCTTAGTGGGTCTCGGGGGCAGCCTTTGACTAGGGTTGCTCCAACAGCCCTCCCCTAACTCCAGGGCATAGGTTGCCCCCTTATCTGGCTTAGACATCTTTTAGCTCCACCCTGCCTTCTGTCACCCCTGTGTTCACTGGGCTTAGTCTTGGTCCCAGATGCCCTCCTGTTTCAGCTGTCCTGGCCCTGAAACAGGGCTCAGCTGCACAGTCCCCTGCCACATCCCTGCTTGCTGAAAGATGTTGACCTGTCAGGTGACTGCATCCTGCCCAGCCCTCTGCCCACTGTTGTGGAGCCCCTGGTAGGGAAGGGGCTGCCCCAGGGTAGAAGACAGGCATCTACTCTCTGTGTGGGTTTGGAGCCTCTGACACTCATCAGTCATCACACCCAAGAACCACAAACGCTGCCCCTCTTTGAGCACAGGAAGAGAAAACATTATCTCATTCGACTCAGGAAAGAGGGACATCATGCCTGATGGATCCAGCTGGCCCCCAGGGACAAAAACAGGGTCTAACCAAAACCAACCTCTAGGCCCTGTGACCCCAACAAGAAATATAGAGACAAAGTGTGAGGTGTCAGTGGAAACAATAGAAGGGCCTTCAAAGACCTCTGACATAAGGCTTTGCAAAAAAGGCTTGCCCTGACCGGTTTGGCTCAGTGGATAGAGCGTCGGCCTGCGGACTGAAGGGTCCCAGGTTCGATTCCAGTCAGGGGCATGTACCTTGGTTGCGGGCACATCCCCAGTTGGGGGGTGTGCAGGAGGCAGCTGATCAATGTTTCTCTCTCATCGATGTTTCTAACTCTCTATCCCTCTCCCTTCCTCTCTGTAAAAAATCAATAAAATGTATATTTAAAAAAAAAAGGCTTTCCTTTTTTGAGATCCATCAGTTACCTTGAAGAAAGTCTTCCTACATCTGTACCCAGTTATGTCAGTGAAGTGTTGCCTCACAAGAGTAGGGCAATGTGGGTGCTGCTGTGTGAGGCCCAGCGATGGACGATCATAAGCCACCCCATTAGAACATCTGAGTTGCATGCATGTCCTGCTAATGGACTTGAAGAAGATGGAACCTGATAAGGGGCTTCTGGGCCTCTCCCTCTGTCCTGTGGGTCTGATTTGATTTGCAAAATGTTAAGGAAAGGAGGCATCTCAGAGCAGGGGTGTCCCCTGGTTTTGCCTCATATCTGAATGCACCAGGACACAAAAGCCCAGTGCATCTCATCCTGCAAGGTGTTGACAAAGGTGGCTGCTATCATGAGAGTGTCAATGATAAAAGATGGTTACTTAATCAAAATTTGGAGCTGCTTCCCAATGAAAGCCTTGAACATCCTACAACAGACAGTCCTTGGTGAAGCTGTCGGTTCTGGAAACAACCAAGCTGCTCATTGGCTCAGAAGACACAAGAATTTTCATCGTCTCTGGGGCAGGGAGGCGCCTCCTGAAGCAGAAGGGGAGCTGTGACTGTTCTCTAAACAGCAGGTGAACAGCTGGCACTTCTTTCTGGAGCCGAGTCCTGGCTTTTACCTGCTATTGTGCACAGGGCCACCCCCAGCTACTGAAGATCTTGCTGAAAGGAAACATATGAGCAAAGACTTGAATGAGATGGTGGAGGGGGTCCTGGAGAAAGCAGATGAGGAGAGAGCATCAGGCAGCAGAAAGGGCCCATGCAGAACCAGGAGGTCAGAGTGATTAAGCAGAAACAACAAGCAGCAGGTAAAGGGCCAGGGAGGGTCTCCAGACTGTAGAGATGCTGCCTCTTAGGCTGAGTGCAGTGGTGTCCACTGTGGGGTTCTGAGCAGAGGATAGACATGATTTCACTGAAGACATTAAAGAATCATGAATGAGGACCACACAGTGTTAGATTCCATTTACACAAAATGCTCAGAATGGGCAAACACACAGACAGGAGAAAATTGGCTGATGCCTAGAGATGGGAGAAGGAGAAATGAGGTTGACACTTAAGGAGTGTGGGGTCTTCTGGATATGATGGAGTATTCTAAATTGATTGTGCTCATAGTTGCAACTCTGTGGATATTTCAAAGCCACTTTGAATATTCCAAAAGCCACTGAATCACACACTTAAAGGGTGAATTGTATGATGTGTGAATTCAATCTCAATTAAGCTGTCCCTGCTGCTGCACTGAGGCTAGATTGGTGTGCAGGGAGATCCTGAAGAGGGTACTGCAGCCATCCAAGCAGAGGAGGGGTCTTGGCCCAAGGTAGGGCCATTGGAGTGGTGAAAGTTAGTCAGGTTCTGGTGAATTTTGAAAGTGAAGCCTGCAGATATTCTGACAGTCTGCATGCAGTCTGAGAGAAAGAGAGGAGACAGTGGTAACTCAAGCCCTTGGCTATGCACATGGAGGAACCTGAGCCACTGCCACCTGGCTAAACCACTACAGTGAGGCTTATTTCCCCAGCAGTATGAAGCCTCTGATACTCATCTTCAGAGGGCACAGCCTTGGGCATGTGCACAGCCACTCTGATCTTTTAGCTATCTGCTTCTTTGGTATCACACCCAGCTGTTAAGCTCTATTAATTCATGGCTGATTGCTCTTTAATTTTTAACAATGCCATGGAGCATAAATTGCTACATAGTCTGATCCAACTGAATTTCTGCAAAGATAATTTTTGAGGCCAGTCTGAGATTTGTTCTACCCAGAGGAGGAGACTTCATAATTGTCTATTTTCCTGGCTCTGTCTAGTAAATTAGCTGGCCTAGCTCTAGCTTGTTGCTCTCAGAGAGCCACCAGCCTCTTGGTAAATGCTTACCATCGAAATCTTTATTGGTTTTGAGAGCATGCTCAGGCTTGAACTTGTCCACATCCTGACTCAAAAAATCAGTCTTTTGGGAAGTGTTTCATCATTCTCTGTTCTTAGGGATTGCTTCTCTCCATAGGAAAAATCTCTGAGCCACTGCTCTAAGTCCTGGGCAGGGAAGGGAGCCTCTGATCTTTTTGGCTTGCCTTTCCTAGCCTGGAACCCTTTTCTGTAAATAGGCTGGAGTGAGTGTGATTGGGACCCCAGTAGTCTCACCTTGCTGCACCTGGGGTAGAGCCTCTGCCCTATGCATGGGGGCTGGGTGGAGGAAGGGGCCACTGACTTGTCAGCCAACAGGAGTTTCCCTTCTGCAACTTGGAGTTGGAGAGGATAAGTGCTGACAGTAAGCCTATCCCAGAGAGATCCTGTGTCCCTTGATTGGAGAGGGAGCCCCCATTTTCTTGGCTACATCCACCCCTCTTTGAACTGGTAGGAATGGGGTGGGGATGGGGAAGCAAGTTATGCTTTAAGTGCCTCAGACTCTCATTGATCTTACTTTTTTTAAAATCAAGATTTAGTAGATTTTATTTTTGAATAAATTATGCTTCTTCATTTGCTGTATGCCCTTAGGACAATTTCCACAGACTGAATTATTGTTGTTGGTTTTCTCTTAATTACTTTCACTAGTTATGTTTGTTTTGCTGGAGAATGGGCCCATGGGGTTCCTCATGCCACCATTCCAGAAGAGAAACTCTTGGGACAGGTCATTTTATTTATTTTTTATTTTTTTAATCCTCACCTGAGGACATGCTTAGAGAGAGGAAGATATATATATATATAGAGAGAGAGAGAGAGAGAGAGAGAGAGAGAGAGAGAGAGAGAGAGAGAGAGAGAGAGAGAGAGAGAGAGAGAGAGAGAGAGAGAGAGAGAGAGAGAGAGAGAGAGAGAGAGAGAGAGAGAGAGAGAGAGAGAGAGAGAGAGAGAGAGAGAGAGAGAGAGAGAGAGAGAGAGAGAGAGAGAGAGAGAGAGAGAGAGAGAGAGAGAGAGAGAGAGAGAGAGAGAGAGAGAGAGAGAGAGAGAGAGAGAGAGAGAGAGAGAGAGAGAGAGAGAGAGAGAGAGAGAGAGAGAGAGAGAGAGAGAGAGAGAGAGAGAGAGAGAGAGAGAGAGAGAGAGAGAGAGAGAGAGAGAGAGAGAGAGAGAGAGAGAGAGAGAGAGAGAGAGAGAGAGAGAGAGGAGAGAGAAACAGCAATCAGTTGCCTTATATATGCTTCCTGACTGGGGATAGAACCCACAACCCATGCCATGTGCCCTTGATCCAGAATCAAACTGGCAACTTTTCAGTACATTAAGATGATGCTTAAATAACCGAGCCACTCTGGCCAGGCAGGGGCAGGCCATTTTAAAACTTACTGTAGGGCCATAGCAGTGACAAAGGTAGAGGACCCTGTATCTGTCAGGGTACTTCAAATAAGAGATGGAGACACAAACCTAATTAAGCCAAAAAAAAATGTTTTGGTACAGATGCAGCTGCCCAGGCTCTATCTCTCCATCCCTATCCGACTTGGCTGCACCTGGGGTAGAGCCTCTGCCCTATGCATAGGGGCTGCACAGACATCCCTGTCCACCTCGGATCAGGGTCACATAGAAAGGCTGCCTGAGACAGGGGAGTGTCCACCTGTCCTGCGGGGTTTCCAGGTGTTTGCACACTGTCTTGGCTGACATAGAGACGTGACTTCATTGCTCAGCCCCGCCTACAGGGGCCTGGCCCCGGCTCTGGAAAGTTCACCCCTCTCTTCTCACACTGCAATTTTTTCTCAGCCAAAGGACACCACTGTTCTCCACCAGCTTCCACAAGGGGCCTGGGTTTACCTCATCCATGAGGCTAAACCCATCAGTGAAATCAAAACACAAGCTAAAGCCTTCCATCAAATTTTCCCGAGAGTTGGGTTCCCTCCTCTCTTACCAACCCCAAGGTCCTCTCCTGACGGGCTGAGCTCATCAAGGTTGTCCTCTGGGAGGTTCATTCAGCTCTGCCAGGAGAGTCCAACTCCTAGTTCTATGCCCCTTTCTTGACAAGACCACCAGAAGAGGTAAGACTTAATGACTTAAAATATACAGATAAAGAGATAAGAAAATAATCAAAACAATACATTAGAAAAAAAACCAAACACAAAAGAAGGCAGTATTGGAGGAATTGAGGAAAAAATATATGACATAGAAAACAAATAGCAAGTGGCAGAAGTAAGTTCTTTCTTATCAATAATTACTTTAAGTGTAAATGGATTAAATTGAAAAGCAGAGATTGGCAGAATGGATTTTTCAAAAACACATGATCCAACTCTATACTGTCTATAAGAGACCCAATTAGATCCCCAAACACAACTGGGTTGAAAGTAAAAGGATGTAAAAAGAAATTCTGTGCAAAGAGTAAGCAAAAGAGATCTGTAATAGTCATACTAATATCAGACAAAAGAGTTTAACTAAAAAAATTATAACAGAGGAACATTATACATTGAAGAGTCATTAAGAAGATATAACAATTATAAACATATATATGGACCTATTAGAGAGTCCCAAAATATATAAAGCAAAAACACAATTGAAGGGAGAAATAGAGTTCTAAAATAATAGTGGGAAACTTCAATACTCCACTTTCAATAATAGATAGACCAACCAGCCAAGAAATCAATAAGGAAACAGAGAACTTGAATACCATCTAAAGTAACTAGATTTAACAGACATATATAGGACACCCCACCCCAAAACAACAGAATGTACATTTTTCTCATGTACAATGGAACATTCTCTAAGGTAGACCATATATTAGGCTAGAAACGAGTCTCAATAAAGTCTGAAAGACTGAAATTAAAAGAAATTTCTTCTCTAATCACAATAGACTAAAACTAGAATCAATATCAGAAAAAAACTGGAATATTTACAAATATGTGGAAACTAAACGACCGTCTTAAAAATTTTTTTCAATTACAGTTTACATTCAATATTATTTTTTTTTATCAGTTTCAGGTGTACAGCATAGTGGTTAGACAATCACATGCTTTACAAAGTGCTCAACACCCCCTCTCCAATATTTCCTGTACCCACCTGGAACCATACATAGTTATTACAATATTTATTGACTACATTTCCAGTGCTGTACTTTTACATCACCATGGAAATTTTGTAACTACCAATCTGTACTTCTTAATACCTTCACCTTTTTCACCCCATCCACCAACCCCCCTCTCCTATGGCAACCACCAGTCTGCTCTCTATGAATTTGTTTCTGTTTCCTTTGTTCATTTATATTGTTCTTTAGATTCCACAAGTAAGTGAAATCATATGGTAATTGTCTTTTTCTGATGGACTTCTTTCACTTAGCATAATACCCTCTAGGTCAGTGATGGTGAACCTATGACACGCGTGTCAGAGGTGACACACGAACTCATTTTTTTGGTTGATTTTTCTTTGTTAAATGGCATTTAAATATATAAAATAAATATCAAAAATATAAGTCTTTGTTTTACTATGGTTGCAAATATCAAAAAATTTCTATATGTGACACGGCACCAGAGTTAAGTTAGGGTTTTTCAAAATGCTAATACGCCGAGCTCAAAAGGTTCGCCATCACTGCTCTAGGTCCATCCACCCTGTCACAAATGGTAAGATTACATTCATTTTTATGACCAAGTAATATTCCATTGTATATGTGTATCACAGCTTTATCCATTCTTCTGTTGATGGGCACTTGTATTGCTTCCATATCTTGGCTATTGTAAATAATGCTGTGATGAATATATTCTTTTGAATTAGTGTTCTGAGTTCCTTCAGATATATATTCTGAAGTGAAATCACTGGGTCATAAGACAGTTACATTTTTACCTTGTTTTGTTTGTTAGTCCTCACTGAAGGATTTTTTTTTCATTAAATATTTTTTTTAGAGGGAGTGGAGGGAGAGAGGGAGGGGAAGAGAAAGAGAGAAACATTGATGTGAGACAGACACATCAATTGGTTGCCTCCTGCATGAACCCCATCTGGGGCCTGGGATTGAACCTGCAACCTAGGTACATGCCCTTGACCAGGAATTGAACCTGAGACCCTTCAGTTTGCTGGATGATGCTCTAACCACTTAGCAACTCCAACCAAGGCCATTTTTTAATTTTTTGAGGTAACTCATACTGTTTTCCACAGTGGCTGCACCAATATGCATTCATAGCAAGAGTACATGATGGTTCCCTTTTCTCCACATCCTCACCAACACTGGTGTTTGTTGATTTATTGATGATAGCCATTCTGATGGGAATGAGTTGATATCTCACTGTGGTTTACTTTGCATTTCTCTGGTATTCAGTGATGTTGAGCAACTTCTCACATATCTATTGACCATCTGTATGTCTTCTTTGAAGAAGTGTCTATTCAGGTCCTTTGACCATTTTAAAATTGGACTGTTGTGTTTTTTGGTGTTGAGTTTTATGAGTTCTTTATAAATTTTGGATATTAACCCCTTATCAGATACATCATTAGTGAATATGTTCTCCCATTTAGTAGATTATCTTTTCATTTTGTTGATGATTTCTTTTGCTGTTCAAAAACTTTTTTAGTTTGATGTAGTCTCATTTGTTTATTTTTCCTTTGTTTCCCTTGCCCAAGAAGATAAATCAGAAAAAAATATTACTAAGAGAAATGTCTGAGATTTTCCTGCCTATTATTTCTTCTATAATTTTTATGGTTTCGAGTCTTACATTTAACTCTTTAAACCATTTTGAGTTTATTCTTGTATATGGTGTAAAAACATGGTCTAGTTTTATTTTATTGCAGGTATCTGTCCAATTATCCCAACACCATTTATAGACTGTCTTTACCCCATCATATATTTTTGCTTCCTTTGTCAAATATTAATGACTATATCCTGTGGATTTATTCTGGGCGCTCTATTCTGTTCCACTGACCTATATGCCCACTTTCATGCCAGTACTATGCATTTTTTATTGCTATAGCCTTGTAGTATAGTTTGATATTAGGTAGTGTGATATTTCCAACTTTGTTATTCTTTCTCAAGATTGCTGTGGCTATTTGGGGTCTTTTGCGGTTCCATATAAATTTTTGGATTATTTGTTCTAGTTCTGTGAAGTATGCTATTGCTATTTTGATAGAAATTGCATTGAATATCTATAGATTGCTTTGGGTAGTATGTACATTTTAGCAATGTTAATTCTTCGTATCCATGAGCACGGTATATAATTTCGTTTATTGTATCTTCTTTCATTTTTTTCTTCAATATCCTATCATTTTCTAAGTACAGGTCGTTTATTCCCTTGGTTAAATTTATTCCTAGGTATATAAATAAATAAATAAATAAATAAATAAATAAATAAATAAATTTTTTTTTGTTAATCCTCACCTGAGGATATTTTTTCCCAATGATTTTTAGAGGTAGTGGGAGACAGGGCAGGGGATTGGGGGTGGGGGGAGAGAAAGAGAGAGAGAGAGAGAGAGAGAGAGAGAGAGAGAGAGAGAGAGAGACACATCAACTGGTTGCCTTCAGCTTGCACTCTGACTGGGGCCTGGGATCAAACCTGCAACCCAGGTAGGTGCCCTTGACCAGGAATCGAACCTGTGATCCTTTGGTGCATTGGCCAACACTCTAGCCACTGAGCAACACCAGCCAGATTAGTATTTTATTTTTGATGCAATTGTAAATTAGATTGTTGTCTTATACTTTCTGGTGGTTCATTATTGGTGTATATAAATGCAACTGATTTCTGGACATTTATTTGGTATCCTGCTACTTTTATCAGTTCTAGTAGTTTTTGGTGGAATCTAGGAAATTCATAAATATGTGAATACTAAACAACATAGCCTTAAATAATCAACAGGTCAAAGAAGAAATTACAAGAAAAATTAGAAAATTTCTTGGAAGAAATGAAAGCTAAAACACAGCATATCCAAAGCTATGGGATGTAGCAAAAGCAGGGCTCAAAGAAAAATTTATAGCTGTTAACCCCTACATTAAAAAAGAAGAAAGCTCTCAAATCGATACTCCAACTTACATCTTTGGAATCTAGAAGAAGAGAAACAATACCCAAAGCTAGCAGAAGAAAGGATATAATAGAGATTAGAGCAGATAAACAAAACAGAGAAAAGAAAATAGGGAAAGTCAACAAAACCAAAAGTTGGTTCTTTATAAGATCAACAAAATGGACAAACACTTAGCTAGACTGACCAAGATAAAAAGAAAGAAGGCTCAAATTACTAAAATTAGAAACAAAAGTGGGAAATTAGGATTGAGTTTACAGAAATAAAAAAGGACGATAATACTATGAACAATTGTATGCTAACAAATTAGATCATCTAGATGAAAAGAAAAAAAATCCTGGAAACAGACAAAATCTTGGAAACAGACAAACTTCCAAAATTTAGTCAAGGATTAATAGAACATTTGAACAGACCTATAATAAGTAAAGAGATTAAATCAGTAATCAAAATCTCCAAATAAAGAAAAACCAAGGACCAGATGCCTTTACTAGAAAATTCTACCAAACATATCTATTCTCAAACTCTTCCAAAAATGTAAAGAGGAGAGGACACTTCTTAGCTCATTCTATGAGGCTCACATTACCCTGATACCAAAGCTAGACAAAGGCACATTAAGAAAACTATAGATCAATACTGCTTATAAATGTAGACACAAAAATTCTCAACAATATACTAGCAAACCAAACTCAGTAGCAGATTAAAAGCCTGTACATAATGACCAAGTAAGATGTATTCCAGATGGTCCAACCTTTGAAAATCAATCAATATAATACACCACATTAACAGAATGAAGGAAATAAACCACGTGATCATCTCAACTGATACAGAAAAAGCATTTGGCAAAATCCAACACTCTTCTTGATAAAAGCACTCAATAGACTAGGAATAGAAGGGAACTTCCTCAACATGATAAAAGGTTTTTCTGAAAAACCCACCATAATGTCATACTCCATGTGAATGACAGAAAGCTTTTCCTCCAAGATCACGAACAAGACAAGGAAGCCTGCTTTTGCCAGTGCTGTTCAACATAATACTGGAATTTCTAGCCAGAGCAATTAGGCAAGAAAAGGAAATAAAAGGCATCAAACTGGAAAGGAAACAGTAAACCTCTTGAGGGGAATGAGGAATGAGCGCTCATGAGCATGAGGTTTCTCTTTGGGCCGATGAAAATGTTCAGAGTTGATTGTGATGATGGGTGCCCAACTCTGTGACTGTATTATAAAACTAGAACTGTGTACTTAGAATGGGTAAATTAGAGCATATGAATGATATCTCAATCAATCTATTATAAAGAGAAAAAAAAAGAATGACCTGACCTTGACTTCAAACTTCTCAGAGCCATTCCCAGTCAGGCCAGTTCCCAGGTGACACTTGGTGGTAACCCACATGAATGTCACACTTTAAGCACCAGTTAACAGGGCCTCTTGGTCCTGCTTTGTGGCTGCCAGTGTTGCAGAGTGCAAGGCCCTGCGAGGCCACTGGGTTAGTGGTGTTCTCATAAAGAAGAGGAGTGAGTCCCCTGGTGAGAGACAAGTACACTCATCCTTGCCCCACTAACTCTATTGTGGCCAATAGCCACAAAAATCAGCCCCTGAGTGCCTTCCACTCTGCCCTCTGAGGTAGCCTCTGCCAGCCGGGTCCTGGCTGACTGTTCCCCCAGGGGCAGGAGCAAAGGCTTCATCAGCTTGTCCTCTTGTTCATTCCATTGGGGCTTAGGAAGCACCGGAAGCTCAAGTAGCAGGAAGAGCCCACATCCTGCATCAGACAGGCCAGAGTTTGAGTCTCAGCTCCTTCACTTTCTAATTTTGCCATCTTTGGGCTTTCCACTTTTGATCCGTCAATGGGGCTCTTTCCACCCCTCTAGGCCCTTGTGAGAATATCTGTATGTGAGAATGACATCCACATGACACTGAACGTAAATCTGTGAAAAGGCTCAGTGGCCAGAGGGGGTTTGAGCTTGCTACCCCAGAAAAGCCACAGGAATTATATTTCTATCAAGGAGGGATGCACTCTAGCAAAGACCTAATGTGGAGATCATTCTCTAGTCAAAAGAAGCAGAGCTCAACCCCCCTTCCACTACCTCTTCACTTTCTGGATAAAACCAAAAGTAGGGGCCTAAGAACATGGAGTCCTCAGTTGAGAGACAGAAACCAGCAGGACTCTTCCCCACCCGGCTACACACACAGCAAGAGGCCAGTTCTTGCTCATGTTGACAAGCAGCAGGCCTTCTTGGGTGTTGCACTGGAGCCTGAGGATGGAGTGTGAGAACTCACAGCGAGCTGCACACAAGACATTCACAGAGCTGGGATTGTTCTGTGATGGTAACCATCCAGGGGTAGTGGACACCATGCTCAGGACAGTGTGGTACTTCTTCAAAAGGTTAAACATAGAGTTACCATGTGACGCAGCAATTATTCTAGTTGCATACTTAATGAAACCACATGTCCATACAAAAACACATATGCAGATGTTCATAGAGAAGTCGCCTTCCAGAAGCAGCACTGGGTGCAAAGCAGCCATTCTCCTCCTGTCACCCCAATTACATTGGGAGGTGAGCACTCTGTCAGCTGTTAAGAGAAGGCATACCTCCATAAAGACAAGCACAGGCCAGATTCAGCCAACACACATTTTGTTTCCCACATCGCATTTTTTTTTCATGCAAAAATTCTTTGTGGAATTACAAATTTCTGACTTTGCTTGAAAATCTTAAGAGCAACAGTGATCAGAACTGAGAGGTTTTCAGTTTCATTGATTTCAGATCTTAGTCTTTTTATTTTCTAATATAAATTTCCACCCAAGTTTTGGTATTTAGTGATTTTATTATCATTCACTTTTAAGTATTTTTAAAGTTTCATTTTATAAATTACTTAAAAGTTTTTTTTTTAAATTTTCAAATAATGGGAATATTTATTTTGGGTATTATTAATTTCTAACTTAAAGGCATGATGGTGCAGGAATAGGATCTGCATCATAACTATTCTTTTAATTTTTGTGAAACTTGCACTAAATTGATACATTTTTTTCATGAGCGTCACATACGTGCTTGAGAAGAATGAGGGACCTCTAATTGTCAAAACAAAATTTATCTACATCTATTACATCAAGCCCATTATTTATGTTATTCTGAACTTCCCTTTCTTGCTGATTTTTTCATCTACTTAATCCAACACTAACTGAAAAAGAATAGCTGAAATCTTCCCAAAATGATGATAGATTTGTCAGTTTCTCTATTTCTAACAAAGTTTACATCAAATACATTGAGGCTGCTTTACTGAGTGAATGGAACTTTTTGGAACTGCTCTGTCATCTGGGAAAATGACCTGCTCTCATTAGATGGTGATCCATCTTTCCCTGGCAAGACCTGGAGTCTATTGAATTTGAGATTGATACAAACAGCGGCTGCCTTTGGCTGCCTGGTATTTCTGTTTCCATACTTTTCCTTTCAACCTTCTCTTGTCTTTACACTTTGGTTGTATATCTGGATATAGCACATAGCTGGATTTTGGATTTGGGTTTGATTTGGTTAATTTACTATGACAACAACTGTCCACTGGTGAGTTTTTCCTCTCCCATCTTACTCTATTATTTCAATTTTGGTTTCACTGTTCTCTAACTTTTCTTATAAACAATGGCATCTCTAACACATCTTCTCATGGCTCTGCTGGCCAACCTGGCCCCAGCTGCTGCCCATGGACATGTGCACACATGTGTTCACACAGACACGCGCAACCACACCAGTTCCAGATCTGCACATAAGCACTAGGTCAGTTTCTGCAGGTGGTTCTCATGGTTTTGCTTTTTCCTTTTGGAGTGGGGGTAAGGTGGAGGTATGTGTTACTTCTCATATTCCACATTTTAATTTTAGAGCTCCTCCAGAGTTGGTCAACACCCAGGATAGCATGCCACCTTGGGGGAACTTGAAGTGCCATCTCAGTCAACACTGAGCTCATTTCAGGAGTGAAGAGTACCCCTTTGGTGGGAGAATGTGCTAGATGTTTTGTACCACAGTCCCCACTGCTCCCTATTGTATTATGCTCCTGGGCTTCACAAAAGCAAGTCGCTGCCTATTTTAAGCATGTGAGATGAAAAAATGAATAAAAGCCCCTTCATCCCTGTTTCTGGAGGGGACCTAAAGCCAGTAGAGAAGTGGCCATGGTCATAGACAAGTCAGAAAAGGAGGCCAGGAGGCCAGGAGACCAGGCCATGGCACCTGCCAGGAGTCTGAAGAATGGTCAGTGGCACAGGCATGCACAACAAGGCCAGAGCTCCACAGAGTGAGAGCACAGGAGAGAGTCTCAGAGGACAAGATGGGGCTGGCATGGGCATGGGGGAACTGTATGAGGAACCATGAGCCTGCACACCAGCAAGAAAGATTACCTTAAAAGATCAGGGGTAAAGCCAGATCCAGAAGACCACATAGTGTAAGATCCCATTTCTAATAAATATCCAGAATAGGCAGAACCATGGAGATAGGAAGTAGATTAGTAGCTGCCAGGGGCTGGGGAGGGAGAATGGGAGTGACTGCTAAAGGTACAGTTTCTGTTTGAGAGGATGAAGTGTTCCAGGACTAAACTGTACTGATGGTTGCAACAGCATTGTGAATACTATTCTAGAACCACTGGATTATACATTTTTAAATGGTTAAAATGGCAAATCTTATGTTAAATGAACTATATGTAAAAAAAATGGGCCAAGGGTAGCACCTCAAATGCTTATAGGAGCCATGGGGAGACAAATGAGTGATGCCAGTGAGGGGTTTCAAATTAAATGCTAAGAATACTCTATGCCACCAGGTCACGCACATTCTCCCTCTCAAAGGCCCTCTCTGCCTGGCTGTCCTGTATCAGCTGGTGATAGTGTCAAGAACACAGAGAAATATATTTCGGCTAAAAGAAAGACAACAGAGCACAACAATGAAGGATCTCAGGCTGGGGGGTCAGTGGAGATGGTGGGACTGGGAAGGAATGCATGTACCCTACCCAGGGCCCCTTGGAATCCACCCAAGGAGGCCCTAAGGGAGAGCTACCAGAGGTTCCGATTTCTCACAGAGCTATAAATCCTCTTAAGTATTAGCTCAATTTGTTCTGCAATAGTGTGTGGAAAAGCAACATATCACGGTGTCTGACAAAGCCTCCGTCTGGTAGTTCTGATCTTCCACTCAGCTTATGCAAGTCCCAGATACACGGTAGCCTCTGCGAGGTGGCTCTGTACCCCTGTCTCTCAGGACCACCCAGTACCACTCTTTCCAGGATGCCTGTCTGGGTTCACCAGGCTGAGCTGATTACCCCCAGGGTTCCTGCAGGTCCTTATTGCCCCGCTACCTCGGGCCCTATCACCCATGCTGTACTTGCTTCCCACGCTGGACCTGGCAAGGCAGGAGGGCACACTGGTCTGGTCCACAACTGCCTCATCCTGAGACCATCTGAGATGAGCACCAACAGTAGCCCAACAAACATCTGCTGAAGAAAAGTGGTGTGGGCAGCAACCTGTGGGAAGGAGCCTGACTGTCTAGTAGCGGTGGCTGAAGGTGGGCTTTCCACACTTGTGCTCAGGACACCACTGTGTTACTTAGCACACGCCAGGCCCACAGTGGGCTCTTCATAAGTCCGATGAGGCCTAATCCTCCCCACAACCCTACCAGGTGGAAATTCCTTATCTCCATTTTTCTGATGAGGAAACAGAGGCACAAAGAGTGAGGGAGAAGCCAAGACCTCAGAATGTGTGCTTGGAGCCAGTACACTCTGGCCTTGTCCCTGGAGTTCCCCCACAGCCACTCATCCTTGGGACCTGGCAGCGCCATTCTGATGAGCCTCCTGGAGTTCATCTTGACCAGGGCAATGTCAGTTGCCTCAGTCTCTCTAGGGTGTTAGCAGCATGTGTCACTGTCCGTCCCCTTATCCGTATCTCCCCCCAACCAGGATTCCTCAGTGGCAGAGACCACAATGTGCATGCTCAACACCCAGAACAAGCCTTGCAAACACTTGTTGGATGGATTGATGGATGAATGAATGAATGAACTAATGAATGAGTTAATGAATGGACCCTGACACTGGACAGTGAATCCATCATATACATGGCAACTGAGCCAGGCAAAAAAGTTAGGGACGAGAATGGTGGCAATGCCTTCTCTAGGTAATTTAGGGGTAGAATTGGTCAGACTTGTCCACAGATGAGCTTGAGAGAGCTGAACGTAACAGCCCAGATTTCTGTGCCATACACTTCAAGGATTTTAAAACTAAGGCCAGTCACTGAAGCAGGACAGAAGCTCACCTATAAGGGAGGGGATTAAAACTTGAATTAAGCTGGCTGGTACCCACTCTATACCAGCCCTGAAGACCCCTCTCTCCCTGAATTTGAATCCACAGCAACTCAGAGCAGCAAGGCAGGCCACCACCATAGCCTGAGGAGGGAGCAGGGGACTACTCTGGATTGAGATGGGGTGTCTGACCCAAGGTTAGAGTACTCCTGACACCTGTGAAATCCTCCAGGAGGGTGTCAGGGAGTGGGACTGAAGCTGGGGGGAGGGGACAGGGCAGGACAATGGACTGGATTTACAGCAATCTTAGCCCCTATCTTCCCTCTGTCCCTTCACCAGTGAGGTCAGACACTTCCCACCATTCAGTCTCTGGGTCCCCACCATGTCTGTTTCATCTCCTGAGAGCCAGTTAGTGCCTGGCTTAAAGATGCATCAGCAAGGCTGGAGGAAAGGCCAACTCCCAAGACTTTGGCACTGGAGCTTACCCCACCTCCTTTTGAGGGGCAGCAGGTAGGAAAACCACCATGTTCCCCCAGGATTGGTCCTCAGCCACTGTTGGAGACACACTTGATACAAACGCTCCATCGGTCCTGTTATCAGCATCTGTAGGGTTCTGTAGGAGTGGATGTGGGGACAGCCTGCCAGGGCCTGGGTGCAGAATGCAGCGTGGAATGAATGAGCACACTCATTTTCCACCTGCCAGGTACCTGGCCCACTGAGCCCCTTTGCACAGATGAGGCAGGTCTGGGAACTGGCTCCTATTTTATCAGTCAGTCTGGGTTCTGGGTGCTGCCTCTACCCTGCACCTGGGCTTTGGCAAGTTGTCCACCAGTTTTTTTTCCACTGTCCCCCAGTCTCCCCCACAGCTTGGCCTGTACCCATCATGGTGAGTGCTCTCTGAAGCTGTCTTCTTCCCCATAGCACTGTGGCCCTGAGACCCCTGCAGGTGGGAGAACAAGTGCCTCTCACCCAGGTCCCAGGTGTCTGGTCTTGTGACCCCTCACTTGGACAACAGCTTCCCAAAGGGGAAGGGTCCTGGGACCTACTGATAAAGACCACAGTGTCAGAGGGTCTATGAACCAAGGCCCAGAGGCAGGACTATCAAAAGCCTGTTCAGAGCTTTGCTCAGCTAGGAGAAATGCCTCAGGATCCCACAGCTCATTCCAAGAAGATGTAAATATGCCTGCTCTGTACACACATATGCATGTGTACATGTGTGTGCACATGTGAGAGAGACAGAAACAGAGGCAGAGAACATTAGTAACTATCTCCTGGAGGTAATCTTTGGCCCAGAGTCTCCCTCCATGGCCAAGCGGGGCCAGCAGGAGCAGAGTGAGTGGGTGACCAGATGAGAAACAGTGAGGAGAGGGCCTGTGGATTGCCCATCTAGAAGAGGCGTGGTACCTCCCACTAAATACTGCTTGCAGGAACAGGCCCTTCTGATATTTCTGAGAAACTGAAAATTGAAATTTTAATGTGAAACCTGTGATTCTTAATTGTAAATTCACAGTTTTGGAAGACATGGTGCAAGTCAAATAAAACATGTGTGGGGTGGTTGTGGGGACACAGCCTGGGAATCATCGGGTGAGGCCTGGCTTTAGTCCAACACCCTCACTTTTACAAATGGGGAAACTGAGGCCAGAGCAGGGGCCAGCAAGCCAGGGTCATGCAAAGACCCCAGCTCCCTTGCCCTTTCCTGGACCACCTAGTCCTTAGGGAGCACCCACACTTTCCTGGTACCAAGGACACCAAGAGAGGGAGATGTGAGCCCTCGAGTCTCCATCACTAAGTGCCCAAACTGAGTTTTCAGAAATGGCCCAAGATGGGTCCTGCAGGGCTGGCCTCTTCTCGGCATGTGAAGACCCAGTGCCCCTCCCAACCCATGTCTCAGAACAATATGTGCCCCATTTTGTCCTACTGATGATGAAGGCCAAGACTGTAAGTAGCTCCTGAGGCATCACTTAGAAAAAGGAGCTCAGCTATCTGACCAGTTCCTCTTGCACCTACATTTGATCATTTGCTCCCTAAGCTGCAGGGACTCTGAAAATGGCAGAGTATGCCAGAGAAGCAGAGCCTCAAGGCCCTGGCACCTGGTGCCAGACACAACAGCTACAGGTTCTGCACAACTCAGCCTGGCTGGCCTGGACAATGAGGTGGGGCCATCCCAGTGGTTTGTGGGCAGGGGGCCATTTCCAGAGGTCTGGGGGCTAATCCCACCCAAACAGCCACCCCACCCAGGTTATGTCTGGAGGCCTGGAAAGAGCCTCCCCCCACCCTGTCCTGCTAATGCTCTACAGATGTGCTTCCCCACTGGCTTCCAAGAAAAACATCATGACCACAGATCTCTCCTCACAAAAACGAAGCTGCTGAGAAGCTCTCTGTGATATTCCCGAAATGAAAATAAAAATTCCTCTGAAGTACATTTCCACTCCAGGCAGTGCTGGCCACATCCAGAGGCCTGTCTGGCCATTGTGTTCCTCCTGGGCAGTGGAGCCACCTGTGACCCTCTCACTCTCACTGCCACCCAGGGTCTGCTTGGCCCATATGTGGTTTTTGAAAAAATTGAATTAGCTACCAACATTTGAAAATGAAGAGGTTTACTTAAAATAACAATTTCCAGCTTCTCTTGAGAAATCAGAAGTCTTCCTGCCACTGACCCCACGTTGGCCTGCATCCCACAGATGTTGGCATCAGACACCTTGCAGAGATGTGCCCCTCACTGCCCTCCATGGACACCTGACCATCAGGCTCTGGGCAAGGTTACACAGATACAAGCTCCCATCCTTTGGGGCTCTAACCCATCAGGGGTCTCTCCTGAGCCTGGGCACTGGGCACAGGCCCACTTATGCACACCCTCCTGCCTGTGGCCACCCATAACTATGGATCTGGGTTGGGTGGGCAAGGTCAATCAGGACATCATTGCCTTTTTCCCCAGTCTGAGACCCCTGGAACCCTCAAATCAAACTACCTGTACTGAACTTTGGTCACTCAGCCCCCTGAGTCCCACTCCCTACAGCCCACTCACTGTGTGTCGAGCCTGTGGTCTTGGGATCTTGGGTGGCCCTTGTTCCTTTACCTTGTTGAACATCACTTGGTCAGACTGGCCTGGTGCCCCAACTCTGTTCGGCTAAGGTGACTCAATCACCTGCTTAGCCTACTTGTCCCCACAAGTTTGGCCATCCCAGCCCAACCCTGGCTCATTAACTGTCAAAGCACTGAGAATAAAGAGGATGATACCAGCCCCTGTGACACACCCCAGAGTCCCTGAAGTTGTTCAAAGAAAGGCTCCAAGCCCCAGGCAGTATTTTTCTCTACTAAGAATCTGCAGATGGCCACCTGATCTTGGACATGCCAGCGCCCTCATCCTATATCCCTGCCTCTGACCCTCTCTACCTCCTCCACGAAAACCAGGCCACACTGCTGCTTCTCCACTTACAGCAGGGTGCTGGCCCAGTCCTAAGACTGAGCCCACCGTACCCACTTCGATCTGTCCCTTGGGCCCCTCTTGCTAGACCCCCAAACAGACCAAGTCTATTCCCCTCAGGATTCTCCTTCCTGTTGCTCCCAGCTCGTTCTCTCTCCAAATGAACTGCAATCCATAGTTCAGATCTCCACTTCGACCTCCAGTTACTGTGCTTACTTAGTAGCATTTTCCACAATTCTAACTGCAGGTACTTGTGGGCCTACAGTTACCATGAGCTATACAAGGTTGGGGTGCTATGTCTGTCTTGTTTCCGGGGTTGCAAAGCTTGGCCCCGTGCAGGGACCTCTGTAGGCAATAGGTGAACATCTGGTGAAGGATTTGATAAAACAAGAGCTAAGTGAACAAAGGGTATGGTTTTCAAGGGCACTTTATATTCAAAGATAATGCTCAGTGAACAGCAGTGAGAGGGCATTGGGAGCAGTTAGGCTGGTCTTCCTAGTTTCCGGTGACTGCTGCCTAGACTGTCCCCCCACTTCAGCTATAAAGGCCCCAGGGGGCCATGGACCCAGCAACATCCCATGTCCCGTCTGCATGAAACCCAAGAATTGCAGCCAGCAGTGTAGGAGCTGTTGCAACAATAAAAGTGGGCTTCGGTGGTAAGCCCTCCAACACCTACCAGAAACAACTGCTTCTCCAGGAAGGAGGTCCATCTGGCTAGGCTTCCTGGGTAAGCAGCATTCATTCTTTCTTTTCATGGATATTTACTAGTAAGTACCAACTGTGGCCAGGCACTGTACCCAATGCTGGCAATTCCATAGCAAAAGATTTTCTCTACAGCTGATGTGCTGAGTGACTTGAGACTCTTCCTCACACCCTTGCTGGGCCTCAGTTTCTGAATCTAGTAAGCAGAACCTCGATGCTTAGGAGGTCCCATGTGTTCTAAGGACCGGCAGCCTATAGGAGGGTCCAAGACTGTTAGCCTCGTCAGCCCAGGCTGTGGGCATGGACAGTCGGCTCTGCACAGGAGGCTGTTCACCCTGTGTTCTAGCTTGCTCCTTCCTGCCTCAATAGGGGTTGATGGCTTCAGTTGTGGCTCTACAACTTACTAGCTGTGCGCCCATCTGCACCTCAGTTTCCTCATCTATAAAGTGGGCACAATGATAGCACCAACCATGTCCATGGGGTTCCTACAAGAACTCAAGGGTGGTGTGCCTGCCATGCTCTGGGGAGTGCCTGCGGGGTGAGCTCTCCTCCAGTGCTGCTCTCTCTTCCATGCACTCTCAGGACTGCCTGGGCAGCAGTGCTCTGAGGCCAAGATTCTCTGCAGGCTAATTAAAGGACACACGGAGGCAGATACCATCCTTGTGTAGACCCTCACTAACCATGCTGTCCCTGAGCAGCTCCAGGGGCAGGAGAAGAATCATCCACAGACTGGGCTACAGAAAGTCTGGCTTTTATGCAACAAAAATGAACAAAACTGAAAAGGAAAGGGGAACGATAGCCTGGGGAAAGGCTGGTATGAAACGTGACAGAAAGTCAATATCTAAAGCAGATAAAGGGCTTATCTCAATATATGAGACACCAGGAGATGAATGGGCAAAGGACTTAAATGGGGAGAGGAGATATACAAAGTAATCAAATGCTGGCAGATCATTTATTCTCTTCAGCAATCAAAGAAGCACAAATTAAAGCAAAAAGTAGCAATGCTCCACTGCAGGAACAGCCAAATATCAGCTGGCAAACCCCCTTGCTGGTGAGGATTTGAAGACTCTGGGAGCTCCAGTGCAAAGCTGGTCTGGCTCTGGCCCAGAGATGTTTGTCCTGCACTGGGATCCCACCATTCTCTTATTCTCTCAGGAAGTGCTCCCTTGCAGCTGCTCAGACATGAGGCTCCAGGGCTGGCTCAGGCCAAGGCCTGCAAGGTCAACACCAGAAAAAGAACCCAAGGTCTCCTGCCAGGAGATCCCCAAGCCCAAATTCCAAGAGAGGCTGCACTAGAGGTGGACAGCCCACACCCTGCATGCTATCACAAGTTTCCATCCATTCTACCAGGTTTGGGCCCCTCCCCAAAGTGACTGGGGAAGGAGGACCTGGCCTGTCAGAGAGGCATGGACATATGCATGTCTGCAGGAACCCTGGATGTCACACTGCACTTCATACTGTCCCCGGAAACTCTGACTCACAGAGCAGGGCCTCTGTCTCTCAGGGCGAGAGGAACTGCAGTGCACCCCAGAGCCTGTTCACCTGGGAGGCCATGTCTGAAGTCTGTGCCCTCCATCCCAAGAGTCTGGAAGCCAATGGGCTTGCTGTGGCTGACACAATCTCTCCTGGGAAATCCTGTCCTCTGAGCCAGGGCAGCAAGGAACAGGGGAAGGACTGAGCTCTGAAGCCAGAAGAAAGACCCCAATTCTGGCTTTGGTACTTGGTCAGGCTACCTGGCCTCCACCAGCATCCTTCCCTCAGTCTTCATCGCAGCCATCTACCATCTTCCCAGGTGCTCAGGCCTTTCAAAAGCCAGGAGCCATCCTTGATTCCTTTCCTCACACCCATGTCCTATGAGCTCCACCTCCAAATACATATGAACCCATCTACTAAGACCTCTAGGGTCCTTCATGGCCTCCCTGCTTCTACTCCTTCCACTGAGAATCCTCCCACTGCCGGGAGAACAACACCCTGCCTCACACAACAACTCCATGTGAACTAGGTTTTCCCGCCTCTCTGGCCCAGCGACCGTCCCCTTGATCTGGAGCACATTTCCCAGGTCTAGGCCTTCCCACAAGCTAGATTCATATCATTTCCAACCTGAAGCAGCTCCTCCTTTACTTGATTTCTCACTCCACCCTTTTCCCAGACTTTGTTTTGTTCATGTATTTACCCATCTCTGCAGCATCTGCTCATGTGTCTCCCCCAGTTGCCAGTGAGCTCTGAAAGACTCCATCTGGCTCATTCCCTGTTGTATCCCCAACCCAATCCAGCCCAAGGCAAAGGTGGACACATAGTAAGAATGTGTTGAATGACGGAATGAATGAATGAGAGAAGAAAGGTGCTCACTCTGAGCCTGTGTCCCATCTCAGCATACAATGGTTATTTGTATTACTCCCCCATTATTGGGGAGCATCACCAGGCACCTGGTCCCTTCCAGCCCAGATCAGCACCATCCCCCACCCTACACAGGACCAGCTCCCAGGCCACCTCCTCTGCCAGGTCCCAACTCCAGACTCCTCAGATCCCTGCTGTCCTGCAAGTTCTCCCCTGAGCCCTGATCTGGTTTCAAGTGCACCATCTCCCTGCCTGGACATCTCTTGAGAGGCACTCCAGCTGGACCCCAATGCCAGGTTCTCTCATCAAATCCAGGCATATTCCCTGAGGCTTTGCCCAGGGCCAACCCACAGTCCAGGATTGAGCCCAGGCCAATGTGGACACGTCCAGAGCTCTGAGAGAGACACACCAACTCAGAATGTGTACATGCTCGTGTGTGTGTGTGTGTGTGTGTGTGTGTGTGTGTGTGAGAGAGAGAGAGAGAGAGAGAGAGAGAGAGAGAGAAAGAGAGAAATGGAGGGATATAAAAAGCCTGAGAGACAGAGAAAGAGTGAGCAGACACCAACATTTCCACTTAATGTGGCACCGTTACCCAACTGAGCATTCCTGCAGGGCCAAGTGCACAGCGCTGCTTGGTATTAATTTCAAAGAAAAATGGGTCAAGGAAAATTGGAAATTTTCATAGAAAACGCTCCAGGCTTGGATCTAGCTGAAGTGTTTGCTGACCTGCAGAACATTCTGAGAGGAGATGGGGCCTCTACCTAGTGCAAATTGGCAGTCTGAACCTCAGGCCTAAATCCAGTTTCTGCTTCTGAAGAAGAGCCTTTTGTTTCCTTCAGACGTCCTTGGAGCTGTCTCTGCAGCTCCATTCCTCTGAGGCTGGGACCCTGCACTTCTCACCTGCCATCAGGACCCTCTGCATCCTCAGGAGGCCTCTGTGTGGGGACCGGCTGTGGGACATATTTCCTTCTGATCCATCATGTAGACACAGCATGCAGAGGATGCCTGGGCTGTGGAGGCAGGGTTCATGGAGTCCCCATGGATATGCAAGCCAGCTGCTCCTGCCCTGACAGGCCAGCTGACACATGTGAAGCACAAATGCCACAGATGTGTTAAGCAGCCCCTGTTTGCTGCATATCTCTCCCAGAAACATCCCAGTCTGTTGTGCTGGGGACCCCCAAAGAGCAGTACTTGGAGCCCATGACCAACAAGGCAACCAGGCACACTGCTCTTGCTAATTAAACACCAGAAGCACCAAAGTACCACAAGTTACCTGAAGACATGTGTGGGTACTGCATGCCAACAGAAAGCTCTTTGGGGTATTCACAGTCCAAGTCCAAGGGAAGGAAAGACAGCATTAAGTTAACTGTCTGTAGAAGAGAGAGCCACGCCAAGTCTGACCCGATAACTCTGGGCCTCAGAGAATGGGCAGGGGACCCTCCCAAATGAGCCCACGTCACCACACTGGCATCTCCAACCACTGTCTAGGTGGCCAGCCAAAGAGTGGTGGAGCACTGAGGCCCCTGCCAAGGGTGCACACAGTTTGAAACAGGCCTCCGGAGCCAGCCAGCAGCCTCAGGTTTCACAAATGCTTCTCCATGGGATTCCTCTGGTCCCAAGCTGCAGGCACCAGCAAAATGAGGAGGAGGAGCTGAGAGCACCCAGGGAATCAAACCCTGAGGCACCCAGGCCTTTAGCTGAAACTCAGTGAGCTGGCAGCTGCCAGCTGTGCTGGGCTGGGCAGGACACTGGCCAAATCTGGTGCAAGAGCCCCAGTCACCACCCGGTGGGCCAGGCCAGGCCCCAGAGCTTCACTGAGAGGCTCAGAAATGCCTGGGCTAAGGACACAGAGAGAGGTCCCTGCTCTGAGACACTGGCCAGGCCTGGGGCTCTGTGTGCAAAGGCAGCCAAGGGCTTCTCTCTCCCCTCCTCCAGGTCCTCAGGCTTCAACCATTAGATAACGGGCAGGCTGAATCATGGCCCCAGAACGTCCATAGCCTCATCCCCAGGACCTGTGTTATCTTACAAGGCAAAAGCAACTTTGCAGCTGTAAGTTAAGAATGCTGAGATGGCCGAAACCGGTTTGGCTCAGTGGATAGAGCGTCGGCCTGCGGACTGAAGGGTCCCAGGTTCGATTCCGGTCAAGGGCATGTACCTGAGTTGTGGGCACATCCCCAGTAGGAGATGTGCAGGAGGCAGCTGATGGATGTTTCTCTCTCATCGATGTTTCTAACTCTCTATCTCTCTCCCTTCCTCTCTGTAAAAAATCAATAAAATATATTTTAAAAAAAGAAAAAAAAAAGAATGCTGAGATGGAAAATTATGCTGATTATCCCAGAAAGGAAAATGTAATCATAAGGATCCTTGTAAGAAGGGGCCAGAAGGAGACTTGACTGGGGAGGAAAGTGAGTCATGTGAACACAAAGCAGAGGTCAGAGTGACATGGCCATGAGCCAAGGGGCTCCGGCAGCCACCAGAAGCTGAGAGAGGTGAGGAAGGGATTCTTCCCTTGAGCCTCCAGGGGAAACCAGCTCTACTGATACCTTAAATTTAGCCTCTTAAGATCCATTTTGGATTTCCAACCTCCAGAACTCTAAAAGAACAAGCCTGAGTTGTTTAAAGCCACTGAGTTTGTGGCAACTTGTTACAGGGGCCAACAAACTGACATCAACTACTTCAGGGCCAAGAGCCTCCCTGACCTGGCCTGCTCCCCACCTACTCCATGATTGACCCCTCACCCCTACCAGGCCTTGGCAGGGCCCCCTCCGTCACCCATTACATCACTGCATCTCTGAAGCCTGATGATCTGTCTGTCCTTACAGGGCTCCATTCTCTCCCACCCACTGCTCTGGCCTCCCTGCCTCCAGCCTGGACCAGAGCAGCTGGCTATAATGCAGCACTAGCTGCCAGGCCCCTTTCTCTTGGAGGCTGCCCACTGTCTGCAGGAAGCCATCCTGTCTCGGCTCTAACATTCCAGGAGGTAGCCCCTGGGAGCCACCAGCATTATTAGCTCCAGTCATCTGGTTCCTGGCCTTGCTCACCTACCACAAGCTTCACTCCCAAGGCAGCACCTCAGAAACATGGAAAACCTGCAGCAGGTGAGCAGGGGAGGAAGAACTGGGGGCTGCTGGGTGAAGACTCCAGCGCTAACGCTGTTCTCTCTCTCTCTCACAGGCTTTCCTTGGCAGTGGCAGGGAAAGCACTCCTCAGGGCAGGTGACATTCCAACTCTGCCCACCAGGGAGGACGCCACAGCCTGATGGCAGTGGGCAGAGGCTTGGCACTGGCTGCTTCCAGGAGGAGTCAGCCAAGGTCAAGGGCACTGAGCTGTCTGACTGCTCTTCCTTCAGCCAGGGCTCAGGGTAAGGTGGAGTGGGAGGGTACAGTGGCCCAGAGTCAGTTCTAGGGACCCATAGCCACCTGCCTAGCAGGAGCTGACAGCCCCTCCTCTGTTCCAAGGCTCAGAAGAGCAACCCCAGAGGTTCAGAGGACACTTTGCTGCGGTATCTCACAAGCACAGGTGTCCAATGGGGGGCTGTGTTTTATTGGGCCCATATGGTGCTTTTCATAAATTTGAAGCAACATTTGAAAATCTGGAGAGTTCACATAAAATTTTAATGTCTAGATTCTCTTGGCAGTAAGAGGATCACTGCCCCAAGCCCACACTCCCACCAGGTCACCATCAAAAGCGAAGTAAGGGTCTCTGCTCTGCCCTGCACCCTCGGTGAGGCCGGGCAGAGGCTATGTGCTGCTGCATTCCCATTTCTGTTCCTCTTTTAGCAGAGACATATTCTGTGTCCACATCTATGTCAAAAGCAGGGAAACAAAAACCAGGCCAAGGGTGGTGTAATTATTTTTTTGGCCCCTGGGGCCATCCTCATTGGCACTGCCTGCTGGGCCCTGCAGGCTTCTGAACTTGCAGCCCTTGTCTTGGGATGGCAAGACTTTTGGGAAAGTCACTGTGTGCCTGACAGAGAGACCACATGCCCAGCACAGAACCCAGGGATCTTTCCCTCCACGAGTTCAAACCCCCTCCCGCTTAACAGCCAGGCATTTGGAGGAACAGTCTACTCTGTGCACATGGCTTTGAGATCAGCCTTACCACAGCACAACCCAGTCACAGCACAGCCCAGCCTCTCAGAGCCCCACAGCCTGGATGAGGGCCCAGCAGAGGCAGGTTAAGGGGCTTGCCTGGGCTATGCCTGAACATTATCCCGAGAAGTGAGCGAGGCCTCAAGCATCACTCCTGACAGATGTGCACCCCTTCACTGCATAGCCACCCTACAGGGGAGTACTGATTCACTCCCTGTATAAGCTGAATGATGGCCCTCCAAGATACAAGGTCCTAAGTCTTGGGACCTATGAATGTTACCATATATGACAAAAAAGGACTTTGAAGATATAATTAGATTATGGATCTTGTGACGGGGGATATTGCCATGTATGATCTGGGTGGATGCAATCACATGCATTCTGACAGCAGGGAGACTCACACACACAGAAAAGAGGAGGAGGCAATGTGGCCACAGAGACAGAGATCAGAGTGATGTGGCCACAAGCCAAGGGATGCCAGCAGCCACCAGGAGCTGGGAATGGTGAGGAATGTATTCCTCCACAGGGCCTCTGGAAGGAGTGTGGCCCTGCCAACACCTTGATTTCAGCCCAGTAATATTCATTTCAAACTTCTGCCCTTCAGAACTGTGAGAGAATAAACTGATGTTGTTTGGAACCACCCGGTTGGTGGTGGTATGTTGAAGTAGCCTGAGACTAGGAGGGGAGTGATATGCCAGGATCAAAAGGCTAGGGTTTCTCTTCCCACCTACCAGCCCATGGCTTCCCTTCAAAAACCTCAGACAATGGGTTGACAGATGGCAACTGGGGCAGGGCTCAGGCAGGAGTGCAGAACTTGGAGTGGGGCCCTGTGCAAGTATGTGGGCATGTGCAAACACATACACACACACACCAGAGATGCCAATATTACATGGTACCCGTATCCCCAACATACTGCCCTGGGGGCACATGGCTGGTTCTGGGGGAGACAGAGAATGGAACTTTCGGTGCCTGAGAGAGGCCTCTCCCCTAAAGGCCACCCTAGTTCCCTGGCCTCCGAGTTCTGCCCTCCTACCCTGGCTAGGCTCCTGGACTCAGCAGAGTATAGCAGAGCAGCTTTTGCCACACCTGCAAGGCCAGTGAGGAGGGAGGAGTCCTTTCCCTTTCCCTGTTCACCCTATACCCTCCCTTTCAGGACTCCAAAATGACACTGGTGGCACTAAGCTGCTAAGTGCACACTCGCTGTTGGCCGAGTACTTGAAGACATGTTAAAACCTTCATTTTCCACCTGTTTCTGTGGGCAATCTGAAACCCTGCAACTAACCTCAGGTGATGGAGACTATTAGTAAGGCCTTGAGACACTCCAGAAAGCCTGCTGGCTGCTCAGGGAAAATAGGGCAATGTATCTCAGCATGCTGGAGTAGCCATGGGAAACACCCACCCCACCCCACCTCCAGCCAGACCAGCAGGCCAAGGGACCCATCACACCCACTGCCCATAAATAAATGGCTGAGGGCAGCATTCAAATGTGCTTCCAGGAGTAGGTAAGGGGAATGGGGACGGGGGAGGTTGGAAGCTTCCTGCCTGCTTTAGCCAGAGCTACATTGATGTCAGGGTCCCCATCAGAATTCACCAGGAAAAAGGATCCCCCTACCGCGCACATACACAGAGGTCCTGGGCTCCATATTCTCTTGCAGGAAAGGTCAAGGAGCAAATGTACCCAGCCAAAGACACTACTTTCCCATTTGTCCCAGCTGTACTGTGGGCCCTAACTGGGCCCAGGCTGATGGTGAGTGGGTCCAAACCATCTGATGTCACCTTGGGCCCTTAGCCCAGCCCAATATAACGTGCACCTGAACCCCTCCAGCCAGTGAATAGGCCTCAGCACTAGGCCAAGTGTGAACAATTAAGCACATTCAGGGAGAAATATGCTTTCTGTGAGTGAAGTCACCCACACAGGGTCATGCTGACACTGGGCAGGCACATAAAGGAAAGGGGACTTGGCCCTAGACCTGTGGCCTAGAACCTACACACCCACAGCCCAGGGCTGAGGCCCAGAGCTCAGCCTGGGACAGGCTCCCCTTCCCCCCTTCCAGCATAGCCTCAGCCCCCAAATGGTGTAATTGGCCTTTCCCAGTATCTTTGAAGCCAATGGTTTCTGGGCTTATTCTGAGTTTGAAATTTCTTAAGTTCTGAATTCCAAGCTCTCACCAAAGTAGGTGGATAGGGGAGAGGGAAAGGGGAAGATTTAACAGAAGATGCCCAAAGACCAACAGAAGCACAGCTAATAATGCAAGGCCAGCCAGGCCATGGTGGAGGGCTGTCATGTTTAGGACAAGCACCACATGGAATGTGGGATTGGAAACTCACCTAAGGTACCTGGCAGCCCCTCACCCAGCATGAGCCAGACTCCAGGCACCACCAGTAGAGGCCAGCCCAGAAGCCCCAGGTCCAAAGCACAAAGTTCCAGGCCCTCAGCTCTTTGAGATACAGGCTTTTCTAGCCCCACTGGACAGATGAGAAGACAGAGGCCCAAACTTGCCCGAGAGCAACAGGCCATCAAGAAACAAGGCCAGGGTCTTGGTGGTCCCTGGTCTGAGGTACTTTCCCTGCCCCATTATCACTCACAGCCACACCCTATGGGGTTACTCTTCATTCCTCCCCCTGCAGAGAAGCTCAAGGGTGGGAAAGAGGCAGGAGGGGCTGAGGCTGGGGGAAGTGGGGCAGCGAGGCACTGCTGTTCACAGCCCAGGCAGACAGCAATTTATCACCTGGACCAAGGGACCACCAGAGTATTGATCAGCTCCAGACAGTGCTAGGCTTCCTGAGGGAGCAATTCCTTTGTAAAGATATGTGACACTGCTCCTTGAAATTAGAATGGTGCCCTGCCAAGCTGCACCCAATTTATCTGTCAAGCTGGGATGTCACAGATCTAAGATAAATGAGCCAGGACTGCTCGGGGTGAGGAGAGAGTCTCTGCAAATCACAGCCCAGGTGGGCTAGCCCAGTGGGGCCTCTGGGGCTCACTTAAACATGCAGATGTGCCTGACCCAAGACCCAGGCCTCTGTGCCTGCTGCCACCTGCCACTAGCCAGGGATCTAGGACCTCAGGCTGAGGCCTGGCCTCACTGTAATCTACGACCTGAGATCATGAAAATGCTGGAAAGGTTTGGGATGGTCAGTGAGTCTGGCCTCCTGGAAGGCTCTGAGGGGCTGTCATCATGCCTGCCCCACAGCTCCTTCCACACTCCTGGGCCCAGAAGGCACTTTGGTTCTAAGTTGAAAAAGACAAAACGAGGTAAATCTGCACAGGCTGTTGAGGCTGCTGGGAGAAGCCCCGGGCCTTCGTGGTGCACTTCCTTCTCCTCGCAGAGCACTCAGGGGCTTTCTCTGAAACCAGCCAAGAGGAGCAGTCACCCTGGCAGGGAAAGTGGGCAGCAAACAGGTGGGGGACAGAGGCTGTTTGGGGGCAGCAGGCATCTTCAGAGGCACAGGGTCACAGACATGGGTTCAGGACTTGGGCCTCCTTTGCTTCCTGACACATGCAAGCCCTTGGGCAGAGAAAGGAGGACTCTGAGGCAGCTTTTACTGTCCTCTATGGAGGCCCCAGACTTGCAGGTTGTGGCCCACATACACCCAGAGCAGAGGCCCCTTCCCCTGTACCCACACTGTGCTATGTGGTCCACAAGGGCAGGGCTCAGCCTCAGCCTGGGACCAGGCCTGCAGAAGGGGTGCCTTGGGTCCCACAGGGTGGACATCCAGGGCTTACCACACAGCCTGCCCACCTGCAGCAGCCTTACCTGTGTCCAGGGCCTGTGGCACCCCGAGAGAAGGGAGCCTGGAGTTAGATGGCCGGCGATATACCACATGCACACGACCCTGCTCAGCTTCCTTCGCTGCCAGCCCCTTCTCCAGGGGCTCGATAAAGAACTCCTCCTCCTCCATACGAATCAGGCCAGCCTGCAGGGCAAAGATGAGATGGTTCAGATTCCCAGAGCACAACAGACAAGGTGGGGGAGCAGCGAGGAGGGTCCCAGAGGGCAGAATCTCCCACTTGGCAGAGCGAGGTGCTGGGCTGAAAGGTCATGGACGGGCCTTAGGGGCACCATCTGCCCAGAGTCTTCAGTTCTAGTCACTAAGGCCAGAGCCGCTGGACTATGCTGAGCCCTGGCTGGGCAAGGGACTCTGCCTATGTCATTCCCACCCCCATCTTCCAACCCGGGGCTTGTGAGGCCAAACTGTCAAAAATAGCCTGAAGGAACTGAAGTACACTGAGCCTCTGTGTGGCCCCCAGGGGGACACCAAGATACACCAAATATGGACCAATGCCACCCCACCCTCAGGAGCCCCAAGTCCAAGGCAAAGATAAAAACTGTCAGCCAGGGCTGAATCTGCCCACATAAATGCTCAGTTTACCCCAAACAGTGTTTTCAAGTTGTGAACCCAATACTCAAAATGATCAGATTTCATGTTTCAAAATTGGAATTTCAGCTTTCCTTGGAAAATGCATGCTCAAACCACAGTGGGCTTCACATTGCCTGGCAGAGGGTACCATAGATGGAGCCTGTACCCCTGCACCCTTTATCCACATTGGTCACCAGCCCAGACTTTACAGCAACTGAACTGCTGCCTCTTTATAGGACCACCCTGGTGCTTCTTTCTGGACCTGTCTCCATCAGAATTCAAGCTGCACTGCACTCCGACATCCAAGGCTCTCTGCCTGCCTTCCCGGGCCCCAGCTCACACATGTCACACCAGACTCTGGGACAGCCTGGCCTTCCTACATGGAGTGCACAGCCAGGCCTCCCTGCCCCTGAATTGACCTAACCCTCAGCTTGGCTATCAGGTAAACTCTGATTCTCCCCTCAATAACTGGCTCAGGACCCCCCAACTACCACCTCCATATGGCCCTGCCCTTCCCTTGACCATGCGTGGTCACAGCCCCATCGTCCAGCTCCCACACTTTGGTTTTTTGCTCCAGTATCTATAAACCAGTGGTTTCACACTGGGGCCCCCACTGTGTCAACCTGCAGATATATTTCCTTTAGATCACATACTTAAGACTCATTCAGGGATGTATTTCGCTGTTTAAAAACTACTTTATTGAGGTATTATCAACATGTGAAAAGCTGCACATGTTTAATGTATGTAATTCCATGAATTTGGGAATCAGTATACACTTGTGAAACCATCACCACAATCAAAAGCATGTCCATTACATCTCAAAGTTTCCTCCCATCCCCTTTATTATTACCATTAAAAAAAAATCTTCACCCAAGGATATTTTTTCCATTGCTTTTTAGAAAGTGGAAGGAAGGCAGGGAGGGAGGCAGAGAGAGAGAGATTGGTTGCCTCCTGCACACACCCCAACCAGGATTGAGGGGGAGGGCAGTTGGGGGTGACCAGGCTGGCAGGGGAGGGCAGTTAGGGGTGACCAGGCCTGCAGAAGATGGCCGCCCCCATGTGGAAACAAGATGGCCGCCACAAGATGGCCGGCAGAGGAGGGCAGTTAGGGGCAACCAGGCCTGCAGGGGAGGGCAGTTGGCAGGGACCAGGTCAGCAGGGGAGGGCAGTTGAGGGTGACCAGGCTGGCAGTGGAGGGCAGTTGGGGGTGACCAGGCCTGCAGGGGAGGACAGTTAGGGGTGACCAGGCGGGCAGGGAAGGGCATTCGGGGCAATTGGGCCAGCAGTTAGGGGCATTCGGGCCAGCAGGGGAGGGCAGTTAGGGGCAACCAGGCTGGCAGGGGAGCAGTTAGGCATCAATCAGGCTGGCAGGGGAGTGGTTCGGGGGTGATCAGGCTGGCAGGCAGAAGTGGTTAGGGGCAATCAGGCAGGCAGGCAGGCGAGCGGTTGGGAGCCAGCAGTCCCAGATTGTGAGAGGGATGTCTGACTGCCGATTTAGGCCCGATCACACAGGGATCCTAAACCGGCAGTCAGACATCCCCTGAGGGGTCCCAGATTGGAGAGGGTGCAGGCTGGGCTGAGGGACACCCTCCCCCTCCCAGTGCATGAATTTTGTGCACCGGGCCTCTAGTATTTTTTATATATATATATATTAGAGGTCTGGTGCACAAGTTTGTGCACCAGTGGGGTTCCTCAACCTGGCCTGTGGCCTGCGGGATTGGGCTGAAACCGGCTCTCTGACATCCCCTGAGGGGTCCTGGATTGCAAGAGGGTGTAGGACAGGCTTTGGGGGTGATTGGGCTGGCAGGGGAGGGAAGTTGGGGTGATTGGGCCGACAGGAGAGGGCAATTGGGGTGATCGGGCGGGCAGGGGAGCAGTTAGGCATCAATCAGGCTGGCAGGGGAGTGGTTCGGGGGTGATCAGGCTGGCAGGCAGAAGTGGTTAGGGGCAATCAGGCAGGCAGGCAGGCGAGCGGTTGGGAGCCAG
>NW_005362314.1:239690-319881 GCF_000412655.1 Myotis brandtii | reverse complement strand
GTGAACGTTGGAGTCTGCAGCAAGCAAGCCTCCCTGCTCGCTTCAGTGCCTGGCTGCCGGCCGCCATCTTGGCTGACAGTTAATTTGCATATACTCACTGATTAGCCAATGAAAAGGGTAGCGGTCGTACGCCAATTACCATGTTTCTCTTTTATTAGTGTAGATAAGTGAGGTCATGCTGTATTTGTCTTTCTGTGTCTGGCTTATTTCACTTAGCATAATGTTCCTCAGTTTCATCCATTTTGTCACAAATGATAGGAATTCCTTTTTTATAAAGTCTGAATAATATTCCATTGTACATATTTACCATATTTCTTTATCAATTAGTTGTCCAAAGATGTACATGTAGGTTGCTTCCATGTCCATTGTGAAAAATGCTAAAATGAACATGAGAATGCAGGTATCTCTTTGATCTCTTCCATTTTCTTTGGCTATAAACCCAGGAGGAGGACTGCTGGGTCATATGGTAGCTCTATTTTTAATTTTTTAAGGAACCTCCATACTATTTTCCATAGTGACTTAACCAATTCACATTTCCACCAACAGTGCACAAGCGTTCCCTTATCTCCTCATCCTTGCCAACATTGTTAACTTTATGATAATGGCCATTCTAACAGGTGTGAACTGACATCTCATTGTGGTTTTGATTTGCATTTCCCTGATGATCAGTGACATTGAGCCATTTATATGCCTTTGGAAAAAATGTCTATTCATATCCTTTGCCCATTCTAAATCTGATTATTTGTTTTATCAGCTATTGAGTTGAATGAGTTCTTTAAAGATTTTGAATATTAACTCCTTGTCCAGTATATGTCTTGAAACTATTTCTTCCAATTTATAGGTTGCCTTTTAATTTTATTTCTTTTGCTGTGCAGAAACTTTTAAATTTAATATAGTCCCATTTGTTGATTTTTGTTTTTGTTGCCTTCGCAATTGGTTTTATGGTTTCAGGTCTTATTTTAAGACCTTAATCCATTTCAAGTTAAATTTCATGAGAGGTGTAGAATAGGGGTCCAATTTCATTCTTCTGCATGTGAATGTTCAGTTTATCCAACACCAAATATTTTTAAAATGTATCTTTATTGTTGAAAATATTACAGATGTCCCTTTTATTTCCCCATTGATGCCCCTCCTCCCCACTCCTGTCCCTTCCAAAAACTATCCTTTCCTCTTTAAGTATTCTTGGCTCCCTTATAAAATACACATTGACCACATATGTGCATGGGTTTATTTCTGGGCTCTCAATTCTTTTTCAGTAAATGTCTGTTTTTATTTCAGTACCTTACTGTTTTGATTAGTATAGCTTTGTAATATAATTAAAATTAGAATGTGTGATGTCTCCAGATTTGTTCTCTCTCAAGATTGCTTAGGCTATTCATGGTCTTAAATATGTTAGGATTGTTTTTTATTCTTTTGGATTGCATTGAGTCTATAGATGGCTTTGGGTAGTATGAACATTTGAATAATATTATCTCTTCTATTCCATGAATAAAGTATATCTTTCTATTTATTTGTGCTTTCTTTAATTTCTTTCACCAATATCTTATAATTGAAATATTTCAATTCCTTGGATAAATTAATTGTTAAGTATTTTAGTATTTTAGATGCAATTATAAATGAGCTTGTTTTCATTATTTCTTTTTCAGATAGTTTATAGAAATGTAACTGATTTCTGTATGTTGATTTTGGATTCTTTTGGACTTTTTATATACCAGATCTGTCATCAGGAATCAGAGACAATTTTATTTCTTCCTTTCCAATTCTGATGCCTTTCATTTCTTTTTCTTGCCTGATTGTTCTGGCTAGGACTTCCAATACTATCCTATATAATAAAAGGCTAATATGCAAATTGTCCCCTCAACCGGGAGTTTGACCAGGGAGTGGGGCCAGCTGGCCAACTGCCTGTGGCCCCTCCCCCCCAGGCGGCCAGGTCAGATCAGCCCCGATTGATCGGGGCAGGCCAGCCAGACCCCACCTGTGCACAAATTCATGCACGGGGCCTCTAGTGTTGAATAAGAGTGGTGAGGGTGGGCACACTTGGCTTGTTCCTGATCTTAGGGGGAAAGTTTTCAACGTTTCACCATTAAGTATGATGTTAGCTGTGGGATATCATGTATGGACTTTATTATGATGAGGTATGTTCTTTCTATATCCAATTTGTTGAGAGTTATTATTATGAAAGGAGGTTGAATTTTATCAAATACTTTTCTGCATCTATTGAGATTATCATATGATTTTTATATTTCATTCTATTAATGAAATGTATCACATTTATTAATTTGCATGTGTTGACTCATCCTTGGATCCAAAGGGTAAATCCCTCTTGATCATAGTGTATGATCTCTTTTATGTACGTACTTACCTTTACAGTGTTTTGACTTACGAGTGTCCCAACTAACGAGTTTTTCGAGATATGAGCCGTCTCTTGGCCGATTTTTTGCTTTGAGTTGCGAGCTAAAATTCGGGTTACGAGCCAGCTTCAGATACCCCACCGCTAGTTGGCGCAGCGAACGTCACAGTGAACACCACAACATCAGCCCAGCATCACGTGTCTCACTCGTTCACTTTTTGATTTGACATACGAGTAATTTGAGTTATGAGCTCTGTCACGGAATGAATTAAACTCGTAAGTCAAGGCCCCACTGTACTGTTGGATTAAATTTGATCATTTTTATTGGAATATTTGCATCTATATCCATCAAGGATGTGGGCCTTAGTTTTCATTTCATGTATCCTTATCTGGCTTTGGTATCAGGGTAATGCTGGCCTTGTAGAATGAGTTTGGAAGGGTTCCCTCCTCTTCAATTATTTGGAAGAGTTTGAGGAGGATAGGAGTTAATTCTTCTTTAAATGTTTCGTAAAATTCACTAGTAAAGCCATCTGCTCCTGGGCTTTTCTTTGTTAGGAGACTGATTACTGATTTAATTCCCTTACTTGTTATTGGTCTATTCGGATTTTCTATTTCTTCAAGATTTAGTCTTGGTAGGTTGCATGATTCAAGAATTTATCCATTTCTTCTAGGTTGTCCAATTTGTTAGTGTATAATTGTTATAGTAGTTTCTTATGATCCTTTGTATTTCTGTGATATCAAGTGTAGCATCTCCTCTTTGATTTATAATTTTATTTGAGTCCTCTCTCTTCTTGGTAAGTCTACTAAATGATTTTTCAATTTTGTTTACCTTTAAAAAATACCCAGCTCTTAATATCATTGATCTTTTCTCTTTCTGGTTTCTATTTCATTTATTTCTGCTCTGATTTTTGTTATCTCCCTCCATCTAATTTTCGCATAATCTATTCTTTTTTCTAGCTTCTTGAGGTGTAATGTTAGATTGTTTATTTGAAATATCTCTTTTTAATTGTAGACATTTATCACTATAAATTTCCCTGTTAGAATTGCTTTTGCAGTATCACATAAGTTTTGGTGTACTGTTTCAATTTTAGTTTGTTTTAAGATATTTTTTTATTTCCCTTTTGATTTCTTCTTTGAACCATAGGTTGTTTAGGGGTGTGTTAATTTCCACATATTTGTAAATTTTTGGTTTTCCTCCTGCAATTGATTTCTAATTTCATACCATTGTAGTAAAAAAAAGATAACTGGTGTGATTTTATTCTTTTACATTTGCTACTACTTTTTTTTTTTTTACTTACCATATACACTTGAGGAGAATGTGTATTCGGCTGCTATTAGATGGAATACTCTTTTAGGGTAATTTGGAGTAAAGCTCAGTTCAAATCCAATGTTTTCTTATTGATTATCTGTCTGAATGATCTATCTACTGTTAAAAGTGGGGCACTGAAGCCTCCCACTGTTATTGTATTCTTATTTGTTTCTCTCTTCAGATCTGTTAGTATTTGATTAATGTATTTAGGTGCTCTGATGTTGGGTGCATATATATTTACAATTGTTACTATTCTCTTTATTAATTGACCTCTTTATGATTGCATAATGACTTTATGGCATCTTGCTACAGATTTTGACTTAAAGTTAATTTTGTTTGACATAAGTTTAGCTACCCCTATTCTCTTTTGGTTCCCATTTAGGTGGAAAACTTTTTCCATCCCTTCACTTTGAGTCCATGTGTATCCTTAAAGCTGAAGTGAATATCTTATATGCAGCATATAGTTAGAGCTTGTGTTTTTATTCATTCAGTCATTCTATACCTTTGACTGAAAATTTTAGCCCATTTACATTTAAAGCAATTGCATTGGTAAGGACTTACTTATGCCATTGTGTTGTTTTATGACTATTTGATAGTTCCTTTGCTCCTTTATTTTTCTCTTGATGATTTTCTGCAGTGGCATAATACGATTCCCTTCTCTTTATCTTGTATATATCTATATACTATAGAATTTTTTTTGGTGGTACCTTGAGGCTAACTTGAACTATATTATAGATATAACAATCTGTTTTTAGTTGATAACAACTTAACTATGATCTCATACAAAAACTTTATCCTTTTATTCTCACATATTTTATGTTTTTGATGTCACAATCATATATTTTTTTAAAATATGTTTTTATTGATTTTTAGAGAGAGAGGAAGAGAGAGGGATAGAGAGAAACATCGATGAGAAAAAAACATCATTGATCAGCTGCCTCCTGCACATCCCCCACTGGGGATCGAGCCCACAACCTGAGCATGTGTCCTGACCAGGAATCGAACAGTGACCTCTTGGTTCCTGGGTTGATGCTCAACCACTGAGCCACACTGGCCGGACACAATCACATTTTTTTTATTTTGTGTAGCCATTAACATATTATTGTAGCAATAGCTATTTTTATACTTTTGTCTTTAACTTGTATACTAGAGTTAAGTGGTTAACACACTATGTTACAATATTCAAATATTCTGAATTTGAACATGTACTTACCTTTACAGTGTTTTGTATATTTCACATTTTCATGTTACTGATTAGCATTTTTATGTCTCAGCATGAAGAACCCATTTTATCAATTCTTGTAAGGCAGTTCTAACGGTGATGAACTCTCAGCTTTTGTTTGTTTGGAAAATTCCTTATATCATTCTCATTTCTGAAGGAAAATTTTTCCAGGTAAAGTATTCTTGGTTAGTAGTTTTTTTCTTCAGACTTTAAATAAATCATTTCACTCTCCTAGCTTACAAGGTTTCTGCTGAGAAAAAGACAGATATTCTTATGGGGTTCCCTCGTATATGAAAAATGTTTTTTTCTAACTGATTTTTAAATTATCTCTTTGTTTTAATTTTAGATAGTTTTATTATGTGTCTTGGAGAAAATCATTGGATTAATATCTGGGGGTAATCTATTGGCTTCATAAACTTGGATGTTCAAATCTCTCCCAGGTTTGAGAAATTCTCAGCCATTATTTCTTTAAATATGCTCTCTGTTTCTTTCTCCCTTTCTTCTCCTGGGATTCCAAAAATAATGCATAGATTATTTCTCTTAATGCTGTCTTATAAGTTCCATGGGCTTTCTTCACTCTTTTTCATTCTTTTTATTCCTCTAACTGCATAATTTCAAATTATGTCTTTGAGTTCATTGATTTATTTTGTTTGGTCCAGTTTGCTGTTGAAGATCTCTATTGAAGTCTTTAGTTTAGTCATTGTATTCTTTAGCTCCAAATTTTGTTTGGTTCTTTTTTATTTTCTATCTCTGTTGAACATTTTATACTTTTCCTGATTTTGTTAAATTCTAGCTCTCTTGGCATCTTTGGAATAATTATTTTGAATTCTTTGTCAGGCAATTAATGTATTTCCATTTCTTTGGAGTTGTTCTGAAAGTTTACTGTGTTCCTTTAGTGGTGTCATGTTCCTCTGATTCTTCATGATTCTGGTAGCCTTGAGTAGATGTCTGCACATTTCCTGACTTCAGTAAGGAAAGACCCTCACCTGCCAGTGGAGTGAATGCTGTGACCTGGATCTAGTGGTGTAGGGTACCAAGTGTGGGGTGTGTGGCAGCTCTGGGTCTGGGTTGAGGAGAAACATGATGGTTCATTGGTTCAGGCTGGTAGGGTCTATGATATTAATAACTCCATGGTCCTTGTAGGTTGCTATAGGAGTTCCACAGTGGCTACAAGGGCTGTTTGGGCCTTTAGCAATATCTCCAGATCCAGTGGCTAGGTACCAAGGCAAGCAGTAGTGGTGGCCAGACCTAGTGGTGTAATACACTTGCTGCAGGTGCCTGTGTAGTGGCAGGGACTGGTTGCTAATATTGATGTAGTGAGGAGGAACGGGGTCAGCAGTCAGAACTTGGACCAACTGTGGGTACACAAGTGGTCACAGGGCTGTGGCTGTCAGTGTGTACTCCCAGGGGGGCAAGGTCTCACAACAGGTATGCACATGGCAGTGGAGGCTGATGACAGGAGTCAGGTTGGTGGCACCTGTGCACAGCTGGAGAAGCGAGCTCTGAGCACTTGCACAGTGGTAGGGTTCAGCTACAGGGGTCTACGCTAGTATTATGTACTCACACAGTCACAGAGGTCAGGAAGTGAGGACAAGGGATGGAGGAAGAGGAATTCAGGCATCTGGTATCTATGAATATGAAAATCTATGAGAAGAAAACCTCAGCAATGAAATCTTTAGGATTGTGGTGGCTGTGATGGTCATTGGGGTTTTTAGCAGTAAAAGCTGCTAGGGTCCTCTGTAAGAGCAGATCATGGGAAACCACAGTCATACTCTGTGTGTCTGATACTGGTGGCCCATCCCCTCGTTCCTTGTTCCCAACCATCTCTATACATCTCAGCTTTGCCTATTCCTGAGTGGAGTGAAACTGAAGTAGGTCCTTTGTGTGGTGCCCCAAAAGTCTGGGAAAGCTGGTAACTCACCCCACTCTCTTCCTTTCTCAGTGAGAACTCTTTCTGGACAGGGAGCTCCCTCTTGATGTTGAGCAGTATCATTCTGGGGGCTGGGATGATGCTGGCAAAATGGAGTTGTTCTTCCTTCTTGTTTGTGAGATTATTCTCAGGCATTTTGTTCCACTGCATTGCTGGACTCCAGAGCTCTCCAGAGCTGTTTTTGTTCATGGGTAGCTGCCTAATTGTTGATCCTTGCTGAGGGACAGGCTCTTCTACTCTGCTTGATGACCTCACTCAGGAGCTTTTAAAAGACCAGAGCTGTGCGTGGTGAGGAGCTCTCTACAAGGAAAGCGGGGTTCATTTTGTTTTTTGATTTTCAATTATTTTAGTAAGCATCCCAGGAATAATCTGTCTAAAAATCTGAAAAAAAATTTTTTTTGACAAGAAAACAAGGTATAGATTGTGGGCTATGTTTTGCTGACTTTTTTTCTAGGAATCTTATTTTCCTGCTACCAGCAGCATGTGTATCTGTTTGTGCATATAATTTTTATTAATAAGAACCAGTTTCCTCTCCCAACTCTATAAATATTAAAGAAATCCCTGAAGTACACTGTTCTAAAGGGATTCAATCAAGAGTGCTGAACAGCCTGGTGCCCCGTGGAGGGGGACTCTGTGACTGTCTGCCCAACCCCACAAGAAGAGAGGCTCAGGGAGGATAGAGAGGTTGTCCCTGATCTTCAGTAGCCACTGCAGGGGCTCAGAACCTGGTAGTTCTCTGGTCATCAGATCAAATCACCAGTTTCAGATCTTGGTAAATTATAAGATACCTATCTACCTCTCTTCTGTTGTGCCCTGTCCTTTTGCTGTTTGGTTTAGGATGAAATAGTCACTAGAAGTGGAAATAAAAAGTTAAAAATTTATTTAAAAATCCAAAGGCTTAACAGCTATTCTGTTACTTTGAATTTTAAAGTGTTCAAAACATTGACACTCTCAGAGTTGGGGTGTCACAGGAAAGCAAGTGAGCATTCTGCCCCCATCTGTAGGTGCCCAGTTTGCTGAGCTCACTGGCTTCTTCCATGGAAGCCACAGGCTACAGCACGTGGCAGCCTCCCACTAGTTCATAACCCGCACCAGATCTGTCACTCAGTGTTGTCATTTTTGCAACCTCTGGCACTAAGACTGTGAGGTGCCTGTCAAGGTAGCAGTGGTAACAATCAGAATAAAAAGAAAACAGGAAGCTGATCCAAAAACAGAAGGATCCAGACTTTGACAGAGGACAGTAGCATGCATCTGCATTAGCTCACTGTCTCCAAACTTGACCTTGCTCTGAAACACACACGTGCACTTGCCACAGGAATCCCCAAACATGCTGGCATCTGGTAAAATTCCAGTTCCTTGAGCTATTTAGCTCTGAGAGCAATGTATCCTTTCATCCCTTCTTTTTTATTTTTATTTTACAGATCCTGCCTCAGGTTTATTTGTACAAAGAGCACAGGAGGACACCAGCCACATGCAGACAGCAGCCCAGGGTCACACCAGTCCTTCCGTCCTCACATCAGCAGACAAAGGCCTCTACTCTAGAGCCTTCATGAGGTCCTGGGCAACTTTGGGAGCCTGAGCCTGAGGTGTAGCCTGAGCCCCGGAGCTGTAGTGCAGCCTGGGTCTTGGACTTGGTCCCACAGAGCCTGACATCCTTGGTGATGTGGGCATCAGCACATTTCCCAGGCTTGGAGTGAGTGATGTAGGGAAGTTGGTCAAGCTTGTGGCTGCCACCCCTTGGGATACTGGGCTTGACCTCCTTGGGCTTTGCGTGGGCCTTGATAGCCTCAGCACATGCTCTCATGGCCTTGGCATTGTTGGCCAGCACCTTTTTTAGACCTTTCTTATTGTGTTTCTTGGGAAAGAGCATGTTTCTCAGGAACTTTGGGTCCACCTCTTTAAGAGATTTGTATCTTTGTGATCTGGGTTTCTTGATGCCATCTTTGTACCCTTTTTGGGACTAGTTGTGTGTGGTGTGGTTATTGGACTTGGCTATGTCTGCACCAAAGCCTGTGGCTCCTGAAGTGCCTGGGATCAGAAGAGAAAGCCATCCCTTCTTCCTTTTTGAAAAGGATCTGTAAGATTCCATTGGGCTACAGGGCAAAGGCATCAGCCTGCCCTGGCCTGGTCTAATGATGGTCTAGTACAGTGGTCGCCAACCGGTCGTCCGCGGACCACTGGTGGTCCGTGAGGTCCGAAAGGTTGGCGATCGCTGGTTTAGTGGGTGCATTGCCAAAACCAGGTCTGCCACTTAAGAGCATCTCCCAACAGCCCGGGGAGACCAAGGCAACCCTGGAAGTTTTACAGGGAGGGGCCTGACCCAATCGCTTAATTCACAGGTGTAAGAACTAAAGTCTCTTCAGATTGAAGCCAATTTGTCCTAACCAGCAGGGCTCCTTCACAGCTCAGCATCAATCACAGAGGATGTTTTGCATGTTGCTTTTTCCACTTTTCCAAAAGGAACAGCAACCTTCAGTGGGGAAACTGGCCACCAGCAAATGAGAACAATCCTGTGGGTTAGGAAGCATCTGTTCTCTCCCCTGCATCTCCATCTGCTTCTGCTCCATGATTTCCAGAATACTCTCTTTTGGATGGGTCTCTCTGTGGACACCTTATGGCAGAGTCTCTGTCTCCCTTAATCTCTGCCTCATTCAGGTGGACGCAGGTTGTCTTCATGTGCCATCCACACCTGTCCTTTTTCTTGGGGAGCTGCCTCTCCCACTGGTATGCAAAGCTTGTCCTCCCAGATCAGTGGGGAGGCTGTGGCCAGAACTGAGGGACCATAGACAGGGTTGTCTCTGAGCACCATAGAGCCCCCATGAGTTCACCTCGCAGGCCCTGCCCCTATTTGGGCCTGGTTTCAGGCCCTCCAGGTCCTTTGCTTCAAAAAGTCCCCTTTTTGCCCTAAGCTGTCCAGAGTCAATTTCTGAGGCTTGAGACCATGATGCCCCAATGGACATGTGCCCCCAGTGCTGAGCCCCATGCCCAGCCATGTGCTAAAGAAAGCTGGACCACACTTTGATGAGCAGGGTGGATAAAGAGACCTCAGAGGGAACAAGCTTTGATGCAGAGCTAAAAGGCCTGGTTTCAAGTTCTGGTCTTGGGCCAGTCCTGTTCCCTTTCAGCCCCCAGTTCCCTCACCTGAGAAGTGAGGAGTTAGGCAGGTAACCTATGAATTAGGTACCAGTTATCCTTCTGTAATTCCAATAGGATCAACCCTGGAAGTTTTACAGGGAGGGGCCTGAGAGCAAACTACAAGCAAGAAACCTGCTCCTCTCCTAGACCATCGTCTCTGCCTGCAAAATAAAGGCCAAGGTCTCCTTGGGGCCACAGCATCCCACTGTCTGCATCCAGCTCCCTTTGCACATCATCCTATAGCATCTGGACTTCATTCCTAAGAGACCTGTGGCACCTGAGGAAGCCCCAGGTTTGAGTCCCCATTTTTAGCTAGGTGTGATGTATGGGGCTTCAAATTCGAATTCCCTCAAAATTCTACATGGCAGAATTCTCCATCTCCAGACTTTAAGGCACAAAGAAGTTAAGCTAATAGCTCAGATTTTTCAGCAGACAGTAGAAGGCTTAGGAATATAGCCCTGCCCAACCCCTATAACTCCTGACACCGGCCCCCAGGAGATCCAGCATGGGGTAACCAACTCCAGCACTTCTTCACCACCATCACAATTTTGCCTTATGTAGTTTTGGTAAATTCTAGTTGGATACTCCTGTCTGCTAAGATGCTGCACCTGATTCCTAACCTCTCTGTTACAAAAAATTATACAGGTATTAAAGATCTATTAGCATCAAATTGAGACTCCTTGACTCAGTCAGAAAGTTTAAAATAGAATCAAAAGGAAAATAGTTTTCTCACTATGAGATTCATGTTGTTTTTTTTTAATGGCTAATAGCTTATCTGAGCTATAATTCACATATCATACAATTCACCCACTCACAGTGTCACAGTGTACAGTTCACTCATTACCAAAATCAACCTTAAAACATCATCACCCCAAAATGAAACCCATAGACATTAGCAGTCCTCCCCATTTCCTCCCAACCGCCTACATACATACCAGCCCTTGGAAACCACCAATCATCTTTCTGTTTCCATAGATTTGCTTATTCTGGACATTTCATAGGTAGAATCATACAATGTGTAATCTTTTATGACTGATTTCATTAACCTAGTAAAGTGTTTTCAAGATGCTTATGTTGTAGAATATGTCAGTACCCAAATTCCTTTTTTGTTGTTAAATAATATTTCATTGAACAGATATACCACTTTTTATTTATCCATTCACTGCTTAATAGACATTTATGAATAATGTCTTATGAATAATGCTGCTTTGAAGATTCATGCACAATTTTTTTTTGTGTGGACATATATGTCTTCATTTACATTGGGTACCTCCCTAGGAGTAAAATTGCTGGTTCCTATGGTAACTCAATGCCAGACTGTTTCCCAGAGCAGCTGCATCATTTTATGTTCCCGCCAATATTGTGTGTGAGAGTTGCAATTTCTGTGTGGAGAGTTTCTCCACATCCTCACCAATGCTTATCTTTTTTCTTCTAGCCATCTTCATGTATGTTGAGTGGTATTGCATTATGGTTTTGTTTTAATTTCTCTGATGACTAAGGATGTTGAGCATCTTTTCACATGCTCATTTATCATTTCTCTTCTTTGGAAAATGACTATTCAAACTCTTTGCTCACTTTTAATTACATTATTTTCATTTTTACTGAGTTGTAAGAGTCCTTTATGTATTCTAGATATAAGTCATATTAGATATTTGAATTGCAAACAATTTCTCTCATTCTGTAGGCTGCTTTTTCACTTTCTTGATGGTGTTCTTTGATGTTATAAAAAACTTTCTATTTTTGTTTTTGCCATTTGTACTTTTCGTGTCATATCTAAGGCTTTGCCTAACCCAAAGTAACCCCTATATTTTTAAATAGTGTTATAGTTTTAGTACTTATATTCAGATATATCATCCACATTGAGTTAATATTTTATCTGGTGTGAGGAAAGGGTCCAACATCATTCTTTTACATGTGGATATCCAGTTGTCCAGCACCATTTGTTGAAAAGACTGTTCTTTCCTCTATTGAATTGTTTTAGCATTCTTGTAAAAAATCAGTGTAAGGACTTATTTCTGGATCCTGAGTTCTGTTTCGTTGATCTGTCTGTCCTTCTGTCAGTACACACAATACTATTTCTGTACCTTTGGATTAAGCCTTGAAATCAGAAGGTGTGAGTTCTCTAATTTGGTTCTTCTTTTTTTAATATTGCTTTGTCTATTATGGGTCTCTTGTATTTCCATATAAATTTTAAAATCAGCTTGTCGATTTTTGCCAATAAGCCAGCTGGGATTTTTTTAGGATCCAATGTTTGGTGCCATATTAAGTTACCTTTTATGCCAACCCTCAGGGAACAAGAGATTGGAATGAGAGCCCAGACTGCATAACCAGGTGTGTGACCTTGAGCAAGTCAGAGCCATGAAGAGTGGAGAAGCAGAGAGGCACGGTATCCAGCTCGGCTGCTAAAGGGAATCCTTTCAACAGCACCTGCCTCAGTTCTGCTTCATGTCTCTCTCCATCATTCCTCACCTGCCATTTATGTAGCCCAGACCTGATTTCGAAACCAAATCCCCACAAGTGGGGAAATCAAAAATTGAAAGTACCAGAATTGACCTCTGTATCCATTCCATTGTGATCATTATAATTACTAACAAAGCCATTTGCCATATATTCTGGAAAGGAAAGCTATGCAATGTAAAAATAATTCATAACTCAACTCTAATAAATTGGGGCAAAATTGTTAATAAAAATTAAAGAGAGGATAGAGGAAGAACAAAATAAGTAGTTTAATTGTATTCATTTCTTAATCTTCCATAGAAGGACAGCAGTTTTTGATAAGCTGCTAAAGTTAATAGATATAAGTTTAAGAATACTATTTGAATTTATAAAAGCCAGAACTAATAAAAGTAATATATACTTTCCAAATAACTGAAGGTGGATAGACCATATAGTAAATATGGAAGACTAGAAAAACAGCAAAAAAGGATAAAAACAAACATAAATAAGATGATAGAAGTAACAACAAATAAATATAACAAAAAACAAATGGTCAGATTGTTTTCAAATATCTCTATGACTTGGAAACAAATGTTGAAATTTATGCAAGGCCAGAAGAATTTTATAGACAAGACTTTCCATTACTTAAGGAAAAAACATGCCCACAACATTACTGACTAAGGAAGGTAGGCCCAGCCCCAGTATGATGCCCTGATGTAAAGTGATGTATGTCTCTGTGCCAAATGTTAACAGAGCCTAGCCATTAATGGCATGGCCCCCAGGTTACCCTGCTTCTGTTGTCACTCTGAGCACCAGCTGTGTGGACTCTCTGTTCCTGTGTTAAATGAGGATGAGAACAGCATATACATAGTTATTGTGAGGTTTAAACATTTTCAAGCACCTGGAATCATGTCTAATAAACTAGGTCGTTATTATCAGTATCATTATTAGTAACATGAAATGCAGCTTATCTAGAAACATCTGTAATAAACAGTTAACAGAAGGTTTAAAGATGGAGGCAGAGTAGGAGAAAGCTACCCTCACTTGGAATTACAACCAAATTAAAGAACAATCATCCTGAACAAACAACTGAAGACTAGTTGAAGAGGAGTCTTATAATCAAGGATTTACAGAAGAAGCCACATCAAGATTGAAAAAAGAGAGGGGATGCAAAGGGCTGGCTCTGCTCCCACAAGTGGCGGCTGAGGTTCTGGACAGATATCTCAGCTGTGGGAGTTTCCCCTGAGAAGTGTGGTGCCCAAACCCCAAGCCAGGCTCCCCAGCCCAGAGCACCAGAGCCAGGAAGGGGTGCCCATATAACATCCAGTTGTGAAAAGCAGTAGGGTTTGTGTCCACCATGGAGAGATGGAGTCCACTGGGGACAAAGGCACCCCCTTAAAGGGCCAACACACAAAATTTCATTCACAATCACTCATCCTGGACTCTGGTGAAAGGAAGATGGAGTGAACTAGGATTGCATGAGAAGAGACAGGGGCTTGTGGATCTGGGGAGGATGATGGTGGGACAGCCACCAGGATGCCTGTGCTGAGTCATTCTCTGATATTGCAGTTACCATCTTTATTGGGTGGAACACTCCCCTCCTTTTGGCATCTGTATGAGGGAAAGCAATTGCCTCACATTCTTGCATCACCTTGGGGAGCTTATGCCATGCTGAGGAGTTAGCTGCCTTGGCCAGGGCATAGAGCAGGGGTCCTCAAACTTTTTAAACAGGGGGCCAGTTCACTGTCCCTCAGACCGTTGGAGGGCCGGACTATAGTTTAAAAAAAAACTATGAACAAATTCCTATGCACACTGCACATATCTTATTTTGAAGTAAAAAAACAAAACGGGAACAAATACAATATTTGTATTTGCATGTGGCCCGCGGGCCGTAGTTTGAGGACCCCTGGCATAGAGTTCTAGAAAAACTCAGGAGGTGTCAGTGACTAAGATTTTTGGCTTCGGGGCAGGGACCATTTACCCCATTTTCTAGTGAATCTGACTGGCACTTCCCCGTCACAGGAGATCTGATAGAACAATTGCCCCGAGCTTCCAAAGAACCCAACCTCCAGGCCCTGGAGGCCCTGCCAAACAGGGGCAAAACCATGACAGTCAGTTGTGTGGCTCTGCAGCCACACCCAGCCTAAACAGCACCTCTCCCTCACAGAAGATCCACTAGCCCCATCATCCCAACTTTTTTAGAGGCTCTTTCAGTGACTGAGCCTCACAGGTAGCTTGCAGGCAAAGGCAGATTTCAAGGTGCCTTGGACTTTTGCTGAGCTGTACCCAGCCCCAGGGCTAATTAAAGCTGGCCTTTGTGTGTAGCTGGGTTCTGCCCAGGTGCACCCAAGCACAGCAGAGGCAGCCACAGACTGTTGATTGCTTGTAGCTCCAAACAGGTTGCCGAGGGCCAGGCACAGAGAGTACCTGACATTGCGCTGCACTAGAGCCTCTCCCAAGAGACTGAGAACCAATGCACCCAGTGGCCAGGTTCAGACAACATCAGAGCAGGATCCAATAAGTTTCACAAACAGCATACACAAAGGGAAATCTCAGCAGGCACTAAAGCCTGCTGAAGGGAATTCTGCTTCGTGTGTCAGCATCTGCATAGTAGCTAGCACTCCGTGGTCAGAGTTGAGCCTCACAGTCAGCCTGAAGGTTGATCCCATGCATGAATAGGCCAGTAGTAATCAAAACTCACAACAGGAGGGCCCACATAACCCACACAAAGGACATTCCCAGAGCACTCAGCTCAGGTGATCAAGGAGACTGTGCCACTGGGTACCACAGGACGCCTACTGCATAAGGCCACCTCACGAAGACTGGGAGTCAGAGCCAATCTATTTAATACATAGAAACAAACACAAAGAAGCAGCCAAAAGGAGGAGACAAAGAAACAGGCCTCAAATGAAAGACAGGAGAAATTTCCAGAAAATAGCTAAAGAAAATGAAGATAATCAATTTATCAGATATAGAATTAAAAGTAACGGTTATAATGATGCTCAAGGAACTTAGTGAAACAAAATGAAAGAGGAGATTAAAAAAAAACATAAAAAAGAACCAGACATAAATAAAGAATACCATATTAGACATCAAGAATACACTGGAAGGGAGAACATATTCTCCAATGATACATCTAATATCTAAAATGTATAAGTAACTTATAAAACTCAATATCAAAAAACAAACAATCTAATTAAGAAATGGATAAAGGACCTGAATTGACACTTCTCCAAAGAGGACATACAGATGGCCAATAGACATATGAAAAGATACTCATCATCACTAATTATCAGAGCAATGCAAGTTAAAATCACAATGAGATACTACCTCACACCTGTCAGAATGGCTACCACCAATAAATCAACAAACAATAAGTGCTGGCAAGGATGTGGAAAAACGGGAACCCTAGTACACTGCTGGTGGGAATGCAGACTGGTGCAGCCACTGTGGAAAGCAGTATGGAGTTACCTCAAAAAATTACAAATGGAACTGCCATTTGACCCAGCAAACCCACTTCTGGGAATATATCCAAAGAAACCCGAAACACTAATTCTAAAGAATATATGCACCCCTATGTTCATTGCAGTGTTATTTATAATAGGCAAGATCTGGAAGCAACCCAAGTGCCCATCAGTAGATGAGTAGATAAAAAAGTGGTGGTACATTTACACGATGGAATACTATATGGTTTTAAAAAAGAAGGAAATCTTACCTTTTGTGACAGCATGACTATCCACCTGGAGAGTATTATGTTAAAATTAAATGAACCAGTCAGAGAAAGACAAAGACCATATGGTTTCACTCATATTTAGAATGTAATGAACAAAATAAACTAATAAACAAAGTGGAGCCAGACTCATAAATATAGAGAGTAGACTGATAGCTGTCGGGGGTGGGGGTTGGGAGCTGGGTGAGAAGGGTGAAGGGATTAAGCAAATAAAAAAAAGAAAGACTCATGGACACAGACAACAGTATGGTGATTGCCAGAGGAAGGTTGCATGGAAGGAGGTAGAAGATGGTAAAGGGGGGATACATAGTGATGGAAGGAGACTTGACTTGGGGTGGTAAACACACAATACAACATACAGATAATGTATTGTAGAATTGTATACCTGAAACCTGTATAATTTTATTAAACTATGCCACCCCAATAAATTCAATAGAAAGAGTTAATAGAGGTAAAGTTTGGGTGAGTTGCTTTATTAGTGTTTTCTGTATTTTTGAGATTTTTGCAAAGGGCAATATATCAAAACAGACAATTTGGATAAAAGACTAGTAGACCAGGGAAGGGGTTAGGGGAAGAAAGAGAAGAATAAAGAGAGGAAAATGAAATAAACCAGATTCCCACAAGAGTGCCTTGGGGGTTATGTAGGGGCTGGGCTGACAGTCCTCCCACTAAGTTGGGCAGCACCAGGGTGGCTCTTGCAGGAGTTAGCCTCTTCAGCCTGTCCTATGCTCAGCCCCTGAACACCCCAGCACTGGGAAGTCCTCCAGGAAATACAGCTAGCCTCTCAGCCAGGACAGAGGGGTCAGCAGGTCAGGCCCAGGCCCTGAGGCCATGATGAGCCTGCTCATCTGTCACAAAAACTGACACTCACTCCTATCACATGTGCCTGCTGACATTTTCCAGGGCTTGCTCAGCACAAAGACTGTGTTGGTGAATGTCCCCAGTCACAAATTAACATTCACATAAATAACAGGGCGCTCTCCACTAAAGAAGAAAAATGACTCTTATTGCAGGAACATTTGCCAAAATAGCAAAAAATGGAATTTTTGTTTCTGAGTTCCTAAATCTCACTAGCTGGGCGCCAGCACACTGTGGCCTTGAGATGTGAGGTAGAGGAGAGCTCAGAGAATAAAGTCCAAGTTCTTCATTCAAGGTCCTACTGACAGCCCCTTCCCTGGGCTGGCACTCAGCCCTGGGGCAGCCCAGCCTGCAGAGCACACGCCAGCTGGAACCCAAAACCTTTGTGCTCTATTCCCAGCAGGCCACCCTGCCTGCCAGAGGCCATGCACACCCCGCCCTTCCTCCCATCGTCTGATGTGGCTAGGCCAGCATGCCTGAGCTACACCACATTAGCCTGTCCAGACAGAACATGTATAATTTGGTCAGGGGGCTGGTGTGGCAGGGGCACTAATCTAGGAGTGCCGTGTATGCTTTTCCCCTCGATGTGTGTTATTTGAGGTGCTGAGGACAATTGTGAAGGGGCTAATACCCCCATAACCAATGTCATTGGTATCAGGGTCCTTGGGTCAAGGTGTCACCAGTCACCTGCACCCACAAAGCCCCAGGTATCATAGACACTGCCACTTAGCCACCCCAGAGCCCCAGGAGACTCACACTAGTGACAAAGTCCCCAGTGTCCTGCTGCGAGGCCCACAGGCCTGGAGACTCCATGCCTTCCCTCAGCATTCACACAGCTTTACCTCACTTCTGCTGGCTTTGATGCTTCGAGAGGAAGCTGCCAAAACATCTACCCACACAAGGCTGGGCCAGTGCCTTCTCCAGGCCTGTCCTAGTCCACTGAGTCATCATAACAAAGTTCCACAGACTGGGGGCTTCACCAATACACAGTTATTTCCTTGCAGTCCTGGAGACCGGAGGTTCGAGATCAAGGCATCGACAAAGTCGGTTCCTTCTGAGGCCTTTCTTCTCAGCTTGGGGAGGCCACATTCTGTGTCCTCACATGGTCCACCCCTCTTACATGTCTAAGTTTTAATCTCTTCTTATAAGGACATCAGTCACAGTGGATTAGTGTCTCACTCTTATGACCTCATTTTAAGCTAACCTCTGGAAAGACCCACCTCCAAATACAGTCCCATTTGGAGGTTCTAAGAGACAGGATTTGGACATATACATGGAGAAGGCATAATTTAGGCCAGAACAGCCACTGTGCTTCTACATCACCTGGATTTGGAGCTGCCTATAGCAGAGTGCCAGATGGTCCTTGGGCCCAGAATGATAGAACTGGGTGAGGCTGCTGTGGAGAGACCATCTCTGGACTACAGGAAGGAGGGGTAACTTAGCAGGCTAGAATTAGGCAGGAGAAAGGTTGGGACTCCAATAATGGAGCAAACCCAGGCTGGCATGTGGGACTCTCCATGCTCCCTGATTCTACAGTGGGCATTCCCACTCCTATGACAGCAATGAGTGCAGGAGATAAAAATGCTGCACAGCAGCCAATGAGGAGCAGGCATGAGGACCTGCCTTCCAACTGAAACCCCTGTCTGGGGACCAACGAGAGCCCTACTCCAGAGCCCCACCAGTGGCTGCTCCAGGCTCATGTCATTCCTCCACTCCTGGGGAGAGACTGGATATATAATCGAGATCAGCTAGGGCTCCTGCCGAGGGCTCCCCACATGCCCACAACATCCTAGAATTTTCTTGGAATCCTAAGGCTGAGCCTCTACAGCTGCTGGAAAACAGGAGTTGCAATTCTACAACCGCCCTATCCAGAAACAAAGCCTGGTCTGAATGCCCAGGAGGCCGTGTCCTGCTCCCCACGTGGGATGTTCCTCCAGGTCAGCACAGAAGGCCAGAGGGGAGACACCAGCTCAACCAGGGTCCAGTTCTTGGCAGGTGGGCAGGATTGCTACCCAGAGAGCTGAGGAGCAACTTGACCTGGAACACCCTTAACCCAGGCCTGTTCAATACAGGGTCAGGGCAAGGACAAAGGCCACAGCAGAAAGTGACATCGGAACCCTGGTGAGAAAAGTGACATCAGAGCCCTGGCCAGTTTGGCTCAGTAGATAGAGCATTGGTCTGTGAACTGAAGGGTCCCCGATTTGATTTCAGTCCAGAGCACATGCCTGGGTTGCAGGCCTGATCCTCAGTAGGGGGCATGCAGGAGGCAGTCAATGGATGTTCTCTCTCATCATTGATGTTTCTATCCCTCTCTTCCTCTCCCTTCTTCTCTGAAATCAATAAAAATATATTTTTTAAAAATGGGGATGCCAGGCCATGCTGACAGCTGTGAAGGGAAGGTGTGCTGCCCAGTGGATGTGTCCCTCAGAGGCATGGCAGAAACAAACATCCTGATGGGGTAAGTGCAGGCCACCACGCAGACCATGCCAGTGCAAGTTCTGTGATTCCCTGTGCAACACTGGCTCAGCCTTCTCCCTAAGCCTTAGTTTCACCAAAGGCAGAATGATGTATTGGGAGGTTAAGACTTGGGGGAGTATGGGTGGGCGTGGGGGAAGGGGAGGGTGTTCCATGTCTGCATGTGCTGGGCTCAGGTCTGGAAGTTTCAAGGCAAAGGAGCCTGGCTTTAACCTCTTACCATGGGCCTCACCGCCCTGGGTCCCTGGGCCACCACCCCACTCTCGGCAGCTCAGACCTAAGCTGCCCTGCCTTACTTTGTTTTCTTTCAAATCTGGCTTCTTTTTCTGCTCCGATCTCTGGGGCCCGCTGTAGTATCCGGGGCAGGCTGACCGCCGATTGTCCTCTGCCCAGCAGGCAGCCATGCCAGGGCCCAAGGCCCTCTGCTGCCCCTTCTTATCCAGATTTCCTAAACAAAAATCAGGCCACACCATCTGACAAAGGATCTCGTCTAGTTTATTTTTGGGAAGAGAGAGCATTAAGGGCCAGGTTCTCTGGGCCTTGGCCAGGCTGCTCCACAGGCCTTCAGACACTGTCCCTGCTGTGTCCTCACTTGTCGAGCATTGATCCAGGGTGAGGGGCTGGGCCCCAGCGCCAATGACCTTGGAATGATTATTAATTCCAGAAATGGGATGGCAGCCCACATAGCCCTGGGCCCCTGTATGAGCCATCAGAGCCCAGACAGGGAGCCCGAGAAGCAAGGCCAGCAATAACTAAAAGCACAGAATAAATGTAGGCTCAGTGGGTCCATAGTCACCAGACACTGCAGGGAATTCTGGTGCTCCCCTCCCCCTCGGGATCCTTCAAATCTGGCTTCCTACAAGAGACTGGGTCACCAGGCATCACACTGGGAGACAGTGCCAGAGTCCCAGGGTGAGAAAAGTGACATCAGGCAGATGTCCAGCACGCTTCCATACTCCAAATGCCCCCACAGACATCCAAGGCACAGCATGGCATCCATGCATGGCAACACAGTGCACTCACCAACAGTGCCGAGACTGGAAGCCAGGCAACTACCAACCTCATGCACCTAGGCTATCCCTGAGAGAGACTGCTTCTATGCTGGCTCTCACCACCATGGACTGCCTCTCTCCTTTAGAACTCCCATGCAAGCAATGCACCCTCCTCCGAGGCAGCTTACCTTACCACACCATGTGAAATGGAGCTGCCATTCTGGAAAACAGTGTGGAGGTTCCTCAAAAATTAAAACCAGAATTCCCATATGACCCAGCAATTCCATTTTTGGGTATATACCCCAAAGAACTGAAAGCAGGATCTCAAAGAGATATTTGTACACTCATGTTCACAGTAGAATTATTCACAATAGCTTGGAAGTAACCCAAGTGTCTATCAGTGAATAAATGGATGAGCAAAATGTGGTATATTATATAATGGAATATCATTCAGCTTTAAAAAGAAAGAAAATTCTGCGAGTGTCATAAGTCAGTCACAAAAGGAGAAATACTGTATAATTCCACTTATATGAGGTAACTAGAGTAGTCAAATTCATAAAGACAGAAAGTATAATGAAGGTTCCCAGGGACTGGCGGAGTAAGAGGGGGAGTTGGTGTTTAATGGGTACAGAGTGTCAGTTTTATAAGATGAAAGAGTTTTCAGGATGGATGCTGGTGATGGTTGAACAACGATGTGAATGTATTCAATACCACTGAACTGTTCACTCAGAAATGGGTAAGATGGTAAATTTTATGTAAAATATATTTACCACAATAAAAGATAAATTTTTAATAAACATTCAAGCAAAGCATTTAACTTGAATGTGTCCTTGTTTGCCAAATCTGGGATAATTTGAACAAAATAATAAATAATGATAATAAGGGATTATAACCCATAGATTAAGGAAATATACAGAATGTGCACTGGTATAAATACATAAACTATAATAATAAAAGCATAATATGTTAATTAGACCAGATGTTGTTCCGGACACCCTTCCAGACAAAGCCAGGGTTGTGAGGGAAGCCCGAGAAGCCCAGTCCTGGGTGCCTACCAGCAGTCAGAGGGAAGCCCGGATTCCAGGTGCCAGAGGGAAGCCAGTGCCAGCAGCCAGGGGAAGGAAGGCCTACTCTTGCATGAATTTCGTGCATTGGGCCTCTAGTAGAATAATAAATGGGGCAGTAGGAACAGCCAGTGGGCAAAAGTATGACAAGAAACAGAATGCTTGCATAATCTGAAAGTGTCTCCCAAGACATATTTATGAATTAGAAAAAAAATAAATAAATGTGCCCGGAAAGACAGACTGAGGAGCTCTCTCTGACTGGAGGACACTAAATAGACACAACAATTAAATGCCATGTTGGAGCCTGCATGGGATCCTGAATCAGAAAAAATGACAGGAGTTGGAAAATGGGCAAAATTTAGATGCAGTCTGGAGTCTAAGGTGACTCTCCTAGTGTCAATCACTGCTCCAAGTTACACAGGATGTTAACACCATCAAAAGCTGAGTGAGGGGCGTACAGGAAATCTCTATGTTGTTCTTACAACTTTACTCTAGGTCTAAAGTTATTTTAAGATAAAAAGTTTAAACATACAAGATTAAAACTTCACCCCAGGCTGCTCTTGGCACCCTCTGGCCAGTTTATTCTTCACCGTGCACTGGTTCCCTGCTGGGCATGGGTTGGCTGCCTCCTCCTGGAACAAACACAATGAACAGGATTTCTCGGGGGCATCCCCATGTCTAGGGTCAGCCCTGAATGAACAGGAGTTCTAGGGGATATAGCAGCAAGTACGAAGGCCAGAAGAGGAAGTGAGTCCAGAAAATTCCAGAAACACCAAGGGAAGTAGTGTGGCCAAGGCAGCACTCTTAGGCAGAGGCCAGGCCTGACCAGACCATGTGAGCCCTGTTGCTGCCTTCTGGACATTCTCCAACCCTCCACCCTGCACTACAGACCAACAGGTGCCCAAGGGCTCCAGGACTCATGCTATGAGGTTGTTCCAGGGTCCTGGGCAAGCAAGCCGCTCCTGCTGGCCAAAGGGATGTTTTCTTTTGTGGACATGCATGGAATTAAGCCACCAAAGCTATGGTGACACCTTGGTTTTGGGGAATCTCACTCACATCTGACACAGAATGAGTTCAAGCCCTGGGCTCTGATGCCCACAGCTGGGTCTTGATCTTGACGGGCATGTGTACGCCTGTGAGTTGGCTCGTGTTCTCCCATGCTCCAAGTGCAGTGCCACCCTGACTACAACACTCGGTGCTGAGCGGATGAGAGCAGGACTACTTTGTCCTATGCACACAGGGCAGTGGCCCCACCCATACCCTCAAGGCTCCAAGCCACCAAAGGGTACCCCTCAGCTCTGAAGGTTTTCTCAGAAATGTTGCTCTGTTCTTTTTTGCCTCCAAGCAATGCTAAATGTCATGTTTCTCCAGGCTGGTCTACTGAGAGATGGCACAAATGGAGCCACTCCTCTCACCTGCCTGCAGGTGGTAGTATGAAGGCAGGAGGAGATCATGTTCTAGTGCAGTCTAAGGACTGCAAAAAGATATAGCTGGAAGGTGTGTTATTCTTCACTAACACCAAAAAGTTCTAAACAGTCAACTTAACATGACTAGAGATGAAACTGTGGCTCACAGTTTTCTGCATACAGATCTGCATGATCTCGTGGTCATCATCAACAAAGCACTCGTGACCTGATAGGATCCAGGCCAGGACATGCTCTGGAATTGGCCTTCCAAGGTGGTCTTTGTTTTGTTATTTTTGGTGCATCCTGATCTCTCAGGTTAATGCCTGGGACCTGGTAGCCTGCAGCCAGAGCTAACAGTCAATTAATTTAAACTGATGCCCTTTCCTTAGCAATTTGATCCCACGAACAGGGATGACATGAGCCTGTGGCTAGATGCTCCGTCTGGATACTGAGTGCTGTCTCAGCAGGCCCATGCCTGGTGCTGAGCCCAGCCTGACCTGATAGTTTAATCTATCAGGCACGGCCTCAGCATGGTCTTGGGTGTACAGCTGTGGAGCCAGGAGTGGTGACCTTGAGATCCCCACCTTCAGTACCATATGCTCTGGGAAGTGGCAGGCTTCCTCAGACCCTGGCCCTGTCCACACCCAAAGCATTGCTGCAGGGCTCCATCAAACGCGCAGCATGGCCTCTGCATAACATTCCAGCTCCAGGGCCAAGTGGGAAAGGGCCAGCTAGAGTCTGCAGGAAATGTCAAGATTATGCCTGAAAATCCCTCATTTCTCTATCAAGTTGAGTAGCTATGGGTTTTGTGGACATCTAATACCATAACTCTTTTCCACACCAAATGTGGAGGCCCAGCAAGGTGGTCTAAAGAAGGAAGAATAAAATGTCCACATGCAAACATCAGCGCTGAGAAACTTTCTGTCTTCCTATCACTGTTGCCTCCTGTGCAAATGGGGCAGGAGTGGGCAGCCTGGAAGACTCCTGCTGCACAGCCCATTGGTTTCTGCTCCATAACTAGGCCCCTAGCACCCTCTTGGAGGCTGCTGGTTGAGTCACCCTCATGATTTGACAGGACCCAGCACAAGGCCCAGCATGTACAAGAGTTGAATAAATAGACTCAGGATTGGGAAGGAACACTGGCTTTGAAAAGACACAGAGAAGACTGCAGCCTCTGCTCTCTCCCTTCCGGATGACACTCAGTGCTGGTTGCTTTCCAGTCCCCTTCACCTCTGTTCTGCCCTGCACCAGAGGCTGGCTGGACTGGCAGCCTCTCCCTAGCTCTCAGCAAAGGGAGGCACCAACAGGAAGTCAGAGGCTGCAGAGAGAGAGAGGCTTTTCCAGGGGTTGTCCCCAAGTCCCACCCACCCCCGTGGGTTCCCTTATCCTGCATGCATCTTAATAAGACATGCCTTCGCCCTGACCGGTTTGGCTCAGTGGATAGAGCGTTGGCCTGCGGACTGGGGGGTCCCGGGTTCAATTCCAGTCAAGGGCATGTACCTTGGTTTGCGGGCACATCCCTAGTGGGGGGGGGGGGGGCAGGAGGCAGCTGGTCGATGTTTCTCTCTCATCGATGTTTCTAACTCTCTATCCCTCTCCCTTCCTCTCTGTAAAAAATCAATAAAATATATATTTTTAAAAAAAATGACATGTCTTCATTCTACTCCCTTCCCATGGAATATCCAAATGGACCCTGGGTCCTCCAGGTCCCTGATTGATGGGGGTTGTCCACTGAGCAGTGCCCAATTTCATGGTCCCGGGTGATGATCCCATCTGTTAGGTCCTGGATGAGACCTCCACACTCCAGTCTAATTCTCACCCTGTAGCCCACAGGGTTAGCTTGCTCTAACCACCACTCAGGCAGACAAAATCCAAGACCTGCCTAGAACATTCTGAGCCAGGTACACAAGCTCCTCTTACTGCAGTTGTTGGCCATCCTGAACAGGAGGAAAGAGTCAATGTAGACAGTAGGCAGGATGTTCTGGAAGGAATTTAGGAACAGTTCATTGAGATACACCCTAACTTCCCTTCCAATTGAAACAAGTCTATCGGTCTATGTTGTGAATGAGGGGATATGTAGGCCACAGACCTTGGAAACAGGCTGCCATGTAGGGGGTAAGACCCTCCAACCCAGGAAACCCCATCTGGGAGGGAATACCCTCTGGGCCAGTCTAGGGACTACCATATGCATGTGTACCACAGGCCTACTGAGGCCCCCTCTGCTAAGGGTATCATACCAGGCAGAGAAGGTTGCTGGCCTTGCTATGTAAGTTGGTACCTCACCACTGGGAAGGCCCCTACCAGCTGGGGGAGGAAAGAGAATGAGGAGAATATAGACAAGGAAGGCTCAGGCCAGAGCAATGACAGCAAACAGCTGCCCTGGACCAGTTAGGGCTAAGTCATCCTGAACATGGTTATGAAACTTAATAGAAAAATCAAAGCCAGCTCTTGAAAAAGATGACATTTTTAAAAATATAGTAGTGATAACAAGTGATAAGAAGCCTGAATTCTATCACAATAAAATCTGTTAGGTATAGCCCTGGCCTATGTGGCTCAGTGGTTAGAGTGTCAGCCCACACACCAAAGGGTTCCAGGTTCTCCCAGTCAAGGGCACGTACTTGGGTTACAGGTTCGATCCCCAGCCATAGTTGGGACACATGCAGGAGTCAAGCAATTAATGTGCCTCTCTCACTTTGATGTTTCCCTCTTTCTCCCTCCTCTCTCTCTCTCTCTTTCCACTCTCTCTAAAAGTCAATGGAAAAAAATATCCTCAGATGAGTATTAACAAAAAAAAATTCTGTTTGGTGTATATATGATTGGGCGTAAGATGCTCCAATCCTCTTGAATAGACGTGGTCCATGGATATTGGTTGTTTTCTGGCTGATTCTTAAAGAAACAAGTTTTAAAGGGTTTTAAAACTGAAAGGTAATAGCTAACAAGATAAAAATAGAGTGTGCATCTTCTAAATTACTGCAGGAAAAAAAACACACGTAGAAAACAGTCTAGGTAGCAAAATACAAGAAAATTTCTTTAAATTATTAATTAAGCAGGTTTTTGTTGAGATGGAAGGAAGAAGTCAGAGGTGTGAAGTCTTCAGGAAGTGGGGAGTGGTGGGAGGGCTGATGGGTGGTCCTCTGAGTGATGGCAGCCACCAGAGTGCTTTGAGGAGAGGAGGGAGTGGTCTGACCCTGCTTCAAAGAACCCTTCTGAGGCAGCATGAGGAGACTTGCAAAGGACCAGGAGGGGCAAGGAGGGTGGAGATCAAGACCAGGGCCAAGCTCCCTAGAGCACTGCCCTGCATGAGGGATACCCTTTATCAAGATGATGAAAGCTCCAAGCTTGGAGGCAGAACTGAGGTCCTGTTTGGTTTTGATTTGGGGGCTGGGTGGGAGTCAAGAACTGGATGGAGTTGTTGGCTTTGAGACAGTCAGGAGTGGGCTGAAAGACAAGTCCAGATCACAGGGAAAGGCTGCCAAGCCATCAAGAGCTGGATGGTCATCAAGGTTCCTGGACTTCCACCATGTCCAGGTGGGTAGAAAAAGACACAGTGGAGGGAGACAAAAACCAGGAAAATAGAGGGGGAAGCATGTGAGGTCAATGAATGATGACACCCCAATGTCAGAGGGACCTTGCCAGGAACCTTGCCAGGACACTTTCAATGACAACAGGGGGCAGTGAAGGAAATAGAGGACAGAAGCAACACTTCTGAGAAATTTGGGAGTGTGCTGTAGCTTCAGGGACATGCAGGGCTATGGTTCAGGGACAGCACCAGGGTCTGGCATGCAGTGAGGAGGGCCATGGTCTTCGCAGAGAGCTACGGAGCAGTATTTGGGCAGGTAGGCCTGGAGCAGGGAGAGGGGACGTGAACAAGCTGGAGCCCGCAGTTAGGAATTTAAAGGTAGATCCTTCAGCTAGGTTGGGGACTTTCTCCTGCTTGGAGGCAGGAAAGTAAGAGGACGACTGGGTGGGGTTTGGCAAAGGATTCAGTAATGAAGATAGGAACTGGGAAGTTGAAACATGAAGATGGTCTGTGGTGTCCTAATTTGATGAGGAAGGCCTAGAAGGCAGGGTGGGTGGAGATGGGGTTGGGCAGGCTGAGTCTACAGGGGGCAGCCTGAGCAAGGGGGCAGGATGGAGAGCAGGAGGGCTGGCTTCAGAGTGATGGTCAGGGTGCAGTGCCTCATAGGACCAGCTCCCCTGTGTGTCCCTGAGGGAGGGCAGCTGGACATGGAGGGTTTGGGTGGGGGGTGACAAGTCACACAGAGAGGCAGACCAAGAAATGATAACATCAGGACCACGTGCATCATTGATAATTAGCAATGAGGTTAAGTGTGCGGTTAACCATCAATCATTTCATGGTTGTTGTTTTTACTTGGTTTTATTAAGATATAATTGAAGTGCAGCACTGAGTAAGTTTAAGGTGTGCAGTATCATGATTTGACTGACATATTACAAAACTATTCCCACAATAACTTAACACCCATCACCTGATATAGATACAAAAACAGTTTTTTTCTTGTAACGAAATAGTTTGAGTTTAAAAGAATAAATGCCATGCTGTTTTAAAGATAAGTTAAAGTGCCCCCAACAATGCACTTGCAAAAAACAGGTCTTTAATATCATAAGAAGGAAATTCAGATCAAGAAGTATGAAAGGACTGTAAGAGACCCTGTTTATTGACAATTCATGGTGAAAATACGTAGTCACAGAGTTTGCAAACCAAGTAACACAGCATCTGCCACTGTTACAGAAATAAGGGGAGAGAGTGACAAAAAGGCGGCGTTGGAGAGAGACTTTCCAGGCCTCTTGCAGCTGACTACAGGTCCCCTGATTGAAGCACTAGGGCATAAGTTGTTTTCATAATGAAACAAGCAGGGCTGATTTATGGGTGGACATGACAGCTGATAACTGAAAGTACAATGGAACATTTATCTTGGCCTCTCCTGCTAGTCCAGCCTGAATGCCCTGATCTGTCTCCCTGGTCCCTTAAGCCCCCCACTCTCAGCCTCCTGACCCCTACCAGCAAAACCACACTCCAGAACCCTGCCAGATGCTGCTTCTTAAGAGGTATGTGTGTGGGGGGGGGTCCTCACTAGGCTCCTGCCCTGCCCACATTCTCTGGCCAGAATACCCCAGCAAAGCCAACCATGTCTGTCTCTTGACTATGCTCTCCTCACACCCAGGCCCCAACATTTAGAGCCTGGATGGTCTGCTAGCCCCCCCCCGCTCCCCCCCCCACCCCCCAAGAGCCCTGGCTTCACATAGGCTCCAGCATCAAGGGGACATCATGCCCAACTCTCCACCTCCTAACTGATACTGCTGGTGATTTGACCCCCCTGACCCTCTTTCCTACAATCTCAGATGAGGAAAAGCTCTAATCCACATTTCTCCCCCCGCCCCCACTTGCTCAAGAATCTCATTGTGTCCCTTGTCCTTTCCCCCACCTACATCTTCAGCTACTTCCTCTCCAGGACTTCTTTTTCTCTGCCTAGCATCTCACCTGGGTCTCTTTCCAATTCTAAGCAAGAAGACCCTCCACTTACCACCAAAACCTCTGTTCCCCTTCACACCTACCTCTCCCATCAGGTTGGCTTGCACTGGCCCTCTACCTATGTTTCCTGTCCCTGGCACCCAGCACCATGGCCCCAACCCCACTTCCCCTGAGCCACCAGGGACCTTCACACCATCCTCTTTCAGCTTCTCTCTGGCCGACTCTGGTTTCCATGGCACCAGAGGCTCATACTTCATTGGCCTTATTGACACAGAACACTCATTCCCTTCAAAAGCACCCCCCCCCGCCACCCCCTAACAATTACAAAGCTGAGCAAACACCTGAAGACAAAAACAATTTCAAAAATTCCCCAAGGCTCAGAGCATCCAGGTCGTCTGTCATCTCGCAACTCAATGTCTGGCCTGGACCTGACATCTGTACCAAATCTCCATGGAGACTGCTCTTCTCCTTCCTCCTGGCAACTGTGGAAAGTGCCTGAAGTTCCGCAGAGCCCTGGGGGACTGGGCGGGAGTTGATGGATGCCCAGAAGACATACCTGACAAGAGGGTACAGATGGACTATCTGTAACTGAGATAGAACTGGAGATGCCAGGAAATGTTTGAGGGGGTGGGAGTGAAGGAAGGCAAAGCAGGCCTTGCAGAAAACCAAGTCTGGGGTGATTAGAGGTGTGGGTGATTTAACCCTGCTGAAAACATCTGGGTTGTACTAGGAATTAACACCAAAGGAACAACCTAACACCCAACCACTCTAAAACATTTTAAACTTTCCTCTAGCCCTAGCTGGCTTGGCTCAGTGGATAGAGCGTCAGCCTGCGAACTGAGGGGTCCCAGGTTCGATTCCGGCCAAGGGCATATGCCTGGGTTGCGGGCTCCATCCCCAGTAGGGGGTGTGCAGGAGGCAGCCGATCAATGATTCTCTCTCATCATTGATGTTTCTATCTCTCTCTCCTTCTCCCTTCCTCTCTGAAATCAATAAAGAAATATATTTAAAAAAAATAAACTTTCCTCTAAATAAGTCAGGTTATTGGAATAAAAAGCACAAATACTTTTTAAAATGGCAATGAGAATTCAGTGCATTAAGACTTTTGGTTGTTGAGACCAAAGCTGCCACCCGAAGCAAATTCACAGCCTTATATGCTCCATAATTACACAACAGAATGAAAATAAAGTGAGCACTGAAGAAGGCAGAAGAGCGTCCCCCCCCAAAAAAAATGAACCTAAATTAAATAATAAAAATAGTGTGTACAGTATGATCCCATTTATAAAATAATACATGTAGTTAAAAAGATGAAAAATGGTCCCCAAAATATCAGGGGTGGCTGCTTTGTTTTTATGACTAGTGTAACCAGTTACTGCAGGCACAGTGTTTTACTGTTCTAGAGGTCCAATATGGGTCTCACTGGTCTAAAATGTGAGTGTTAGCAGGGCTAAGTTCCTTCCAGAAGCTTTAGGAGAGCATGTGTTTCCTTGTCTCTTCCAGCTTCTAGAGGTACTGCATTCCTTGACTTGTGACCTCTTCCTCCATCTTTTTTCTTTTTTAATCCTCACCCAAGGACTGAGGATATTTTTTCTATTGATTTTTTAGATAAAGTGGAAGAGAGGGGGGAGGAGAAGAGAGAGAGGAACATCAATGTAACAGAGACACATCGACTGGTTGCCTCCCACACATGCCCCGACTGGGCACAGGGATCAGACATGCAACCCAGGTACATGTTCTGGACCAGGAATCAAACCACAACTCTGGTGCACAGGCCAAGGTTCTAACTACTGAGCCATGCTGGCCAGGGCCCCTTCCTCCATCTCTAAAGCCTGCAGTGTAACATCTTCAAACCTCTCTCTGATCTCCTCTTCTACCTGGGGCACTGGATAATCCAGGGTAGTCTCTGTGTGGTAAACTCAGCTGACTAGAACCTTAGTTCTACCTGCAACTTTAATTCTCCCTTGCCAAGTAACAGAATGTGTCCACAGACCCTGGGAATTTGGACAAGGACTCTTTGGAGGCCAGGTTTTTGTCTCTTGCAGTGGCTGGGTGAGAGTGGTAGATTTTCACGGTTTTCATTTTCTTCCTTATACCTTTCGGCACCATTGGATGTTGTGGTTTACAAAGAACATATATTTTATATGCTAAAAAAATAAATGTTAATTGTAAACATAACAGAAAACCAAAAGAGAATCAAAAAGAATAGCATCCCTCTTGCAGGTCCCATTGATGTTGTAATGCCATTTTTAACCAGTCTTTTGTCTTTCTCCCCTGACTGTGCCCACAGGACAGGAGAGGACAGGACAGGACCCTTTCCCTTCTGTGTCCCTAGCACTGAGCACATGCCTTTTAGCACAGCAGGCTGAAACTAATGTTTCTTGAACTTCCTTGGTCTGGGGGAATGATGTGAACATTCAAAAATGTACTTTCAAGCCAAAATCCAAATAAACACAAGATATGACTGAAAAGTCCTCATACATAAAACTTAACTCAGGAATGATCTGGGAAAGGCCAGCCAGCAGAAAGATACAGCATTAATGCTCCAACCCTAGAAAAAAAGCCTTTCTCTGTGCAAAGCCAGAGAGAGATGCTAAAAGCCAGGGAGGCCCCACAAAGCACAAGCCCCGAACACTGGCTGAGACCTGCACTGGCGAACACCCAGCTGCTCACCCTGGCCAAAAAGCACAAGCTGGTCCCATTGCAAGAATGCCCCACTGTGACCTGGGCTGAGGCTCTGAGGGGCCTCACATGCACCTGCCCCTGCACCCTAGGAAGAAACCTCAGAAAGCACAGGGACACAACCTAGCTACACCATCCCTGAATACCCTCTGAGGGAAGAAGACCAGAATTTGAAGTACCACCAAACCAGCGCTAATAAGTTTACTAATATTTATCTTCCAGTATCCCTCAGCCTGGATACCAGGCAGTTCAAACCCCAGAAGGAGGCACTAGATTGCAGACAAAGAAAGAATGTTCTAATACACAGAGAATAGGGGGAAAACCCATTTCTATTTATTTCCTTTTTCTTTTCTCCATCCTCTCACACTCCAGTCTATGGCAGCTCACAGGCACCTCAAACTCTGAGGGAAAGGAGCCTTACTCTCCGATTGGAAGAGCTGTGATCCCGGGAAGCTGGAGCAAACCCCTGTTGCTTTTTTCTCTGTGCCCTTTCATGCAGTTGCACGAAGTATGCAACAGAGCATGATAAACAGAGCTCCAACTTTCTGGCCAGAGAGTATTATGGAGACTCAGAACTGGAAAATACTTGAGAGATAATGGGCACAGTGAAGCTTGGGGAACTGATGTCATACAGTTGTTTATAATCTCCTGGGCTCACCCCCGAGCTGTGCATGTATAAACTGTGGGAATGGAGTGATGAGATAGACTAATGCCCTGGTCCCACAGGGGGTGCATAAAAAGGACTGATCTGTAAAGTAATGCAAAGGCTTTGAAAGTGAACTTGACATTGAAACCACAATTTGTAGAAGGCAGGTTGCAACTTGTAACCTGAACTCAACTAGGGAAATTATCTGAAAAAACAAAAATATCAATCTTGTCCATAGGGTTTAAATAAACATTTAAAGAAGACCCAAAGTCTCATAGCATAGTATCAAAATGTCCAGGATACAATTCAAAATTACTTGGCATATGGGGGAAAAAACAGAAAAATCTCAACTCCCATGGGAAAATACAATCAACAAATATAAAGACTAAGATGAAACATATGTTGGAATTATTTGACAGGATTTTAAAGCAACTATTATAAAAATGCTCCACAAAGGGCAAAAACTTTTTCAACTAGTGGAAAGATAGTGGTAGCAATAAATAGAAAATATTTAAAAAGAACCAAACCAAAACTTTAGAACTGAAAAATAAAATAACAACCAAAAAAACAAACAAATACAACCACTGAATATGCTCAATGGCAGAATGAAGATAACAGAGGAGTGAGTCAGTGAATGTGAAGATAGATCCATAAAAATTATCCAATTTGAAAAGCAGAGAGAAAAAATTATTTTAATAATACGAAGAGCCTTAGAGACCAATGGGAAAATACCAAAAGATGTAACATTGATGTCATCACTGTTCCAGAAGGAGAGGAAAAGGAGTGCAGTAATGAAAAAATAACGAAGAAATAATGGCTGAAAATTTGCCAAATTTGGTGAAAGATACAAACCTACAAATTAAAAGCATAGGAAATCTCAAACAGATTAAATCCAAAGAAATCTATTCCCACACATGTTATAATCACACTGCTGAAATCTTCACACAAAAGTAAAATAATTAAAGCAGCAAGAAAAGAATGGTGCATTACTTCTAAGGGGAAAAATGAATCAAATGACTACCGATTTCTCATCAAAATCATGGCTTTCAAAAGAAGTGAATATAATGTTAATATGCTCAAAGAAAAGAACTACCAACCCAGATTTTTTTTTTTAATGATTGACTTTTTTTAGAGAGCGAGAGGAAGGAAGAGAAAGAGAAACATCGATTTGCTGTTCCATTGTTGTTCCACTTATTTATGCATTCATTGATTGCCTCCTGTATGTGACCTGACTGGGTCTTGAACCTGCAACCTTAGTGTATAAGGACAATGCTCCAATCAAATGAGCTACCCACCAGGGCCCAATCCAGAATTTTATTTTCAGCAAAAATATTCTTCAATAATGATGGAGAAAGATAAATGCTGTGCTTGCCTTCTCCCACGACCACATCAAAATTACAACTAAATTATAGAGCAACCATCCTTGAGAACCACTGAGGTCTAGCTGAACATAAATCCTACAACTAAGAATATGAAGAAGAAGAAACATAAAGACTGATAGGAGGGGAGGAGATGGGAAATAAGCTGGTCCCACATCCACTATAGCAGTTGAGAATCGGGAGGAATAGCTCAGCTTCAGAAGTCCCCCAGGAAGAGTGAGAAAACTCAGGTACACATCAGGCTTCCCAGCCTGGAGTACCAGTGCCAGAAAGAAAACTCCCCACAACATCTGGCTGTGAAAATCAACACAGATGTTGTCCAGATGAGATAGAGAGCTGCTTGAAACCCAGGCATCCTCTAAATTCAGTAGAGTAGCAGGATGCAAAATATTCAATATTAGTTGCATTTTTATACACCAATAACAAACTATCAGAAATAATTAAGAAAAAATTCCATTTACAATTGCATCAAAAAGTAAGATACCCAGGAATAAATTTAACCAGGAGGTAAAAGACCTGTACTTGGGATACTATAAGAAAGTGAAAAATAAACAAATTGAAGAAAATACAAATAAATGGAAGCATATACTATGCTCATAGATTGGAAGAATTAACATAGTTAAATGTCCATACTACCCAAAGTATATTCAATGCAAATCCTATAAAAATATCAATGCCGAGGGGGAAGAAAATGGCGGCCGAATAGGCAGAAGTGCTGTGCACCGCCTCCTGGGGCGGGGCCAGAAAAGCAACTAACTTGGAGAACATCCACCAGAATTAACAAATTAGACACAGCTGAGGAGACAATTTTCAATAAGTAAGGACAGAGTACACCTAGAGAACACCACCTTCCAGCAATAACCTGCATGGAACCACCAATGTACCCTGGCAGTGAGTGGCACAGTACCTTCTGGAAGGCTCCCAGATGTCTGCAGTGAGCGCTTGCCAGAGTGACGTCGCTGACCAGGCCTTTTCACCAGCCCATCGGGACCATGCATCATAGGATCCAGCTCCAGGATCCTGAAGTGAGTGCAAGCCGGGGGTGGGGCGGGGAGGGGGCCCTGTGCTCCACCCCCGCCCCAGGCCCTAGAACCATGCTACCAGCCTGACCCAGAGCCACTTGGTGCCTGCTCCACTCTGAGCTCTGGGACCTGCTGCCAGGGTGACCTGGAGCAACCCAGTGTGCACCCCACCCTGGGCCACAGGAAAGCAAGAACTATATAACCCAGAGCAATCCATGCCCGCTCCACCCCAAGCCCAGAGACTTGCTTCCAGGGCAACCTGGAGCAACCCAGCATGCACCTCACTCTGAACCACAGGAGAGCGTTGCTGGGGAAAATCGGAGCAATCTGGTATGACCAGCCAGGGGTCATAGGACCACCCTGCAAGTGCGCTGCCAGAGGGAACTAGGGTGCCACCTTGCCAAGGGTGCCAGGGCCACTCAGCAATTTGCATTCCAGAGGGCTCTGGGTCCTCACAGGGAATTGCACACCAGAGAAACTGACCACGTGCTCCTGCCACCCTGAGCATCTGAACCAGACAACTGAGGGACCAGATCCTTGAAAGAAGAGGATATAACTCAGAGCAAAGACAGTAAAGGTGTGAGACTCAAGGCAGACACAGCCTCTGGGCTAACGATTTCCAGATCATTGGACTGATAGAGTCTTCAACCTCTCAAAACCCAAGCAGGGTGCCCAGGGCCAGAAAGAGACAGCAAAAATGGGAGACAAAGAACAAACCACCAAAGGAAAGAAAAGGAGGAATCACCAGAAAAGGAATGAAATGAAATGGAGGCAAGCAATATGTCAGAGAAAGAATTCAGAGTAAGGGTCATAAAGTTCCTAAACCGGCTAGATGAGAAAATCAACAACATATGTGAGAATCAAGAGGAAATGAAGAATGATATAGCTGAAAACAAACAAACAAACAAAAAAACAACAACCCACAATGAAAGGTTTAAACAGTAGACTAGAAGAAGCAGAGGACCGAATCAACAAGTTAGAAGACAGGGTAGAAATAAACAACCAATCTAAACAGCAATTGAAAATAAAAATTAAAAGCAGAAGAGTTTAAAGGAGCTTTGGGACCATATGAAATGAAGCAAAATTCACATAATAGGGGTACCTGAGGGTCAAGAAGAGGAGCAAGGAATAGAAAACCTATTTGAAGAAATAATTACAGAAAACTTCCTTGCCTTGGGGAAGAAAAAAGTCACACAAGCAGAGAGAGTCCAACCAAGATGAACCCAAAAAGACCCACACCAAGGCATGTCATAATTATAATGGCAAATGTTAATGACAAAAAGAGAACCTTAAGGGCTGCAAGAGAGAGACTGAGAGTTACCTACAAGGGATTTCCCATTACTATCAAATGATTTCTCAACAGAAACACATTAGGCCAGAAAGGAATGGAATGAAGTATACAAAGTGATGTAAAGCAAGGGACTGAATCCAAGAATACTCTGTCCAGCAAGGCTATCAATCAAATTTGAAGGTGAAATCAGCAGCTTCACAGACAAAAAATTGCTAGGGGAGTTTATTTCCACCAAGCCAGCAATGCAAGAAATGCTAAAGGGACTGTTGTAAAAAGACGAAATAGAAAGGGAAGAAGGAACACAGGCATAAAGAATAAAAATGGCAACAAACAAGTACCTATCAATAATAACCTTAAATATAAATTGGATTAAATGCTCTAATCAAAAGACATAAGGTGACTGAATGGATAAGAAAACATGACCCATATATATGCTCTCTACAAGAGACCCCCCTCAGAACAAAGGACTCACACAGACTGGAAGTGAAGAGATGACAAAAATTTTTTTTTCAGGCAAACAGAAATGAAAAAATAAAAAAATGCTGGGGTGGCATTACTTATCTGACAAAATAGACCTCAAAGTGAAGACCATAATAAGAGATAAGGAAGGCCACTTCATAATACTAAAGGGATCAATACAACAAGAGGATATAACTCTGGTAAATATTTATGCACCCAATACAAGAGCACCCAAATACATAGAAGAACTTTTGGAAGATATCAAGGGAGAGATCAACAGCAATACAATCATAGTAGGGGACTTTTATACCCTGTGACATCACTGGAAAAATCTTCTAGACAAAAAATCAAACAAAGAATCAGCAACCCTAAATGACTCACTAGATCAGATGGAACTAATTGACATCTTCAGAACATTTCACCCCAAAGCGATGGAATACACATTCTTCTAGAGTGCACATGGGACATTTTCAAAGATAGACGACATATTAGGACACAGGCTAAGTCTCTTCAAATTCAAGAAGATGGAAATAATATCAAGCATCTTTTCAGATCACAATAGTATAAAATTAGAAATCAACTACAAAAACAATTAAAAAAATCAAATACTTGGAGGCTAAATAGCACGCTATTAAACAATGATTGGGTAATCAAAGAGATCAAAGAAGAAATAAAAAGCATCTTGGAAACAAATGACAATGAAAACACAATAATCCAAAATCTATGGGACACAGTAAAAGCAGTGCTGAGAATTCATAGCATTACAGGCCTACCTCAAAACAAACAAACAAACATACAAACAAACAACAATAAAAAACACACAAGAAAAACTGGTAATAAATTATCTAATGCTACAACTTAAATGACTAGAAAGAGATCAACAAGAAAAGCCCAGGGTAAGCAGAAGGAAAGAAATAATAAAGGTCAGAGTGGAAACAAATGACACAGAGACAAAAAAGAGAGAGAGAGAGAAAGAGAGAGAGAGAGAGAGAGAGAGAGAGAGAGAGAAACAATATAAAAGATTACTAAAACCAAGAGCTGGTTCTTTGAAAGGATAAACAAGATTGATGAACCTCTAGCCAGGCTCACCAAGAAACAAAGGGAGAGGACCCATATAAACAAAATCAGAAATGAAAGAAGTGAAGTAACAACCAACTCCACAGACATACAAAGGATTGTAAAAAAAAAAAAATACCACGAACAACACTACTCCAAAAAACTGAACAATCAAGATGAAATAGAAATATTCCTAGAAAAGTACAATCTTCCAAAATTAAATCAGGAATAATTAATAAACCTGTATAGGCTGATAACTACTGATGAAATAGAAGCAGCAATCAAAAAATTTCTAACAAACAAAAGTCCTGATCTGGATGGCTTCCCGGGGAATTTTATCAAACATTCAAAGAAGAACTAACACTGATCCTCCTCAGAGTATTCCAAAAAATTCAAGAGGAAGAAACACTTCAAAGCTCTTTTTATGAAGCCAGCATTACCCTAATCCCAAAACCAGAGAAAGACACTACAAAGAAAGACAATTCCAGGCCAATATCCCTGATGAACATAGATGCTAAAATCCTCAACAAAATATTAGCAAATAGGATCCAGCATTTGCTGGAAGATCATACACCATGACCAAGTGGGATTTATTCCAGGGATGCAAGGCTGGTACAACATCCGCAAATCAATAAATGTGATGCATCACACGAACAAACTGAGAGAGAAAAATCACATAATTTTATAAATTGATGCAGAAAAAGCATTTGACAAAATCCAACACCCTTTTTTTATTAAAACTCTCAGCAAAGTGGGAATAGAGGGATCATACCTCAACAAAATAAAAGCATTATATGACACACTTACAGCAAACATCATATTCAATAGGAAAAAAACTAAAACCATTTCCCCTAAGAACAGGAAGAAGACAGGGATGCCCACTTTCACCACTCCTGTTCCACATAGTACTGGAAGTGCTAGTCACAGCGCTCAGACAAGAAGAAGAAATAAAAGGCATCCAAATTGGAAAAGAAGAAGTAAAACTGTTGTTATTAGCAAATGACATGATATTATATGTAGAAAACCCTAAAGACTCCATCAAAAAACTGCTAGACTTAATAAATGAATTTCACAATGCAGCAGTATACAAAATTAACACCCAGAAACCTATGGCTTTTTTATACACCAATAATGAACTCACAGAAAGAAAAACTAAAAACAAAAAAACTAAAAACAATCCCATTTACCATTGCAACAAAAAAATTAAGATACCTAGAAATAAACTTAACTAAGGAGGTAAAAGACCTGCACTTTGAAAACTACAGGACATTGGAAAAAGAGGTAGAGGAAGACATAAACAAATGGAAAAACATACCATGTTCATGGATTGGTAGAATCAACATCATTAAAATGTCCATACTACCCAGAGCAATCTATAGATTCAATGCAATCCTCATTAAAATACCAACAGCATATTTTACAGATCTAGAACAAACTCTTCAAAAATTCATCTGGAATAAAAAAAGACACTGAATAGCCACAGCAATCCTGAGAAAGAAGAACAAAGTTGGAGGGATCACAATACCAGATATCAAGCTATATTACAAAACCACTGTTCTCAGAACTGCCTGGTACTGGCAGAAGAGCAGACATATAGACCAATGGAACAGAACAGAGAACCCAAATATCGACCCAAGCCTTTATGCTCAATTAATATTTGACAAAGGAGGCAAGAGCATACAAGAGAATCAAGACAGTCTCTTCAATAAATGGAGTTGGGAATATTGGACAGATACATACAAAAAAATGAAACTACATCACCATCTTATACCATACACAAAAATAAACTCAAAATGGATAAAGGACTTAAATGTAAGATGGGAAACCATAAAAATTTTAGAAGAATCCATAGGCAGCAAAATATCAGACGTATGTCATAGCAATATCTTTACCGATACAGCTCCTAGGACAATGGAAACTAAGGAGAAAATAAGCAAATGGGACTACATCAAAATAAAAAGCTTCTGCACAGCAAAAGAAACCATCAACAAAACAACAAGGAAGCCCACTGCATGGGAGAACATATTTGCCAATATTATATCCAATAAGGATATAATCTCCAAAATTTATAGGGAGCTCATACAACTTAACAAAAGGAAGATAAACAATAAAAAAATGGGCAAAGGACTTTTCCACACTTTTGGAAAGTGGACATACAGAAGGCCAAGAGACATATGAAAACATGCTCAAAGTCACTAATCATCAGAGAGAGGTACCATCTCACACCTGTCGGAATGCTATCCATCAAAAAATCAATGAACGACAACTGCTGGCAAGCACTTGTGGAGAAAAAGGAACACTCATGCACTGCTGGTGGGAATGCAGACTGGTGAAGCCACTGTTGAAAACAGTATGGAGTTTCCTCAAAAAATTAAAAATGGAGATTCCATTTGACTCAGTAATCCCACTTCTAGGAATATATCCCAAGAAATCAGAAACACCAGTCAGAAAGTGTATATGCACCCCTATGTTCATAGCAGCCCTATTTACAATAACTAAGATTTGTAAACAGCCTAAGTGTCCATCAGCAGATGAGTGGATAAAAAAACTATGGTACATCTACACAATGGAATACTATGCTGCTATAAAAAGAAAGAACTCTTATCATTCGCATCAGCATGGATGGATCTGGAGAGTATTATGCTAAGTGAAATAAGCCAGTTGGAGAAAGATAAGTATCACATGATCTCACTCATTTGTGGAATATAATGAACAACATAAACTGATGAACAAAAATAGATCCAGAGACATAGAAGGTTGGACAAACAGACTGTCCAACCTCAGAGGGAAGGCAGGGGAGGGGGAAAGAGATCAACCAAAGGACTTGTATGCATGCATATAAGCATAAGCAATGGACACAGACAGTAGGGGGTGATGGCATGTGTTGGGGGGTGGGAGCGGCTGGGGAGAGGTCAATGGGGGAAAATGGAGACATATGTAATACTTTAAACAATAAGGAATTGAAATTAAAAATAATATCAATGCCAGTTTTCACAGAACTTGGACAAATAATACTAAAATTTATATAAAACCACAACAACCCCAAATAACTGCAACAATCTTGAGGAAGAAGAACAAAGTTCTGATATCAAACTATACTACAAGACTATAGCAATCAAAACAGCATGTTAGTAGCATAAAAAGACATATACACAGTCTCTTCAATAAATAGTGTTCAGAAAACTGGACAGATACATAGGAAAAATTGAAATTAGATCACCTTCTCACACCATATACAAGAATAAACCCAAAATAGATTAAAGACTAAAATGTAAGACCTGAAACTATAAAACTCCTAGAAAAAAAAATAGGCACTAACTCTCTGACATTGATCTTAGTAATATTTCTTTTTGGATGTTTCCTTGGTCAAGGGAAATGAGAAAAAAATAAACAAATGGGACTACACCAAACTAAAAAGGTTTTACATAGCAACGGACCATTAACAAAACAAAAAGACAACCTACTGAATGGGTGAAGATATTTGCTAATGATAACATCCATTGGGGGGTTAGTATCTAAAATACATAAGGAACTCACAGAACTTCACACCAAAAAGACAAACAATCCAATTTAAAAACGGGCAGAGGACCTGAATAGACATTTCTCCAAATAGGACATATAGATGGCCAACAGACATATGAGAAGATGCTCAATTCACTAGTCATCAGAAAGAAAGATATTAAAACCACAATGAGGTATCACCTCACACCTGCCAGAATGACTATCATCAATAAATCAACAAACAACAAATCTTGGCTAGGATGTAAAGAAAAGGGAACTCTTGTGCATTGTTGGTGGGATTGCAAATTGGTACAACCACTATGGAAAACAGTAGGGATGCTTCTCAAAAAAACTGTAAATAGAACTCCTATATGACCTAAGAATCTCACTTCTAGACATTTATCCAATGATATCCAAAACACTAATAAAAAAAGATATATGCATCCTTATGTTCATTGCAGCATTATTTACAATAGCCAAGACAACCTAAGTGCCCATTAACAGACAACTGAATAAAGAATATATGGTACATATATACAATGGAATATTACTTGGTCATAAAAAGAATAAAATCTTACCATTTGTGACAACTTGGATGAATCTAGAAGGTATTATACTAAATGAAATAAGTCAGACAGAGAAAGACATACAATATGATTTCACTTATATGAAAACAAAATAAAGAACAAACGAAACAGAAGCAAACTCATTGATACAGAGAACAAATTGATGGTTACCAGATGGGGAGGGAGTTGGGGGACTGGGTAAAAAAACGGTGAAGGGATTAAGAAGTACAAATTGGCAGTTTCAAAATAGGGGGATGTAAAGTAAAGCATAGGGAATATTGTCATTAGCACTGTAATAACTACTTATGGTGCCAGGTGGGTACAGACTTATCAGGGATCATTTTGTTAATTATAAAGAAACTCATGTGATTCAAATTGAGTTGTAAAAATATTAATTCTAAGTATATAGTGAAAAGCTAGATATGATTATTGTAATTCCTGGAGGAACCACTCACTTAATTAAAATGAGATACTAGCCCTGGACGGTTTGGCTCAGTAGTTAGAGTGTTGACCTAGACTGAAGGGTCACCGGTTCAATTCCCAGCCCCACCTCCCAGCCCCACCCTACAGGGCATGTGCAGGAGGCAACCAATCATGGGCATGTGCAGGAGGCAACCAATCATGTGTCTCTCTCATATTGATGTTTCTCTCTCTCTCTCTCCCTCCCACTCTCTCTAAAAATCAATGAAAAAATATCCTTCAGTGAGGATTAACTAAAAAAGAAAATTAGATACTAAAAAATATTCAAAAGTTTGAAACACAAGAGCAAAATAAACCCAAAGGAAGCAGAAGGAAGAAAATTTAAAAAAAGAAAGAAATAGAATAAAAACCAATGAACCTGAATACAAAAACATAATAGAGAAATCAATTAAACCAAAATCTGGATCTTTACAAAGATCAATAAAATTCCTAAATTTCTATCAAGACTGACATTAAAAAAGAAAATACTAATTTATAATATTAGAAATTTTAAAAAATATCACTAAAGAATTCACAAACAACTAAAGAATACTACAAACAACTCTATGAACATAAGTTCATCTTTGAAGAAATGCATGCTTTCCTCAAAAACCACAAACTACTGAAACTCACCCCAAGATGAAAGAGAGAGGCTGAAAAGTCCTGTAACTATGAAAGACATTTAATTCATTGTTTAAAAAAGAAATTTCCAGACCCAGGTTGTTTTACTGGAAAATTCTACCAAATATTTATAGAAGAAATGATACCAATTCTGCACAATCTCTTTTAGAAAATATAAGAGGGGGTAACACATTTCTAACTCATTTTACAAAAGCTGACATTACCCTGGTACTAAAACTAGACAAAGATATTTCAAGGGAAAATATTATAGAACAATATAATAGAACACAGATACACAAATCCTCAACCAAATATTGGCAAATGTAATCCAGCAATGCATAAAAAGTTTAATACACTACAAACAAGTGGAACTTATTCTGGAATGAAGGTTGGCACAATATTTAAAAGCCAATGTAACCTACCATATTAACAGACTAGATAAGAAAAAACACATGATCATATCAACTGATGCAGAAAAAGCATTCAATAAAATTCAACATATATTTATGAGTAAAAATAAAAACTCTAAGCTAACTAATATAGAAAGGAACTTTCTTAACTCGATAAAGATCATCTACAAGAAACCTAAAGCTAACGTGATAATCATGAAAGACTGAATGTTCCCCCCACCTAAGGGAACATTCTTACTACTCCTATTCAACATTATAGTGGATGTCCGAGACAGAGCAATAAGGCAAGAAATGTAAATGCAAGGCATACAGATTTGGAAGGAAGAAATACACTGTCCAGACAACATGATGGTCTATGTAAAAATTCCCCAGGAATCTATAAAAGAAACTTCCCAAAATAATAAATAAGTTTAGTAAGGTCACAGGATACAAGTTCAAAACACAATAAGCCAATCATATTTCTATATTCTGGCAATAAACTCTTAGAAACCAAAAAAATTTAGAAGTAAGTCATTTACAACACTTAAACAAAAGCAAAATACTTAGATATACCTTTTAAATATTAAAAACATATGCAGGATTTGTATCCTGAAAACTAAGAAATGCTGAGAAAAAGTAATTTTTAAAGGCCCAAATAAATGGAGAGATATATTATGTTCATGGATTGAAAAACTAAACATAGTAAAGATGTCAATTCTCCATCAATGGATCCATAGCTTTAAGAAAATCCCATTCAAATTTTGTGCAGGAATTTTTATAGATATAGACAAGGTTATTCTAACATTTATATGGAAAGGCAAAGAAATTAAAATTAGCTGTGAAAATTTTGAAAAAGAAGCATAAAGTGGAGACCATCATTCTGCCCAATATGGAAGCCCAATATAAGCTATAGCAATCAAGACAGTGAGGTGCTGGCTAAAGGATAAACACATAGAACAATGTAGCTACGGTGACGAGGGCTCTGCAGACAGAAAATATGACCAGGGCTTAGGTTTGTATCCCCAGAAAACTCCAACCATGTACCTCAGCCCAAAGCACAACCCCCAAGGTGGTGCAGCTGATAGTGAAAGGTGTGGCACCAGGAGGGTGGTGCTGACTGATTTGGAATAAGCCTGAGAAGTTGGAGATGACCCAAGTACCCAATCAAAGCAGCCATTAAATATTCTGTGAGATATTCATCCTATATAATAAAGAGGTAATATGCAAATTAACCCACACACCCTCACAAGATGGCTGCCTAGGAGGCAGAGATTTTGATGCTGACTGGCATAGAAACAGACCGACCAGAACCTAATCTGGGTGAACTGTGAAGGCAGAACCTAAGGTGGGGGCTGAGGAGGGGTTTTAAGAGCAACAGCTGTTTGGTGTAAGGTGTAAGAAAGTGGTTCAATTTTTTAATAACCAGTTTGGCAGTATAATGCATATGGCTGGCTATCAGTCCAGATATAGAGATTATGTATTTTTGTCTGCAAAAAGCATCTCCTCCTGCTAAAAAAGGCTTTCTCCTCCTCCCCCCATTTAAGCAATCTTATCCTATATAATCTATCTATACTAATAATCTATACTAATAAAAGGGTAATATGCTAATTAGACTGGGTCAACCGGCCATCTTCTGGATGTCCGACTTCCTTCTGGACAAAGCCATGGTGGTGGGGGCCGAGGCAGAGGCAGTTAGGGGTGATCAGGCTGGCAGGGGAGGGCAGTGGGGGGTGAGATCAGGCCAGCAGAGGAGGGCAGTTAGGGGAGATCAGGCAGGCAGAGGCAGTTAGGGGTGATCACGCCGGCAGAGGAGAGCAGTTAGGGGCAAGATCAGGCCTGCCGGGGAGGGCAGTTAGGGGTGATCAGGCAGGCAGGCAGGTGAGCAGTTAGGAGCCAGCGGTCCCAGATTGCGAGAGGGATGTCCGACTGCCGGTTTAGGCCCAATCCCAGGCAGTTGAGCATCCTCCAAGGGGTCCCCGATTGGAGAGGGTGCAGGCTGGGCTGAAGGACCCCCCACACACACACACAAATTTCGTGCACCAGGCCACTAGTGTGATAGAATGCTGGTCAAGGGGTTATAAAAAGAGCTCAATCTCAGCACATCAATATGGCTGGGTCCCCATTATGTATTTTTGAGTGAAAAATGCAAATTATAGAATAGCAATTATATAATGTGTTTTAAATATATATGTGATATTTTTTAAAGGAAGAAGAGAAATATACAAACAATTCTATATATTTTCTCGTAGTACATTTAGGTACATGCAAACACACAGAAAAAGGTCTAGAAGAGTATTTTTCTGAAGATCCCATTACTTCAGAGGGGTGGTGGCAAAGAGAGCCAGGGCAGGGCCAGCCAGGCCTTTTGTTGAATCCACAGGGCTGTAGGTTTTACAAGAACATATTCAACAGACTTAAATGGCTAAAATACAGTGAAAGCAGCCATAACCAGTTCGGCTCAGTGGATAGAGCTTCGGCCTGCTGACCAAAGGGTCCCAAGTTTGATTCCAGTCAAGGGCATGTACCTTGGTTGCAGGCTCCTCCCTGGCCCGGGTTCTGGTCAAGGCGTGTGCAGTGTGCAGGAGGCAACCAATCAATGTGTTTCTCTCACATTGATATTTCTCTCTGTCTTTCCCTCTCTCTAAAAGTCAATGGAAAAATATCGAGTGAGAATGAAAAAAATTATACACACACACACACACACACACACACATACACACATACACACACTAGAGGCCTGGCGAATGAAATTCGTGCACAGGTACAGTCCCTAGGCCTGGCCTGCAATCAGAGCCATCTTCCCCAGCTGCCCACAGCCGGCCTCGCCCCCAGCCACCACCCATCCCTGGTTCCCCGTTCGCCATTGTGTGATCGGTGCCTGGCGGCCGGGGGAAGGAACCGAGAAGTCGGCTGTTCCTGCCAGCTCACTGGCCCTGCCTCCGCTGTGAGTGGTCATCAGGTGATTGGAGCCTGCCGGCCAGGGAAAGGAACCAAAAGGTGGTCAGTGCACCTCATAGTGACTGGTCCAGTGGTTGTTCTGCCATTAGGGTCAATTTGCATATTACCTTTTTATTATATAGAATAGAGGCCGGGTGCATGGGTGGGGACCAGCTGGCCTGCCCGGAAGAGGGCCCTGGATCGGGTGGGGGGTCCCTGCTGGGGGCGGGGCCGGCCTGGGCGAGGGGCTGTGGGTGGTTTGCAGGCCAGTCATGCCCCCCGCTTTGTCAGAAGGACATCCGGAATGATGTCTGGAAGACATCCGATCTATCCAGTCTAATTAGCGTATTACCCTTTTATTAGTATAGATAATGAAAGCAGATGAATTCACTGAAATTAGAATTTTTTTCAAAAGAGAAGACCCTGCTGTGAAATTTCCAAGGCTGACCTTGGTGGCCAGGGGCCTAGGGTGAGGGCAGTGTGCACACTCAGGACTGCAGTCCTTGCCCTTATCTGCCATGGGACCATGCCAGCCCAGGAGTGAGGACGGCTCAGTGCTGGGCCCCACCCCAGTCCACTGGGCACAACTGGAGTTGTCTGGCAGTGAGCCGGCCTGGTGGCTTTGAACACACACATGCATACACATTCACAAGCACACACACATAATCCACACACATAATCACACATACACACAAACACACATACACAGACTCCACTCAAATACAAACACTCACATGGACACACACAAAATACACTGAGACTTCTCATACCTCATTCCTTCACAAGGTCACTATCTCACACATGGGCCAAGTTCACTGCCTTCTGGTGTGAGCAGATATGTACAAAAGGAAGTGTAAAAGAAGTGTTTATATTGAGAATTCTGGTGCTCTGATTTCTACCTGGTTTATAAACCACTTGGGTTGCTAGTTTAGAGATGGGAAGCTTTCTGACACGGACTGTCTTAGGAGTCGGAGACTCTCAAAAATCTCTGGAGGCTACAGGGTCGCCTGATGAATGACCACCTTGGGGATGCGCAGAACTCAGCTGCCAAGGAGAGTTCACTTGAAATGCCAGCTGAAAGAGGAGCTGCATAGCCCCATGGGCTGGCACAAGGTAGGCATAGGGTGGCTGCCACTGCTCTCAGAACAAGGGTACAGGTGGGCAAGGGGCTGCAGGAACCCCCTTAAAGGTGATAATTAGCACTGCAGGCCCCTTGCAATATTTCACCTCATTTTCTTTTCCTAGACAAATACTTTGGGAGAAATTTCTTTTTTAACTGCACTCACAGAATAAATTCTTCCAAAATAACATCCATGTGCACAGGACAGATAGGGATTGGGGGTAATGCCCAAACCCTTCCAGAGAAGTGCCTCCTCCTGAGCAGTCCCAGACCACGTGCGTCACTTGGGAGTTTGTGTGAAATGCAGAATCTAGTTCTATCCGGATCTGAGAAAGAAAATCTGCATTTTTGCAAGTTCTCAGGTGATCTGATGCTGGTTCAAGTCTGGGGTATAGTTTCATGTGTGTTTAAGAGAGAGAGAGAGAGAGAGAGAGAGGTGAGGATACTCGAAATCTATTCTTTTAGCCAATTTCCTGTACTCAATACAGCATGATTAACTACAATGTACACAGTGTACATAAGATCTCCAGTCACATTCATCCTATATAACTCTTAGTTTATACCTCTGCCCATCTTCCCAACCCCACCTCTATGCCCCTAGTCATCACTGTTCTTTCTATTCTTTGCTTCTATGATTTCGACTTTTTTAAGTTCCACAAATCAGTGATATCATGCAGTATTTGTCTTTCTGTATCTGGCTTATTCCACTGAGCACAATGTCCTCCAGGTTAATCTCTATTGTCACAAATGGCAGCATCTATCTCTTCCATATTTTTAAATCAAATAATATTCCGCTGTATATATAGAGTGTCCCAAAAATGTATACACACAGTTTGAATAATTATAAAGGCAGTGTTTATTAAAATACACTTCATTTTCAAAATTGAGCTATCAACTGTTAAAGCGTGTATATAATTTGGGGGATACCCTGTACATACCACAAGTCTTTCTCCATCCATCCCTCCATGGACACTGTAAGAATCATTTAAATATCAAATCATCATGTTGTATACCTTAAATATATACAATTTTTATTTTTAAAAGTGGAAGTTAATTTAAAATAAGTCTGGGACCTCCTCTAAACCCTCCAGGGCCCTGCTACCCACACTCTATGGTTTGGGTAGTTAAACTCTTCCTGCTAGCCAAGCCTCCTCAATTTCTGGGCTATAAAATAGGAGAAATAGCTCAGTTTGGCAAAGGCATTGGGAGGACCAAGACCAGGAGGCTGGGAAGCCCTTGGGGAATGGAGCCTCCAGGACCTTGGTAGCCCCCCTGCTCCCCAGTGACAGTGAGAAGGTCATCACACAACACTGCAGCCACACTGTAAACTCAGGGAGACCTTGACCAGTCAGGCTGCCCACTCCACTGCACAGCACAGGATGGTGTGGCCTCCCACTTACAGGCTCGTTCCTCTGAGTCCTCAGCCCTTCTCTGCCACCTCAGGATAGGCCAAGGACCCCTGAGGGAAGGACCAAGGCTTGCCATCCACAACATCTCAACAACAACATGAAATACTTTTTCTAAACCACTTTCCAAACTAGATTATAAGAGAGAAAGATGCACATGTTCAACAGATGTTTACTCAGATGCTGGTCCTTCCCAGCTGTCCGAGAGGAAAGCCTGGCTTTCCAAGCTGTCCAGAGCTGCCAGTACCTCCTGTGTGTTCTCTCACATCTTTGTGTAGGGCAATGAGGGTTAGAGACACAGGGATTGGCCATGGTCTGCTAGCTGTGAGCAGCACCCAAAGAACCAGAGTAAAGGAAATCTGATGGCACAGGTTAGCCACCACTAAGAATGTGAACAGCAGACACTTTTCCATGCAGAAGGGAGATGGAAGTGGGGAGGGTGGAGTAGGGACACTGGGACCTCACCACACGGAGGCAGGTCTACAGACCCAATTCTCTGGGCCCATGGCAGAAGCAGAAAATGTGAAAATATGATATTTAAAGGTCCATGGGGTATAGTCAGCTAAAATGTGGCCTCCAGAGATATGTCCTGGTTCTAAACCCTGGAATCTATAAATGTGGACTTCTGTTGTTAAAAAAAAAAAGGAGCTTGTCAAAGAGATTAAGGGCCCAGAGATGGCAGGTGATCCTGAATTATCAGAGTGCACCCAGATGTGTCCATGCACCCAGATGTGTCCTGTCTCATCCTCAATGCCATGGGCAGGGGTCCCCACACCTCCCTGCATCATGGCCAAGAGCTTCAGGGACACAGGAATGCCCCTCAGCATGGCCCTGGGAGCCTCGAGCCCAGCAGCTCCATGCAGGAACTCATTCTTCTCCTCCCTGCTCTTCTCTCTCCAAGAGCCTAATCACAGGCAGCCACACACCTCTTCCTGGTCATGCAGGCCTGAAGCCTGGAGGTCATCCTGGCTTTCTCCTCCCTCCCACCGACCTCCCCAAGCCTCGGACTCCCACTTCCTAATTATATCTCACCACCCTCTCACCTCCCCACCACTCCTTCCCCTGTCCCTGACTTGGCACAGGCTTCACATCTCTCTCTTCTATTCTTCCCGGGGTCCCTGACGCAGGCCCTCCCCTCTAGCACAGCCTTTACCCCAACCCAGGGAGCTTTTCCTAAGATATGCACCCCAAGAAGACCAGGAACAAGACTAAATACCTGCCTTCTGGGATGCACTGAGAGAAGATCACTGTCTGAGGGTCATGTCAAAGTCCTGGGGCCAGTCACCTGCACCCCTGTTGGTGAAGTTGGGGTGTCTCCAATGCACATTTGTTCCCCACCATCATTAACTCAAGGAGGCAGAATCCTGGGTCAGGAAAGGGGAGATGGGGTTGGTAGATGCACAAAGGGGTGAGAGGAAAGCCAGCTCCAAGACTTTCCTCCCCACTCCCTTTGTCCTGCTCACTAGGTGGGGCATGAGCCACCCACCCCACATAACTGGCCACAGCCACTTACACTCCCTGGGGAATAACAGTTCACATCTGAGTGGCACTTGTGTTATAAAAGAAAGATCACACTCAGAATAGCCTATTGCAGAGGAGGGAAAACTGAAGTAACCATAATATGTATTCTCAAAGAGGTGAAGAAAACATTGGGATCGGGGAGCAGGAATGAACAGCTACAAAGCAGAACTGCTTAGGACAAGCACTTGTAACTGGGAAAAGGATGCAGCTACTGAACTGAAGAGCAGAACAGAAGAGCCAGACAACCAACACAGATGCTGAGAGATTTGGTTGGAGCTCTTACTCTGGATGCCCAGGGATGCAGAGAGAAGGCATGAGTGAAAAGTGAAGCCATGTAGATAAAGCCCAGAAATAGAAAACAGGCGGGGGAGAAAAGAAATAATGGCCAAGAACTTCCCAAAATTAGATGGAAGATTTCAACTCAAATTGATTCATAGAACCCTCACCAGTGGCTCCATTGGTTGGAGTATCATTCCATACATTGAGAGGTGCTGGGTTCAATTCCCAGTCAGGGCACATACCCTAGTTGTAGGTTTAATCCCTGGTCAGGGTGCATAAGGGAGGCAACCCATTCATGTCTCTCTCTCTCTCCTCCTTTCTCTGAAATCAATTTAAAAATTGATTCATACGGCCCTATGAATCAATTGGCTCAGTGGATACAGCCTTGGCCCTTGGACTGAGGGGTTGCGGGTTCGATTCCAGTCAAGGGCACATACCTCAGTTGCAGGCTCAATCGCCAGCCCCAGTTGGGGTGCATACGGAAGGCAACCAATCCATGTGTCTCTCTCACAGCAATGTTTCTCTGTTTCTTCCCCTCCCTTCCACTCTCTCTAAAAATCAATGGAAAAATATCCTCAGGTGAGGACTAACAAAAAAATTGATCCATAGAGAGCTGATCAAAATATATTTAAGAAAAAAACCCTCCCCTAGACACATATCATGAAACCCAAGAGCAATTAAAGATGAAGAGAAAGCTCTGATAGGTCCCAGACAGAGAGCGAGCAGATCACTACAAAGAAAACTCAGATGGCCATCTAACTCCAGGGTCAGGAAACAGCACCAGAACAGCAGATAAGAGACAAGAGCACCAGGAAGTCATATTTGCAAAGAATTCTAGAAAAGGATCTAGCCTTGGGGGGAGAGACTGCCCTTTTCCTGAGGCCAGAGTGACAGCAGCTGACAGCAGAGGACATCTGAGTCCCCAACGAAGGTGTTCAGCGGTGGGGGCCATACCAGAACAGAAGAAACCCAGCAACTCAGCTGGGCAGCACCTTGGGGGGCACTTATACAGCTGGAGTAGAGGGCCTTGTGGGGTGCCCTAGCCAATGGTATCAGGGGCTCATACCATTGTGGGCATATCAGGCTCCAGTCTAAGTCCTTTAGAGGCTCCCCACCCCACAGAGTACCCCTTTCTCTCTGGATGGCATCTGAAATCCTCCTGGTGTATCTCTCCAGGAAGCCATGTGCTCCCGGAGAACAGGACTGAGCTCTGACTTGTCTGTGTCTCCACACAGCCTGGGCAGAGGAAGGACAGAGAAATGTCATTGAATGAAGGAGTGAGGACAAAGGAAGAAAAGAGAAAGAAGGGAGAAAGAGGAAGGGAGGGAAGAAAGGCAAGAAGGAAAGATGGAAGGAAGAAACCAAGAAAGGAAGAAAAGAAAGACATTTCAGCTAATTGTAGGCACCACACAGCGCTGGAATTCTGGGACACAGCCCCAGCCCTGTGGCTGCTGTCACTCCATGGCCTCAGCCTTCCTGCCAGCTCTGCCCAGGCCACTTGTGAACCCTGGAGCCAGTCCAAAGCAGGGCCAACTCCTCAGGGCATCCCTTTCTCCTAGCACTTTGGTATCTTTATCCTGATGGCTTCCTGGTAATGCCTCAGGAATCTGTGCTTGAACTCTGCCTAGAGTAGCCCTTGTCCCTGAAGACTGGCTCAGCTGACAGAGCAGCTGATATCACACTGGGAGGCCAGCCTGCTTGGCTGGAACACTTCAGACTCCAATTCTGTCACCAGCACAACAGGGAAGGAGCATGAAGAGCCCAGAAGCCTGCAGCACAGCTTCACGTAGAGGTAGAGAGACACAAACATGTGGGGGTCCAGGGAAGTAGTGACTCTGGTCATCAAGAAACCTGTACACAGGGAGGAAAAACCCATTGTGTGGTTAGGACTTGTCAGAGTACCTGGGCAGGTAAGGAGAGTGGTGCAGGCATTAGGGTGGAGATGGGGCTGGGCTACATGAGTCAGGGAAGCAGATGTGGACTGGGCTGGGGGAAGGTTCTAGGCTCCCTGGAAGCCCAACCCAGGACTGGCACAGAGCTGAGATTTGAGTAATGGGCAATGGTGAGTCCAAGGCCCTGCCCTCAGCAGGATCCTCACCTGCAAGCCCTCCCCAGGTCAGTGCAGATTGAGCCTGGGACAGACGGCTGCCCTGCTACCGGCAAATGGGCCCTCCCTGGCCGAGGTGAAGTCAGGCCGGCCCTTCTGCCCTTCCAGCCCAGCACCTGGCCCAATACAAAGATCCCAACTGAGACCCGGGCCAAGACGTTGCCAGCAGAAAGGGCCATTCATCTCAGAACTTAACTAGCCTCTTCCAATTAGTAAGGAATAAAATGGCAGCATCGACTCTGAAGAACCGCAGTGTGAGATTATTAATTAAATGCAGTGCTGCTGAGCAGTGCACACAGGAGGCCAGGCCCTCATTAAATCAGATGAGACTGAAGCAAGCAGGAGGAGGTAGAGTGGGAGCCAGACATGAGATGAGGAGAGAAGGGGATGAGCAGGTGGGTGAGACAAAGGAGGAGGAGAGAGGACCATGGTGGTCCTGTCAGGGTGATCAGCCTTACTGCAAATGGTGTTTGGAGATTGTGCATGCTCTAGCTCCGTGGTCGGCAAACCGTGGCTCTCGAGCCACATGTGGCTCTTTGGTCCCTTGAGTGTGGCCACGAAGTTTCAATCGCACTGTACGTGCGTGCCCGCACGTGGTATTTTGTGGAAGAGCCACACTCAAGGGGCTGCAGTTTGCCGACCACTGCTCTAGCTGCTTCAAGCCCTTTGTCAACAAGGGTGAAAAGTGGGAATAGACCAAACCCCCACAGTGAGTGCTCTTGCTGACGCCGGGCCTCCTCTTTTTGAAATCTTGATGGTGAAAGACATGGGCACAGGCTAGCAGCTGCTGTTAGTCCCTATGTGGCACAGGACAGCTTCAGCCCTGGACCCAGGTGGGACAGAACCAAAACCCACCTTGGCCCAAAGTGAGACTGCTGAGGTGACTCTCTTTGTCCCTGAGATGGGGAAGCCTGGCCTCTTAGGAGTAAGGCCTGAAGGGCCATCCAGGTCACAGACAGGGCCAGCTTCTGGGCAAAAAACCCTCTTCAATCAGGCATTTGAAGGACAGGGGCATCGCTTGCCATATTGACTTTGCTTTTCCCATGCATATTATTTCTCTCCTGTTTTCCTCTAGATGTGAGGGCTTGTGAAAGATGACAAGTTGTTCCCAGCAGCTATGCCCTTGTTATACACATGTGCCATGTTCACCACATGCATATACTCACACAAGCCCTTGCACACACACACACACTCATGTGTACTCCACATGCATCATATATGCACCCATATGCACCAGGCATACACTTACACACATACATTGTATGCACATGCATCACTTGTGCAAATGCATCTTGTGCATCCACATGCACATTAGACACATGTGCACACACCATCATGTGCCAGTATACCCACACATGTGCATGCTGTTCATACATGTGTCACAAGTGCACCTCCTTGCATTTTGCATGCATACTCACCTATGAACTGTTCTTGGCCTTGTTATCTGTTTACTTACTTTCACGGTTCTTACAACTGTCGGAAATGTTTCTTTCCATCTCTAGCATCCTACCCTACCCACCTTCATCCAATAGAACAGAACTCCCACCCTCTGCTAAGCAGGGCTGACCCTCTTTTCACCAGAGGCCACGCATGTTTGCAAACTACACAAAGCATGTCCACAGGCAGGATTCAGTTATCATAAGCCTCTCCTGGGCAGAGTGGCTCCCTGGCACTCTCACCTGGCTCTCTGCTGGCCAGCATGGTCCTGCCCAGTGCGCTGCACCTCTGGTTGGCTCTGGAGGTAGGAGGACTGCCCTGCCTGGCCCACATTTGCTTGTCTGCTTTCAGGACACTCCTTCAGCCTGGCCTGAGGATTCCCAAGGCTGCCAGTGATCAGTCAACCTCCATCAGGCTGATGCTTTCCTTTTAGGGGCAGCCAACTCCCAGGAGAACTACAGAGCCTGCTCAGCAACCTCAGGTTCTCTGCCCTACCCAGTGGGCTGGGGGACACCACAGAGGGAACTTCATCCTGCCCTGCCCCATATCTGCCTCTACATTTATCCCGATTCCTTCTGTCTTGCAGGACAACATTGTCTCCTCCAGCCACCCAGAGCTCCTAATACTTGCCTGCCCTCTTCCCCAGGGACATGGGGCCTGCCTGGTCCAAGTTCAGGCCTTCTGTATAATACACCCCCTGTGTTCCTCAGTAGACACTCCACCTCCCTCGGGTCACATTGAGGGGAAAGGGGTACATGAACCAGACCAGACCAATTTTATCACAGTGAACACAATTCATGGACAAGGATTTCCTACAACTTAGTTCATCAGGTTAAATCCAGAAATTATTGCTGGAACCATTAGAAAAGAAATGCTGTTTCTCTTGTGGCTGCTAAACTGAGGATGTGAGGTGGCAGCTGTGGGCTGTCATTTTCCTTCTTGTGGGAAGAGCATGAGTAAAATTAACACATAGGAGTGTGGAGCCAAGAGATAGAGAAAGTAAAACAGAGACTGTAAATATATTTGCATCTACATCCAGTCATACCTGAAGCTAGATAGCCTTGAATTTTTTTCAGGTTTATAAACCAACTAGAGGCCCGACGCACAAAATTCATGCAAGGGGCTCGGCCCTCACAGCTGCGGTGGCTTGCGTCAGCTCTCGTAGTTGAGTTGGCTTGCCTCGGCCCTCGCAGCCCCAGCTTCGTCCAGAAGGCCATCCAGAAGGACCTTTGGAAGGTTGTTCAGCTGTCTGGTCTAATTAGCATATTACACTTTTATTATAGATAAATTTTTTTTTGGTTTAAACCAGTTTCATTTTGGTTTCTGATACTTGCAGAATAACTCCTGGTTAATATACTGTCTCTTACATATCTTCAACTTTGCCTCTCCCCTAGATCCTCATCTTCAGTCTATGAACACACTTGAGTCACCAAAAATACTCTGTGCAAAGAGGTAGAGCTCAAACACACATCTACATATGTGCACACATAAATACTACATGCATATGTGTTCACTCTAATCTCCCCAGGAGGAAAAGTCCTCTTTAACCAGGGATCTGCCCCTGCTACAGGGTCTGTCCCATATGCACCTTCTTTCTTCCATGTCCTTGCTTCTCACTGGCCACTCACCTCATTAGTCCAGTGCACACCCACTCCCCTGAGCCCTGGGCCTGATGGTGGCAGAGCCCCCTCTCTGATATTGGCCCCACACACACTGTCACTCCCTCAGTCTCTTATCTATTAGCACAGGAGTAGCTCCAGTCAGATCTTCACTGGTCTTCTACATGGTAGGGGACCAGTGAGCACTTTTCCTTCTGCCTATCTCTTCCCTTGGCCAATCACCTCATTAGTCCTCCTCTCCAGGAGATGGCACACACAATTCCCCCACTTGAGCTCCACTCAAACCCTGTTCCTGCACACAGAACTTGCCTTGGGACCCCTCCCAGAGACTGCCCAGTGACCCACCTGTCTCCATGGGCCTTCAAGAGTGAGACCAAGGAGGAACATCCTAGGCCTCTCACTTGGGTAGATGGGAAGAGTAGGTGCTGGCACCCTTGTTCCCAGGCCCATGAACACCTAGTGTCCAGTGATCCTGGTCTCTTCATATTTCCTCAGTAGATCCTGCTGCCTCTGGTCAAAGACGTTAGGTAGAAGATTAAATGATCCAGAAATAAAGAGAAAGTATGGTATGGCTAGTCTTTTAAAGTGTGTTTATGCACACATGCACATATGTGAAAGACATGCACTCGAATGTTGGTGGGACTACAGGGGATTGCAATCTCCTTCCTTTGGTTTATTTCTGCATTTGGTTACATAGGCAGTCTTGGATTTAGAAAACCACAAAAAAACATTGTAAAGCATTGTAATCTATTCCAGGACTGCTGGTGCCGGGCATCCCAGGATCTGACAGGACCCAGAACTGGAGAGATGACCTGCAGCTGCGCCTCCACCCCATTCCTTCCTCAGATTGGTCCCTACTGGAAACCTCATGGTTGAGGCCCTGGAGGCTCTGAGAAGTGAAGTAATTGCCCAAGGTCACAGAGGAGGAGCACAAAGTCCATGTCTCCCTCCATCACCAGGCCCCCACCACAGGCTGTGATCCTCCCCTCGATTCAGGGCAACCCTGAGTGCTCCGGCAGGCCCTGAAATGAGCTGCACTGTCATATAAGACTCCCCAGAGACAGGAAGAGGCCAGTAGCCAATTATAGATGGCTTGGCAAAGCCACTGCCAGCCACAAAGTCAGGACAGCCTCTGGCTGCCTCTGAAATACAAGAAGCAAGACAAGAGGCCCCTCTGGGAGGGCACCCTACAAGGACTTTGGCAGCTTCACGGGCAGGTAGAGCCCAGGCCATACAACAATAACCCAAGTGCAGCAGGAGAGAGAACTGGAAAGGCTGCGGCTACTCCCAGTGGGGGCCTCGGAGGGAGCTCCAGGGAGACTTGGTTTCTCACACACAGGTTGAAGCCCAGCCCTTAACTGCAGGTGTCCCCACAGAAGGGAACCTGTCAAGGGATCACCTGGCTATGGGTGCTCCCTCTCCCAAGTGCCCACATGAGGCCAGGAGGATTGGATCCTGCCCCTAGACAGATATGGACAGCAGGCAGGAGGACCCAAGCCTCCTCGGGCAAGACCATAATGGAGACAGAAAGCCAGCCTCTACACAACCAAGGAATCCAGCACGGACCCAGCTGGTGGCAGGGGGCCAGGTCTGTGTCTGAGGTAAAGTCCATGGTGGCCCCTGCTTACAGGCCTTTGGCTGTATTCCCTTTTAAGTACAGTGGGGCCTTGACTTACGAGTGTCCTAACGAGTTTTTAGAGATACCAACTGTCTCTCGGCTGATTTTTTGCATTGAGTTGATAGAGTAATTTGAGTTAACGAGCTCTTTAATGAGCTCCTTAACGAGCTCAGTCTCGGAACGAATTAAACTAGTAAGTCAAGGCCCCACTGTAGCTGTGAAGGAAAATGGCCTGGCAAGAGGGAAACAATGTGGAGAGGGGGTCCTAGCAGTCCAGTAGGGGGCCCACACCCTCAAACTACAGGCCTCCCAAGCTAGGGACATAGATGGTTGGGAGAGAAAAAGGGAGAACACCACCCTCAAAATGGGCAGCACATTGTGACTGAGAACAGAGCAGGCCAGCCACCACTTTGCTCTAGACCCCTCGTTCCGCCACAGCACTCACCAGGGTCTCTTGAGCACCCATAGCAAGAGTCTGCCACTGCCATCATGGCACTCCCTACCTGGAAGGCCCTTAACCTGGGGGCTCTATGACCTAGGAGAGAAATCATGTCACCCTCACTATCCGCTGAGAGCTGGCATTTTTTCCAAGCAGATGGAAACATCCAGCCCAGCAAATGATCAGCACCTATGCCCATCGCCACAGACATGACAGGGACTTGCATCTCTCACTGCCTCTGGTACAGATGAGACCAAGTGGCATTTACACTCAGCATGACTCAAATGCCAGAGGTTGTGACATGTGCTGCTAGGTCCTGCTATTTCACACATTAATGGAAAAACACATGAAAAACTGGTACACAAATGTTCCTAGTGGCATTATTTATAAGAGCCAAAATGTGAAAACCACCCAAATACTCATCGACTGATAAATGGATTTTTAAAGTTGTGGTATATCCATGTAATGAAATATTATTTGTCCATAAAATGTAATGTTCTGACACATGCTGCAACCTAGAGGAACCTCGAAATCATCACATTAACTGAAAAAAAGTCAGACACAAAAGGGAAAATATTGTGTGATTCCATTTACATAAAATGTCCAAAATAGGTCAATCTTTAGAGACAGAAAGTAGCAGATTAGTTGTTGCCAAAGGCTGGGCAATGGGTACTGATAGCCAGTGGGTATGGGGTATCTTTTGGGGTAAACATATTCTAAAACTAACTGGGTTGTACAACTCTGTAAATATACTGAAGCCACTGAATTTTACATTTTAAGTGGGTAAAATATATGGTACGTCAATTATATCTCAAGCTGTCACCAAACAAAAAGGCATAGGTGACTATAAAAAATTGAAAACCACATGTATTGTGTTGTAAATTTTTTCAGTTTTGATAGCTTCATATAAACAGAATTTGTGTTCTTTATATCTTTTATATTATGCATCAGAAACATTATTGTGATAAGGGGCCCATGGGCCTTACCAGACTGCCAAGAGGGTTCATGCCGCAGAAGGGATGAGGGGAGGCAGACCAGCAAACGGGTGCTGCAGTGCAGCTGTGTTATGTGCCTTGAGGAGGAGGACAAAAAGGGCTTCCTAGAAGAGGATGGTGACAGTAGGTAGCCAGGCATATGGGGTTCCCAGCACTTCAGACAAAGACCCAGAGGCCTCCAGGAAGCCCCAGTCTGTCTGTGCTGCTCCTGCAAGCTCCCTCATCACACCTTTGATATTTTAGGCCCTGGTGCACTCACATCCCCAGAGAGGTTTTAGGTTCAGTTGCAGCTAAGACAACCAGTCCCCTCCTAGTCCTGCGACAGGACTGTTCTCAGCGTAGGCAGAGCTGACACAGGACAGGAACTTACGGTCTTTCAGAGCTCCTTCCCAGGGCCCACAGAATGAAGGGGCAGGGAGAATAAGGTCTGTAGAAGAAGCCGGAAATACTGGCTGGTCAGCAGGGGCCTTGAATGCTGGTCTCAAGGTCTGAGCTTACCCAGAGGTGGAAGCACTTGGAAAGGGGGCAAGGCAGGCAGGCCAGGGGAAAGGCAGAAGGCAGCAGAGGTCTGGGAGGCAGAGAAGGCAGCAGTGCCCACTGCTCCCCTGACACAGCAGTCTGACTTTCCACTGGGCCCCCATCCATTCTCCTCTGGGTCCCCTCATTTCAGACCACAGACTCTTCCCCTGGAGCTAGTGGTCATGTGACCAGACCTGGCTCATAGAAGTCCTGCTTGCTGCCCTGGCCACAGTGACTCACTCAAAGATTGACATGTGACCCAGCCTGAGCCAATGAGAGCCAGCTCTGAGACTTGCTGAAACCCCAAGAGAAAAGGAAGGTCTTTCTGCCGGGCTGGTAGTTTGTGAGCCTGTGGCCTCTCACAGGGAAGAACCTTTTGAAGCCAGGCCAGGGGGAGGGAGGCAGAGATGGAATAGGGCGGGATGCCTGAGCATCCCCTTTTGACTCAAGCCAGTTTGCAATGGGTTTCCTGTCCTTTACAGTGGCGGGAGACTGGACATAGGGACAGAATCCCAGGAGGGACAGGGCAGCAGGCACCAATTACACAGGTGTTGAACAGGAGCAAGTCCCCCACAGCCTCTTGGTTGTACCCTCCAGATTCACAGTCAAGGGAGAAATTAGGGGACAGGCTCCCCATCCACAGATGATGGAGGAAGGACCATGTGCTTCCCCCTTCCCTGGCCAGCAGCTCCGGACAGCTCTCCATCAAAGCTGCTCCTCTGTCTTGCAGAGTCCACTTGCCATCCAGGTCTGCGTCTCTCTTCCCTGGCCTGCCTGCCAACAAGACTCTCTTCTCTCCTTCCAGGCTGTAAATCTTTTCTACATCCTGGCTAATTATGTTCAGGTGGGGAAATCTGGTGGAAGAAACAGCGTGTATGTGTGCATGTGTGTGTGCACGTGTGCATGTGTGTGTGCATGTGTGTGTGTATGTACACACCCAGCCCTTGAATCTGCCCCAGTAATGCTGCCTCAGAAAAAAGGACAGAGGACCCTCGGCCTCAGCACCCTGTGTCCTGACCGGCTCCCAGTGATGTCAGCAACTCTTGGCTTCATCTAGTCAACATCTGTTCTCCTTATTCTGACCCAGGCATTCCATTTCAGAACAGTCACGGCCTCATCTGGCAACGCATCCCAGGTCGGTTATAGGCTCCCCAGGGCCTGCCCTCCCTAGTCCTGCCTCCCTACTCCCGTACCCAACCCCAGCCCCAGTGCAGCCTGGGGAGTAGTCCACAGTAATTCATATCTGCAAAGCACTTCATATGTCTCCAGTGACTCACACACTTTGTCTCCTCCTACCAGGGACATGAGGGAAATATTACCTCTTAATAAGAAGGACTATTTGCTACCAAGTTCCAGCCACAAGCCTTCATTTAATCCTCACCAAAACCCACCAACCCACCAGTGTAGTCACTGCCATCCACTTTCATCTTTCACAGATGAGATACAAGAGGCACCCACCTCAGCATAAGAGCAAGTCTCAGGTAAGGACACAGGGACCACACAGGAAGTGAGACCTCATGAGGTGGGCCAGGGTGATCACAAGGAGCAGTGAGAACCTTCTGGGGTCTTCTGTCCCTGCTGAGGAGACAGGCCTCACAGCTCTCCCAGGTTCTCAAGGGAAACCTCTGGACCTTCGTGAGAAATTTGTCAAACACTGGGATGGCCAAACAAAACTCATGTGTGGGTGGATATGGCACCCAGCCCACCAGTTTGCAGACTCCACCCTGCACAAGGAGAACACACATCCAGAAATGATTTCACTGGTAAGGGGCAAGGCTGGGACTCCAATGGTTCTCTCAAATCGACATTCATTCAGGGCTTCATGTTATACAAATGGATCCAGCTGACTGCCAGTCTCCTCCTGCAAGTGTCTCACTGAACCATGTTCCTGTTGAAACTCAGGGCGATCTCTGGAAGACCTGGTGGCCAGGTACACTGCTTTCCTGAGACAGGGAACACCTAGCAGTCCACAGGGATGAATGAGGCTCCCTGACCTAATGGATGCCTGCCAGTCACTGCTACCCACTCCCTACAAAACACCACAGCTGCCTTGTGTCAGCTCCACCTGATGCAACAGAGCAGGGAGAGAGAAAAGCTGCCCCACGTGGATGAGTGAAGTCCAGAGAGCCACCGTGGCCAAGACTTGTCTGCCAGCACCACTCACAGAGAGAGAAGCAGGACCTGGTTCTCGTTTCCTTTCCATGGCTGTGGTCCAGATGCTTGGAATACATGGTGTGGCTCCCACACAAAATCACTAAAATTCGATTTTACACTGTCACCAATGTAATGACACAAAATAAATAAATATAGAAAAAGAAGAAACACAAATATTAGGAATTGCAGAAGATAATTGTATATTCCAAAAGCCCCCCCCCAAAAAAAGAAGTCCACAATAAAGGGAAAAATAATAAGGAAGTTCATGAAATGCCTAGATGCAAAATAAATATAGAAACTGGCATATCTGGGAATGCAAACATGGGAAACATCCAAGAGAGATTTATTTTAGAAGGATTTTTTGCAATCATCCATGGTTTGCATGCATGCCACTGTAATAACAGACTTTGCTAAAGCAAAGAGGAGGATGGGTATCACTGAGAGCAAAGAAAGAGAAATAAGTGGAGCCTGAGTGGGGCCTGGGTTTGCTGGGTCAATGATGGTTGTCAATGTTTACCTGGAGTGGTACAGGTGCATATATAAATTGTATTAACATGCTGTTCTTTGCCCTCTTGCTCTTTGGGAATGAAAGAACCTAAACTCTGAGTATATTGTTAATCTTGACTAAGTGGGTTGAAGGTATTCTGAGTAAATGGTCACCTGCTGTATCTAAATTAAGTATTGCCCGGCTGGTGTGGCTAAGTGGTTCAGCGTCCGCCCATGAACCAGGAGGTCGAGGTTCAATTCCCAGTCAAGGAACATGCCCAGGTAGGGGGCGAGCAGGAGGCAACTGACCAATGATTCTCTCTCATCATTGATGTTTCTATCTCTAGCTCTCTCTCATTTCCTCTCTCTGAAATCAATTAAAAAAACTATTTAGATTAAGTGTTCCTACATATCTCTAATAACATAATGGAAAAGGTCCTATTTGTGATGGCAATAAAATTCTAAAGTTCTTACTAATAAGCCTACTGGAATATATTTTGAAAGATTTAAACCAATGTTCTTATTTCCCTGAGAAAATTGAACATCAGGAAGTTGTCATTCTCTTGTTCAGCAAAGGTTTGCTGAGGTCTGCTGCATCCTGGACACCACTGGGCCATTCATATCATCCAAAATAAGGGACCTCTTGTGGTTTTGTTTAAGATCATAAGAAAACAAACCCCAAATCCATTTGGGAAATGGGCAAAAATAGCCAAAACGTTTAAGTCACAATGTGATATTTGCCATATCTTTAAGCAACAAAAATTAAAAAGCTTATTGTTGGTATAAAAAAACAAAACAAAACACAAAACATCAACAGAGAGGGTAAAAAGAAACCAGATCACCTTCATGAACTTCATAGATGAGGGAATACATGTCCCAAAGTCCAAGGAAAGGGTGAATTAGTAAAAGAATGGTGCTGACACAACAGAGTAGCAATTTAGAAAAAATTATATATGTAAAACCAACATCTTACACAGTACAGGAAACACACTTCACTTGTATTAAAGGAGTTAAATATTTTAAAAAGTCAAATCTGAAAAAAAAAGTTAAAACATATAATGAAGTAGTTTGAAAGGCTCATTATTTTCTAGAGCCTAAGTAAACCGAAGGAACCAACATGAGAGGCCTGACAGCAAGGTAAACTGCAATGGGAACTCAGAATATAAATCCACCCAAGCTAACAAAGGGTTAAGGTCTAGGCCCATGGAGGGCCTGTCATCTGGGGTGAGAATTGGAGAGAGCAACCATCAGTTATCACAGAAACCTGGTAGGATTGAGTTTCAGCAGCCATAGGATTGTACCCTCCCCGTATCATTAGCCCAAAGTAAACGCTCATGATGAGGGCTCCATGCCAGACCAGCTGAAGCAGCCTCCTGCACTCTTGGGACCCAGGTCCACAGGAACTAGGGAACCTTGCAGGCCCCTAGGAGAGGGCTACAAGGGCCCTGGGCCCCAGGGGCCAATCAGGACAGGCCAACACTAGGACAGAGCCAGACTACTGTCTGACCTCCCTGATCATGCCCAGTCCCAATATAGTCACCCAGGCCACCAGAGCCACCCTCCACAACCAGCAGCTTCCCTGCAGCTGCCCTTGACTTTTGTTCTTGTGCTGCAAGTCCTGAGTATCCAGGAGGTTTTTCAAAGAAATGAATGCAGCAACGTGATCTTGACGGTGGGGCAAATGCCTGGCACACCCTTCACGCCCTCCTGTATCCATCCACCCAGCTTTGGCCACTCTGCCCTCTACTCCATCCACTCCCAGACACTGAACAGAGGCTGACCTCATTCACCCTCTGCCCAGGTGCCCTTGTGCAGGATACCACTTGTACAACCTCCATGGCACGGCACAGCCTGGTCCTACCAGCCTTCCCAGTAAGGACAGCCAGAGAGGTCCTGGGCACCCCAACATCAAAAACAGCACCCAAAGGCCAGGTTACCCCATCTGAGGTGGAGACTACTCTGGTAGGACAGTGGTGCAAGCCTTGCCCTTGGTGGCTGGGAAGTGCACCAAGAACTCAGTCCCCAAGGAGAGGAGAAACTCCCCTTCCCCTATAGTAATTAACCCTGCTAATGTGAGTGGGGACTGATGTGCACCACTGAGGACAGCAAAGGTTTCGTGCGGAGCTCAAGCTGCAGTGGAAGGAGTCCAGGATCTGAGCTCTGTGTGACCTGGGGTAGGTCACACCCTCTCTCCCAGCCCAGATTTCCTCCTATACTGTGGGATGATGCCACTTATTCCCAGAGTGCAATGAGTGCTTGTGAGTGTCAAAGGAGGTGATGTGTAAATAGGGATACGCAGGCACAGCTTGGGCAGAGTGTGTGGCCAGCAATGAAGAGCCAACTGCCCAGGAAGGATCGCTGAAGAGTCTTGGAGGACAAAGAGGTGGGGGTCCACTCATACTAGGAAAGAAGGGAGGACAGACAGGGGAGGGCAAGGGGGAAGGGAGGAGAAAAAGAGAAAGGAGGAGGATGAAGAGAGAAAAGAAAAGCGGGAAGAGGAGGAGAGGGAGGGAAGGGAGAGGAGAGAGAAGAAGAGAGCAAGGGAGAGAGAGAGGGAATAGGGGAGTCAGGGAGAAGGGAAGAGAGAGGAAGAGAAGGAAGGCCATCAGAGGGAAGGAAAGGAAGGGCTCTAAGCCAGGATCCAGCACTACCCCAACAACCACCCAGCCCTCCCTGTGACAGTTGTCCCTGGAGCTGCATTTGGGGGCTGCTCAGGAAACACAGGACTTCCCTGTCAGCTGAGCTGAGCTGAGCCCTGGCTGGGGACCTCTTCTCACCCTGAGTGTTCTGTGTGCAGGTCCATGCACCAGGAGCACAGGACTCTGCTCAGGGCTAGTAAGCCCAGAACAATGCCTGGAATCTGGCTGGGGGCACCAAGGAGCACCCAGGAGGATGTGGCCCCTGCCCCTACCCTGCCAGGCAGGGTCTACAGAATCAATGCACAATGACCACTGAGTTCCAGGCACCTGCTTTGTGAATAGCCAGCCTCAGGGATGACAATGCAAGGGGGTTGCCCTCCATCTGCCAGGTCTGAATTTGCAGGTGAGGAATTAGAGGGCAGAAAGGGTCAGTGTTAGCTTCCCTGGTCCCAGGCTGCCTGGAGGCCTGACCATTCCTCTGGGCCAGCATCTAATTCCACTCTCATCTTCCCATGATATTCTTTTGGGCTGAGGCCAGCCAGCTTTATTCTTCTCCATTTCCTCAAGGACACACCCTTTGAGGTAGGCAGTATTACAATTAGGGAAACTGAGGGTCACAGGCCAGCAAGAGGGGAGCCAGGCCCTGAACCTGGTTCTGTCTGACCTCATGCCTCATGACCTTTCTCTAGGTCAGTGGGTGTCCATCTGCCATGCATAAGACTCTCCCATGTGGCTCTTGAAAAATACAGACCACCCCCATGTCCCACCAGGTATGAGAAATCAGAATCTCATGAGGCAAGGCCTAGGCACAGGCATTATTCAAAGCTGTCCCAATCCCATGCCTGTCTACTGGCAGACAGATCTGCTGCAGGACGGGCCACAGATTTCCTTTAAGGCAGCAATGGTTTTTGTTTGGGAAAAGACCTTCTGGAAGTCTGTGGAAGTAAAGGTAACAGTGGAACACTGTGTGGACATGTCCTAGGCCTCAATGAGGGGACACAGTCTTTGAATGATTCAGGAGGGGACTCAGGAGGTCTGCCCCTTGGGAGAATACCCACAGAGAGGAGAACCTGGCTCATCAAAGTGCCAGTGCCCTCCCAAGTCAGACCTCGTTCTATGGAAGCCACCTAAACAGCTGCCAGGGCAGCCTCCTCCACCTTCCTAAACAAAGCTCCTCCCCCCCAAAATGCTTCCTGTGTGTGGGATCCAACAGCTGTAAATGGGGGGCTGGCTTGCATTTGGGGGCCAACAAGCAGATAAGTGGGGGGCTCCAAGGCTCAGGTCAGCAGGAGACACAGCCACTGGGAATTACAAGGTCTTTGGCTTTTGGGGGACAGTGATGTTGGTGTGGGGTATTAGACTTATCTAGATTTCACCTCCTTTGCTAATAAAAATGGGATCTTAGAAAACTAGAATTCAGAGGATATTACAAACTTGAAATCCATTTTAGTCCATAAGCAAGCATTTTATTAAACAGAGAAACTCCAGGGTGTTCCTACCAGAATTGGGTGCAGATGCAGATATGCAAAGCCACTACTGTTACTTAACATTACCCTGCAGGTTCTAGCAGATTGGAAATGAACCTCCAAAATTATCGTTGTCTCAGACAGTACAACTGTATACCTAGAAACCCCAACGGAATCCACAAAGACATATTGGAATTACTGAGTTCAATCAAGCTGCTTGATAAAAGATAATTATATAAAAATCAATAGCCTTCCTGTATACCAGCAATAGATGGAAACGATTCAATTCACAATGGCAAAAAGAAAAAAATATCCTTGAAATGACCCTGATTAAAAACAATGGGAAACTTGTATAAAAAGTGCATAATACTTCACTGAGCAGCATCAAAACAGAATTGAAAAACACCATGTTCCTGTCAATATTATAAATTATGTCAATACCTGCTTTAATTGGTTTCTAAGTTTAATTTAATGTCAATCAAATTCACTGGGGATCTTTTCAAGCTGACAGAACAATTCTAAAATTCAATTGGAAGAATAAACAGATGTGACCAGTCAACAAAATTTTGCAAAAGAATAACAGCAAAAGGGGCGTATTCAGCCAGATGTTTCAAAGCAGCTCTGCCCCACAGAAATGGAATGTGAACTTCATATGTTGCCAGGTTAAAAAAAACAAAACAACAGGGGAAATTATTTCAGCAATATATCTTATTTAACCCAATATATCCAAAGTATTATCATTTTAGCCTGTAATTAACACTGTAAAATGACCAATGAAATATTTGATATCCTTTTTTTTTTGGTACTAACTCCTTGAAATCTGTTGTGTATTTTACTCTCAGAGCACCTCTCAGCTCAGACCAGCCACATTTCAGGTAGTCAGTAGCCTCACATAGTTCATAGCTACTACCACAGCACAGCTGTAAAGAAGCTGACACTTTAGATATTAGAGCTTTAAAGCTCTCATGATGAACACATGAGAGCTTTAAAGCAGGTAAAAGAACAAGCAGACAGAAAAATAAAGTTTATATGTGATATCACTTAACCTGAGGTTTCCTTTGCAACTGACTAGAGATGATATGTGGCATAATACATTTTATATATACAATTGATCCTTGAACAACATGGATTTGAACTGTGTGGGTCCATGGAATTTTTTCAATTGACCTGCACAGTTCAGAACTGCACAGTCCAAACCTGCGTCATTCAAGGGTGAACTGGTAGTTGGAAATCTGTGTATGTGGAGAGCCAACTTAAGGCATACAAAGATTTTTCCACTGCATGGGCAGTGGGCACCCCAATCACCAGGTGTTCAAGAGTCAACTGTAGGTCCTGGCCGGGTAACTCAATTGGTTAGAGCATTGTCCCAATACACTCAGGTTGTGGTTCCATCCCCCCATCAGGGCCTATATAAGAATCAATCAATCAATATCGAAATAAGTGGAACAACAAATCGATGTTTCTCTCTCTCTCTCTCTCTCTCTCTCTCCCTTCCTCTCTCTCTAAAATCAATAAATTTATTTAAAAAGAGTCAACTGTATATTCCTATTGTTCACAGCTTTGAACCACTTTTTCTCATACCTTCAGAAGCTCTGTCCCAGTTGGACTGGCCACTACTGAGCCTTAGACCAACCTTGCATGAAACAAAAATACATTTTATTTGCCATGTGGTCTCAATCCCTGCTATCCTATCAAAGGAGAAATGCCCTGGTTCAAAATGAATGCTTGAATGTTCTGCTCCCACAGTGGGCAAGGGCTTGCTCCTTTGGTGTGAATGGCTGGCTTCTGCCACTGCCCTGTTTCCCCAGCCTGGGAGTTTTATGTCAAATCTCGGCCCCAAAGTCATTTGTATCATCATCATCATCATCATCATCATCATCACCATCATAAAACTGAATGTTCAGGTTCTAAGACACACATATGCCACATTTATCATCTGAACTTGGAATAAAATTAGTGAGTCTTATCTCTGCTAGCAGCCACATATGCTGGCTGTCACTGGCTGGTAGGCAGCTAATTTGGCCATGGCATTTTGTACTGCTATCCTGCACCTGAGTCATATGCGGGGTCAGCACTTCTTGTTTTGAGACCCTTACCACTCAGATATCTTTAAAAAGTCACAGTGTGGATAGAAAAAGGCATGTATAGGAAGGCACAGAGATAGCAGTGTGTTTGGTTTTGATGAGGAATGTTCCTGGTGACTTCCTACTTTACTAGAGAGAAGAAGACACCCAGAAGTGGATGAAGCCAGTCATGCACTAAGCAAGCAAAGCAAATGAGGTGGGCGAAACAAGCCACAGCTTATAGCAACTAGGGGCAGGGTGGCTAGTGCCAACACCTGGTGGGACTGTGGCTAAGGCGCTGGGTGTATCTCCTCTTTCTTGGTATATCCAATCCCTGATGGCACCTTAGACCCCAAAAAATACAGAAACAGCCAACATTTCCCAAACCCTGGCCTGGGCTAAGGGCTTGTCATGCACTCATCCTTCCAAGCACCCCAAGAGGTGGGTGTGGATGAATACCTCTTTGCTTTTGGTTCAGTGGGAGATGCTGCCCTGGTCCAGGTCACCCAGCTGCATGGGGCAGAGCTGACAGTGTGACATTCCAGTCTCCAGCCCACACTAAGTCCACTGTTAATCACTGAAGTGTGCAGAACCAGGTAGGCAGCACCAAGCCTTCCTGGTCTCTTGGCACTGCCTGGGCCTAGAGTCCTGGATGCCAGAGTTTCTTCTGCCTCCAAGCAAAAGTGCCTCAATCCACAGGCCCTGGAGTAGACGTGCAGTGTAATTAAAATTCATGGATGAGTCCAAGGAGCTGGCTCCAGGCTCAATAATAACTTCTCCATATTAATGACAGCACCACAGACCCCATGGACAGCTGACATTTAATATGAAGCATATACAGCAAAGCCAGAGGCTCCTAACTGAGCCCTCTCATTCCAGAGTGCCTGCCATGAGTAGTTTAAGGTGGTACCAAAATTCAGAGGACTGAGGTCTTCCTCTCCTCTCAGTACCTCCACTCCACCTCAGTTCCCTCCCCTGCAGGAAACCCCTGCCAAGAACACACACATGCACACTCACACAAGAATGTACAGACTCACTCAAATGCACACACATATATACCTACTCAAGACACACACGTGCACAGGCTCACATGTCCCACATATAGATATGCAAGTACACACACATTTATGTGTACACATTCGCCTGCATGCACACATTTTCACATACACATATGCACTCCCATGTACAGATGCACAAACATGCACACGTGTTCACATATGCCCTGCAGCCTTGTATGTTCTGACAGCAGCACAGAAACCTCCCCACCCTCAGCTGACTGAGTCGAGGAGGGCAGTGGAGACAATGACATGTCTGCCTGCCAGTACAGACCCAGCATCCTAAGAGAGGCCCCCCACACACAACTGCCCCTGTAGATCTCAGAGACCAGAGTAGGAGACCCCAGCCACAGCTAAGACCATTATGCACCAAAGCCAGCCTCCATGCTGAGCGTCCCAGTTGCTCAGGTCAAATGAGCCCCTCAATGACTCCTTTGTTGTGGTGCTACCTGATGTACTTCAGTTCTCACAGCAGGAATGGGTGGGACCCAGCCTTCCTCACATCCCAGCTAACCCTGGGTGAGGGTCTTCACCTGCTAAGTGCCAGGGACACTGAGGAATGGGCAGCCAAGGCTGGCCATCGGGCAGGAGGAACCTGGAACCTGCCAACATCTGAATGAGCAGCTTCATTACACTCAGCAATCAGTGCTAGAAACACAGGGCCTTGTAATGGAATCAGAGAAGAGGGCAACAGGTGACAGGGGATGGCCTCTGAAGAGGTGGCTGCCCTGGGCTCAGGCTTGGAAACCAGCAACCAACAAGGCTGGCCTTCCTGAGAGGCCAAGTCAGACTTCACTATGCTCTACCCTAAAGGATTCCAAGGGGAAGGTGACCCCCCACACTGTGAAAGCCTTGTAGATCTGAGTATCTGAGAGCCCTGGGTTTCCTCTGTAAAATGAGGAAAACAGGGGTTGGCTTCCAAGACAACTGCAGGGATAGGGCACATGTTGCGAGCAGAGGTAGAAAGTGCACACGATGACCCTTTGATGGCCTCCTCTAGAGGAACAGCAGTGGCTTCCATGAGTCCTCTGCAGGACCCTCACCGGCAAAGCAGCCTGGAGGTGAGGAGCCATAGCATCTCTTTCCTGGGTAGGAATGGAGCATGTGATACAAGCCACAACCAACAAGGACATCATATCCCTGGGCACAGTGAGTGACTATGGAAAGGTTCCATGACTTATGCCTGTCCAATCAGAGTGAAGCTCAGAAATGTGGCAGGGACCTTCAAATAATAGACTGCTTCCAATGCCACCAGGCTGTCTCTGGGGGCAAGAATGGTATGGAGTCACCATAGGCACTGATCACCCAGAGAAAAAGGTTACACAGGGGAGGAGAAGCTGGGCCAACAAGGTTCAAGGGACACCACCCCATCCCTTAATCACCTACTCAATCCCAGGAATCCTCAAATGTCTTTTTAAATTGTGGTAAAATACATATAAAATTTACCATCTTTATCATTTTTAAATTGTACAGTTCAATGTTATTAAATATATTCATAATATTGTGCAATCATCGCCACCATCCATCTCCAGAACTCTTTTCTCCTTGGAAACCTGAAACTCTATGCCTATTAAACACTAATTCCCCATTCCCAGGCCCCTGCACCCACCACTCTACTGCTTGTCTCTATGATTTTTGAATTCTCTAAGTGCCTTCACATGCCTTACTCACTGAAGAGATGAGTCTGGGTGTTGTTGTTTTTTAAAAAAATATTTTATTGATTTTTTACAGAGAGGAAGGGAGAGGGATAGAGAGTCAGAAACATCGATGAGAGAGAAACACCGATCAGCTGCCTCCTGAACACCTCCCACTAGGGATGTGCACACAACCAAGGTATATGCCCTTGACCGGAATCGAACCTGGGACCTTTCAGTCCGCAGGCCGACGCTCTATCCACTGAGCCAAACCAGTTAGGGCGAGTCTGGGTTTTAGACCACAAACGCACTTACACCATTCTGAATGGCTGCCATGAGACAGGTAGGGGCTACGGGCTGCTGCTCTGCAACCTGGAGCACAAACCTCTGACAAGTCAACCTCCACCATGGCAACCACTGGCCAGTGCACATCCTTTCCCCGCCCCCCCAGGCAAGAGTGCCTCGAAAGCCCCTTCCCTTCCACCAAGTCACCCCCTAGAGCAGTGGTTCTCAACCTTCCTAATGCCATGACCCTTTAATACAGTTCCTCATGTTGTGGTGACCCCTAACCATAAAATAATTTTCATTGCTACTTCATAACTGTAATTTTGCTACTGTTATGAATTGTAATGTAAATATCTGATATGCAGGATGTATTTTCATTGTTACAAATTGAACATAATTAAAGCATAGTGATTAATCACAAAAACAATATGTAATTATATATGTGTTTTCCGATGGTTTTAGGCAACCCCTGTGAAAGGGTCATTCGACCCCCAAAGGGGTCGCGATCCACAGGTTGAGAACCGCTGCCCTAGAAGAAGTGATGGTGAGGCCAGACAGAAGGATACGATTACCCTGGGGACAGGTGCATGGGGTGGCCATGATGAAGGCTGGATTCTCAGCAAGCTCCTGTCAATGCTAAGAATGAATGTGCCTATTAAGGACTCCTGATGGTTAGTTGGGCTCAAATTTATAAACAGAGTCTGACAATCATTGCTCCCTGTGCTTCACTGAAAAGCTGCATCGAGCAGTCTGCCTCTTGCCCAGTGTTCCTACCATCTGAGCACACCCTTCCTTACAAAGGAGCTCCTGGGTCCTAAATCAACCAATGGGCTAAAGACCTACCCTGGCCAATCAGGGCTTCACAGCTATAGCCTCATTTGCATCTTTGTTGATCAATCAAAGCAGGTCCATTCTGGTCAATCAGGACAGTGCTATCTGAGCCAATCAAACTGTGCTGATTTGGAGTTCTTTATTTGCATAGAAATAGACCAATCTGGGACTAGAGGTGAGCATTCTTCTCTATAAGCCAGCTTCACCTCTGCCTCAACAGAGTACACTTTCAGTTGCCATTAAAGACTATGTTTACCTGTGATATGGAAACCACTTTGCCTGAGTTGCTTCACCTGGGTCGCTTTAACTGAGCTGTTCCACAGCTGAGCCATATCACAATTGATGTTTCACAACTGAGCTGTTTCACAACTGAGCTGATTTCACCAAATAGTTTCACAACTGAGCTGTTTTCACCAAATAGTCTCCCCCACCTCACTGCACCCCAAATCAGGGACCCCGTTGGCATTGAATTGGTAACCACAGCCTTCAGTTGACATTTCCCCAGTATAGTCCCTGCCTGCATGGCCCACCTAACCATCCTGCTATCAGCACAGCCCCCAATAATTCCACATTGACCTGCGAAGGCCCCTTCAGGGGACCTCAAAGCCCATTCAGGTTCTTCACATGCCAACAGACTCAGAAATGCAGCTTCTCTGAAGAAACATTGGAGGCAGCAAGGAACCCACACTCCCTAGGGACAACAATCTATCAAGAAAGGCAGGACAGCCCTGACTGGGTAGCTAAGTCAGTTGGAGCCTTGTCCCTTGTACCAAAAGCTTTCAGGTTCAATTTCTACTCAGGGCAATTAGGTCCCCATTTGGGATGTGTATGGGAGGCAACTGATCGATGTTTCTCTCTCTCTCTCTCTCTCTCTCTCTCTCTCTCTTTCTCTCTCTCTCTCTCCCCTTCTTTCCCTCCCTCCCTCCCTTCTTCCTTTCTTCCCTCCCTCTCTCCCTCCCTCCTTCCCTTCCTTCCTTTCTCTCTCTAAAATCAATATAAACATGTCCTTGGGTGAGGGTTAAGAAAAGAAGAAGAGAAGAAGAGTAGAAGAAACTCAGGACATGGACTCACCAGAGTTCCCTCTGCCAACTGTGTCCCCTCACTTGTGTCTGCTCCCCATATGGCCCCTAAGACACCTGGAATTGCCTGGATAGGTCCTAGAAATGGTTGGCTCCAGCCTCCACTTTCCACCTGGACAAACTGAGGCTGATGGTAGTATTTGCCCAGGGTTACATGGTAACTTGCCAGAGCCGAGTCCAAGGTCCCCTCACCCCAACCCAACACTTCTCCATACAGGCACAGGGATGCTTTCCCTCCCTTATTTAGTTTGATTTAAACCAGGTGTTTTCAACTTGAGTTTCAGAGACCACAAAGGGATGAGGAAGACAAAAAACGTGTAAAACCACATGTGTACACAAGTGCTTTCCTATGGAAAAGGAGACAGAACTTTTGGCCATTCTCCAAGGGGGCCTGCCCCACTGAATATGGACATTCTGGGGTCTGCAGCAGAGCAGACAGGGATAGGTGGGCCAGCTCTAGGCACTCGGGGTACAGAGTCTCCTGGTGATTCTCCTACAAGTCCCTGCACTGGCTTCTGGCCCTGCCTCCCAGGCACTCACATTTCATGGCTCCCAGCTGAGCTTTGCCCCGCTGGAGCTGGGTCTTGTGGACTTAGCCAGGTACAAGTTTCCCATGCACAAGTTACCAAGAACCACAGAGTGCAACATGGCATGTGAATGTCTGGAGGCTTCCTGGATGAAGTGCCATTTAGCTGAAACCTACAGAGTGAGCCAGGCAAAGAGAGAAGGATGAGAGTGTTCCAGGTGAGGGCACAGCCTATGCACAGGTGCTGAGCTGGAGTGTACAGTGTGACTGTAGCACAGGCATGAGGGGTACATAGTGACAAATAAGGCTGGAGACCACTGGGCTAGGTCACGGAGGACCTTGAATGCTTGGCCAGTGGTTTGGATTTTTTTGGGGGGATGGGGGGCGGCGCCAGGATTGTGTTGTGTGTGTGTGTGTGTGTGTGTGGTTAAGGTTAATAAAATCCATTGAAAAGTCTTAAGCAAAGGAGTGACATGATTTAATGTGTGGTTTATAAAACCTGGCTGCTGTGTAGCAAAAGAGTAGCTGGGGAAAGGGCAGTTATGAAAAGCTGAGGAACACAGGAGCTAAAGACAGGGCTTGGGGTCTGGCATGGTGGAGAGTTGGGGACTGGGATAAAGTCCAGAGACATCTAGGATTCTAGGATTCCAGTCCAAGTAAAGGGTGATATCTGGAGGAAAGGGGAGAGACCCACATTCCATTTCAGAAGCATAGGGTCACCGAGGGAAGAAGCCTTAGAGATAGCTGGGTAGACAAGTCTGGAAGAGATCTGGGCCAGACATGGGAGTCTAGAGCCCAGGTGGAGTGTGGCAACAACCATTTTCATCTGCCTGGCATACTGTCCTTCTTCTTGCTTTTATGATAAAACCCCAACCAATTCCAAAATTTGGGAATCTGTCCCTCACTCTCAACCCCAAAAGTGAGCAAGAGACTTGGACCAGGCCCACATCACAGTGATGGTTTAAAGATGGGTCTGTACCCTAAACAAAATCCATCAGAGCAGTCCCCAGGACTGTAGCAGGAACCACCCAAAAAGGAGAACTCTCCATTTCTGAGAGATTTCTACCATAGAAAACAAATTAAGCCAGAACTGCTGGTGCCCCTGCATAAAGAGGGCCATCCTGAAATAAACACAGAGTCATAGACCTGAAAGGCAGAGAGAGCATGTTCTGAAACCATCCCCAAGCCCCTGGATCCAACCATGCCTAAAGCTGGCCCTCCTAGGGATCCCAAGGATGGGATCCTTATAATGTCCCCTGCTTGTTTCATCCATTGTAAGCTGATTTTCTGTCACTTAAAATGAATGAGTTTTAAAAAAGGAATGTAATAAGCCATGGAGGAAACTGTGACTACCCTGGGCAACTGTGTGGATTGCTAAGAGCAGGGACTAAGCAGGTGCCTCTGCTCCTCTGACCTGAGGAACTCCGACACCCAGGGAACCAGGAAGTTCCCACAGCCCTTCTTTGGTGTGCCTGAGACCCTCTCACTGCTTTCCAGCTAGTGCCAAGGGAGGATGGGAGAAGGAAGGCTCTGCAAGTCCCAGACACTATGCATCCCCAGCCCCACAGCCTAAGCCTGCCACACCTGTCAACCCCACTCTAGCATCTGAGCCAGCTGGAGCTGAGTATGTGATCACAAAGGCAGCAGCCTTGTTATGAAAAATAAAACTCATCTTGGTCTCTTAGGCCAGCGAATGACTTCTCTCTGTAGCCTTAGTGACTATTAATGTCCAGCAAGACTAAACAGAGAGGGTGCCTGGCAAGGATGGCAGCCCAGCAGGATAGTCCCAGCCCACAAGGCAGCAGCCTCTCTGAATCTCAGCTATACAAGGGGACACTGCATCACAGAATCACAGGGGGTGTACACTGCCCTCCTCAGGCTCCAGAATGGGAAAAGGTTTCAGAGGTTATATACTTCCCACTACTCAACCCTTGGAGGTTTCCATCACTGGCCCTGACTGGTCAGAGATGCCAGGCTGGAGTGGTCCGCAGAGCTGCACTGACAGGGGACAGAGGGAGGGCAGGGTGCTTCTATTCTACTGGTGTTCCCACTGCCATTACTGAGCCATGAAAACTCAGGCTGCCTGAAGGGAGTGCAGAGCAGGTCAGTAGCTTATCAGTAGGCCACTTGTCCACTAGGCCTGCTCCCAGCTCCCACTCACTCACTGACAATGGTCAACACCCCTGACTCAGAAGACCTCCAGGAGTCAAAGAAGAAGGGTAGGAATGTTTCAAAGAAATGCATCTCTCATTTTTATCCTTTTTGTTGGTCTGCAAACAAAGGTAATAAAATGTGGTGAACATGATCTTGGAGTCAGACAGACAAGCATACAAATAGTGGCTGCAAAGCTTGAAGCAAGCTGTCTTGGCTTTGGAGCCTTAGCTTGTTCATCTGTAGAATGGAGATCATATCAGACACTAGCCATGGGTGCTGAGGATTAAACTGCATACGGTGCTCAGCTGGGAGCATGGTGCAGAGTTGGGGCATGTGACCTGTGATATACTATTATTACTTTTTATGCCAACAGCCTTCTCATTGGGTATTTAATGAGCATATTAGGATGATGTGAGATCAGCACACCTGTCCTGTGGCCCAAGAAGTGCCAGAAAAGTCTTCCATAGCAACATGATGTACAGGAACCCTGTGTTAAGCAGTATTTCCTCAGGCATCATGAAAAGGCAAACTTTAACCTTTTCCTGTAAATATTATGAACAACATCTGTACAGTGGCTATGAAAGAACCTGGGCACTTTCCATTTCTCAGCCTCTCTGAAAATAAAGGGCTCAATGTCTTATGAAGCAAGTCTTCATCTGGCATTTCTCTTTAAAATAAATGTTTTTATTGATTTCAGAGAGATATAGAAACATCAATGATGAAAGTAAATTACTGATAGGCTGCCTCCTACTGGGAATCAAGCCTGCAACCAAGGCATGTGCCCTGACCAGGAACAAATCGTGACCTCCTGGTTCTGGGTCGACGCATAACCACTGAGCCACACTGACTAGGCCATCTGGCATTTCTTGAGTCTCCATCTCTACCTGACTCCAATAAAATTTGCATATTGGCAGGCCCAGGGTCCCAACCTCATATCATTTGGGGGAGCAATACCTCTTACATTCTCCATCTATGGGGTTCTGCAAACCCCATGTCCTGATTCTCATTGGAGCATCTGATGCCAGGTTGGCCAGAGTGACATTTCAGGACTCAGCTGGAATAATCAGAAAATGATGTCAGTCTGGCACTGCTGAAGCCCCTTGACTTGCCACAGAGGATTCCATCTGAGAACAAAGCCAACAAATACAGCAAGCTGTCTTGGCTTTGGAGCCTTAGCTTATTCATCTGTAGAATGGAGATCATATCAGACACTAGCCATGGGTGTTGAGGCAAGAGACAGCAAGTGTCTTCATAACCTGGTGGGAGCACCTGGATCCAGTCATGCCTGAAGGCTTACCATTATGTGAGCTAATAACTTCCCATTTCTGTTTAAACTAATCTGACTTGAGTTTTCTGTCACTTGTAACTAAGAGGAGCCTGACATATACAGTGACATAAGAATCCATTTGTACTAAATAAATTAGGAGACTGCTGTCTGTGGTAAACAAAGGTATTACTGCCTTCTTTTAAAGTAGAGAAACAAACTCAGGGGAACAGGCAAGTAGATGTGTGTCCAATCCAGGGGAAGGACAAAAGGCCTAAAAAGTTCTGTGGCTCCCCTAAGTATCTAAACTTAAACTGTGAGACCACAGCTGCTTGCTGAGCCCTGCTCCATGGTTTTTCCATGTCTTCTAGGAAAGCTAGTTCCACATGTTCTGCAGAGCAGGGTTCCCTGGTTCCATCTGTGTGAAAGTGCTGGATTCACAGAGTTCAAAATGTTTCTTTATTACAGAAATTCTCCAAGAGTCCCATGGGCCCCTTGAATCTCCCAGGTGAATGCAAGGCCCAGTATTTCCCACACTGGTGGTCCAATGAACCCTATTTGCTCAGAGCAACTTAAGGTGTAAACCCACAGAGCTCTCTTGCAGAATTTGGGCTGTAGAGCCTTGCTTCTGAAAGTGTAGTCTGAGGCCAAGGAGCATCAACCAGGGAGCTCATGAGAAGCTCAGAACCTGGGAGGTGGGGAAAAAGAAGGAAGGTAGGGAGGGTGCATGGGTGCTGAATCAGAATCTGTATTTTAACAAGTGTGATCTGCACCACACTTGCTTGAGCATGTTTCACTACCAATGAAGGAAGAGCAAGAGCTGCCCAGGAAGGGGCTACATGAGGCATGTTGGTTTAGAGCCAGGGCTGCTGGGAGGATGCTGTGCACTTAGCCGTAGAAGACCTACTGAGGATCGTGCACAGGAAGTACACCTTGGATCATATATCAGTGTCTTTCACCCACCAGACTTGGGAGCACCATGGAAGAAGAGCTGGAGAAAACCAAGCCAGACTCCTGCCATCAAGGGCTGAGCCTCAGCTGCCCAGCTGTAAACCAGGCATGAAGACCCTTCTCCTGCAGGGTCACTGTTGAGGACCAGACACATGATGCATGAAGCCCTTAGCATATGAGCCTATCATTGATGCACAGAGAGACTTTAAAGGTTAAGAAATTAATTGGTATAAAATCAGAACAGTTGCACACAGCAAAGAGAAAGAAAAAGAAAAGAAGTCATGATGCTGCCCCACTATCTCCAGGCCATTTCACTGACAGCATTCAAGGCCATTCTGGGAGGTCCCAGCCCCTCTTCCAACTTCAGTCTTCGTTTCAGCCCTGCAAGCATGTCCAGGATATCTGCCTATCCTGATTGGGCCAAGGCACACCTGGTACCTCTTCTCTCTGCTAGGATTGCCAACCTGTGTGGCTGCCTACCAACAAAGCATTCTTCAAGTAGCCTCCAGGAGTATGTTTTCAGGCCCCAGCAAGAGTGCTCCTCAGCCTATCAACTGCCCTGAGTGTGTGAGACCCAGAGGGACACCAGGCCAGACCTATTTCTGACCAGCACAATGGAAAAACACACTAGAGCACTAGAGGTGCTGGTTAAACAAATGAATCACTGACCAGATGAATGAATGATACAATGAAAAAGTATCCCTAAAATGCTTTCCATTGGGAATTAACCAGTACACAGAAGTTGGTCCACCAACAAATGCATCCATGTCACTCTTCCCAGCCCACCCACCCCATCCTGAAGTCCCCAGGACCTATTTCCTCTAATTTAGGTGATTCACCTCTAGAGTAAAATGAGGCACACCCGTGAGCCCCAGGACATCCTCAGAGACATCTGGACATAGAGGGCTGCACCATGTTAACCCAACTCCTCCAAGGACATTGACAGTTGTCTGCAATACGCCCAGGTTCTAACCAAAGGCAGTGATTTTCTGAAGCAACAAGTGACATTTCCTGTGTCTCCATAAAAAGAATACCAGCGGTTGTGGGGCTCTGGAGTAATTGCTGGCTCTGTAGCTAACAGGATGAACCTGAGGACAGGGGCTGCAGGGCTGGGAGAGCGGCCACTCCCTGGGAGCAGGAGTCTTCTGAGCTGCAATTAGAGCAGAACCCTTGGTGGGCGGTCTAGATGACTTGCTAGCACAGCCAGCCTGACCACCACACATCCTATCCAAAATAGAAAACTGCAGTGGCTTCTGCTGTGTGCCAGGTCCCTGGGTGGCGGGACAGAACACTGCCAATGTCAGCCTCCTCCCTGAGCATTGATCCAGGCTTCCTCCAAGGCTCTTATGTCAAGCCATGGTCCCTCTGGGCCCCCCAAAATAGGAGAACTTTCCAGGGCTCCAGGAACCCCCAGGCAGCCTCAGGAGGGGACCTCCCCCAGCCTCTCTCCTGTCCTTCAGGGGCTGCCCATGGGCACCAGAGCCTGCATTTCCCAATGTTCCCCTTGGTTCTAATAGAGAGAGAAAACATTTTTCAAATAGCCAGCTTAAGTTCACAGGAACCCACAGCATAAAAATCAGTGGGTGCCAGTCAGCCAGGGGGCAGAGGATAACTGGGCATTTCAGCATCACTGCCTGCCCCCTGGGCTGGGACCACCTGCATACACAGAGACAAGGAGACTGACTGCCAGTACCTGTGCCCTCCACACATATGACACATACTAAAATGCACAGGGCACACACTCAACTGACACACAAATGAGCAGAAACCTACAGATACACATGTGCACAAGACACACAAAGGCACATTCATGTGTTCACACAGGTGTCCAGACACGTGTACACATCAACATTCCAAACACATGTGCACACACTCACAGACATATACACACCTGTGCCTGCAGGCCTAAAGGAGACACATGGCTACTTGACCAGCCCTTTGGAGACCCTGGGCCTTCTCCTGCATAAATCACCCCTCAACCGTCAATCAAAATAACTTGCCTTCCAGCCAACCCCTTCAATCCAGCCACCCCCTCAGTGTATGCCCTGTGGTCCCTAAGCAGAGAAGGTCCTCAATGCAGGCCCTGCCCTCCCAGGGGACACCCAGGTAACAGGCTTCTGAAGCTCAGGCAAGAGCCATGGACAGAAAGGGGTGGAGAAGTGCCTACTCACCAGCCCATCGCAGGTGCTGAGCGCCACGGAGGAGGCTTCACTCACGCCGGCCACGTCTCCAATGTAGAGGGAGGTTCCAAGCAGGGGCTCCACGCGAGTGGTGCCCGACTCACCCTGCCACTCCACTGTGGCCCCGGGCGCCACAAGGCGAGAGTTGGGCTGCAACCGCAGGTGCAGGTCTCGGCTGAAGACAGTGATGTTGTAGAATAGGCGGCGGTCAGGGTCCTCCTCACTGCCTCCAGGGAAGCCCAGGGTCTGGGCGGGGGCAGCCCTGCGGGCCCGAACCCCGGCCTGGGCGGTCGTCACCGACACCACGCGAGACACCAAGCGGCCCTGGGCGTCAGTGCGTACGGGCACCGCCAGGATGCGCTCGGCTCCGTGCCCCACGGGTCCGCCTGCAATGGGAAGGAGCATTGGAACCTCCGGGACCTGGGAGCTCCCAAGACCGGCAGAGCCCGCATCACCCCCAGTCCCGCCCCCAATGCGAAGGGAAGGACATTCCTCCAGGCAACGCTCAGAAACTAGCCTGCACCTCCCCTGCATCTGCCAACCAGGAAGGGTAGTTAATACCGCCGCCCGGGCGGTCCTGCTCTGGGACCCTGCAAGCCAAGATCATTCCCCTTGCCCCATCTGGGTTGGGGCTCCGCGGGCTCCTCACAGTTCCCCAGGGGACAGCCACCTCAGAGCGTCCCCGCCACCGTGAACCTACCGTCCTTGGACCCTTCCCTGGCCCCTGGGGCGGCGAGGACTCGGCTACCCTGGCACAGGCGACCTCTGATGACAGTATCCCGTCCCCGGAGGGGTGGAGCAGGGTCCCTCGGATCTTCGGGGATCCCCTTTGAGGCGCCCCAAACGATCCTCAGGGCCCCAGGCGCGGTCGGCATTCGGCTCCTCCGGAGCATCCCCGGACGCCAGCCCAGGAGCAGCCTGGCCCTGGCTCCCCAGGACCCGCTGGGGCTGGCTCTGGGAG
>NW_005362314.1:230030-238904 GCF_000412655.1 Myotis brandtii | reverse complement strand
GCAGAGTAGCACCTGGGATCCCAGCCGCTGGCCACACTCGGCTTGCCCCGCGCCCTTGTGGCACACTGCCTGGAAGGAGCGTGCCCTTCCCCCCCCACCCCCCAGCATCCCCATTCAGAGAATCCTTCTTGGGGCCCACCAGTGAGCCATGGGGCTCAAGAGACAGCTTGGCCCTATTTTTGCGCCCTGGGGCAGGACAGGGTTCAGGAAGGGGGTGGGGAAGGTGGGGAAGACCTGAGATGGAGACCTCAGAGGCCAGAAGATGCTTTTACCTAAGGGTGCACTCACTGCAGGGGCTATCCCAAAGATCAACTTTTATCCTTCCAGATAGAGGCAAGATACCCTCAATCCCCACCTTCTTTCTGCCTGAAGTCTCTGTCTCCCTCCATCTGCCTCCCAACCCCTCCTTTGGAACCTGAGAACACAGCCTCCTCCAGCCAGATCTGGCCCTCCTTCCTAGAGCACTGGCAGAGTTGCAGCCCTCACCTGTACTGAATCCCAGGTGGGCATTTAGCCTCCTGGACTTTCCTCTCCTCCAGGCCCCGCTTAAAATAACCTTTCTACTCTCTACTCACCTTTTCCAATTCAGAATACGTCTCCATCCTGGATCAAGTCTGCCGTCAAAGCCCATTGCCAGTTGGAATCTCTCGTCTCCAGCAAGGTTTTGAGCCTGGAGTCACTCTCCTACCAGGCCTGCTGCCCCCAACACAGTGACCTTTCTTCCCAGGTCCTGCCTGAGAACCTCCTTCCAGGCATGTGTCTATTGGAACATCTCTGCTGTGTGATCCCAGATTTCTGCCCCATTCCTGTCTCTTTGGATCTCATTCACAGTGCTCCAGGCCTGTGTAACCAGGACTTTGGGGTTGGCTCTGGTCCCGCAGGGCCCCCTTGCCAGCCAGGAGGGCCGGGTCTTATAGGGAAACACATGACTTTTACAACCTGCTTTAGCTGTGGTTTTGTCTCCTCAGTTCCTTCATTTTCAGGACCTGGGCTTGAGGGCACTGCAACTTGATGGCCATCTTCACCGGCGAGCTTCCCTCTGTGTCATCTGATGGTGCTGAGGCAGGCATGGTGAACATTTATTGTGAACATTAAAAATAGTGAAATTTCACATAAGAACTTAGATATCTGACTTTTCTTGAGAAATTGGAACATGTGGTCACACTGGGCCCACATTTCTGCTATTAATCCTTAAATGGGACCTATGCCTTGCAGCTTGCTGTAGGTCCCCTTCCCTTATCCCCAGGAAGCATCTACTATTGTGACCTCTGCAAACACAGCTGGTTCCAGAGAAAGGTGGATGGTGATCGGTGCATGGAAAAAGAGATCACTCCAGAGCCAGCCATCCTGGAGGACTTCCTGTAAGAAGCAGCATGGGTTGAATCCTGAAGGCTGAGGGAGTCCAGCAATGTTTTAGAACCTATGGCATTCTTCCACTCATTCCTCTTGGTGGTGGTTGTGCTTTTGTGCTCCTCGAAGGATGAATGACATCCAACTAGCGGCCTCACAGTCTTCAAGGGTCATGTTCTATAATCTCACACACTTCCCTGCCAGGCTGATGGCATTACCTCAATCCTCTTCTCACTACCATCATTATTTCTTTATTTAGTACTTCATCCTGAACTTAAATTTTTAAAGGATACTTTAAATCACTGAATGAAAAGCCAACATTTCTCCATAAATCAAAAGTATCTGTCAAATATAAATAAAATGAAAAAAATATTTTATGTCAAATTCTAGATACTGCTCGCTGCAAAAGGCACTGATGCTGAAACTGATTAGCAAGAGTTGGGAAAGTGATGAGACAGATGAGCAAGAGCAGGGACCTTCCCTTTGATGCAATGAGAAGGGCAAAAGGAAAAGTGAGAAGGAGTGACACTCACTGGATGATACATGAATTGTCCTAATAGGTCCATGTACGATATTGTCTACACACTTGGGAATACCTGTTCTAGGATATTTTTTGTAAAGAGGCTTTGTCTCCCTGACACACCTGCATCACCCCTGGCACCTGTTCCTGCCCACATCACCCCCAGGTTTCTGGGACTCCACCCAGATAGAGATTCCCCATGAGTGGGAAGCGGACCACTGCTCTTGACCAACCCATCTTTTAGTCCCCACAACGACACTCTGCATGGAGGAGTGGATGAATGGGCAAACATCCATCAAAATGTATGGTTGAATCCTCCATACAGGGGGTCCTTACGGGCTTCTCCCAGCTTTGTGATCACCTGTCCTCAACTATAAACAACAACAAACAGACACCTACTTCTTCACATCTCCATGGCTCATATCTCTCCTCTTCCTTTTCTAGAAAATGCTGCTCCAGCCACTGGTCTTTGCCTCTCCCTCAGGTCCACCTCTTCCTCATTTCTTGCTCATCTATTTATTCATTCTAGACCCCAAAGACTACAGGCCAACTCAGCTCCAACACTTGCTTTGTGTGTGTTATGTGTGTTTGCTTTGAGTTGAACTTAAATGTCTTTAGGTCTGGCTTCTACTCTCTTGCTTGATAGAGTCCCCACCACTCCTTATTGTCCTCCATCTGCCTATTGCTCAGGTTTGTTACTAGCATGGTCCCTGAAGGCCTGGAGTTACAACCCGAATCTAGAACAGCTGCATGTTGAGGGGGAGAGATGAGGACAATTCAGGATGAGCTTGGGCCCTCTTCCCCCTAAAAAGCTTCCCAAGGATGTGAGGTACAGAAAGAGATGGGGGTCTAACATGGTCATCTTGGGTGTCAAAAATTACCATGCATGCCTAAGAGCAGGGACATTAAGAAAAAACAATGTTTTCCTCCATGCCCTCCCCAGCTCTCATTGGGAATGGAGCTCTGCCATAGTCTGAAGGGAGGGGAAGGGCTCTCTGCTCCACCCCTAGCTTCCAGGCCACATGTGCCAGCACAGGCTTCATCAGAGCCATCTGCCCCTGGTGGCCACACAGAAACCAGAAGTTCTTCTGCCCTTTGATCAGGTCACAATCTTTGGCAGGTCCTTCCCTCACTGCATGCTATAAGCAGACCAGATGGAGGCAGTGAGGTTTCACTGTCCTCCCTCTAGACAAGCAAGCTGGGAGCAGTTGGAGGATGGACCTAGACTCTTCCAGCCCCCTGGGGACCTGGATTCAGAGGATAAGAAACTGTAAGGTCTTAGTGACCTTGTCAAGGGACCTATAAAGACAGCAACTCTGTCCTCCTCCACTGTTGGCAAACAGCAGTCACAGTGGCCTCCTTAGATGCACTGACAGAATCCTGGCCAGAAGTGGCCTTGGTAAGCAATATATCAGGGGAATGCTGATTGAACAGAACATGGCAGCCAGATGGACTTCGGGGGGTTCTTGCTGTTTTTTGAGCATCCCTCCACACACACACCCTGACAAGGAGCTGTGTCAGGCAAAACAGGAAAAACGTAGGTGTTTCTAGGCAGCAATTTTTTTCATTGCCATGTTTCACACAGAGTTGTCCTACCACTATTGGAATCAGTTCTGCCTGGAAATGAAAGACAAAGTACTTGCAGTTTGGAGGCTAAGGGATCCAGGAGCAGTCAACACAAGCTATAAGTAACTGTCCATTTGCACCTATGCTCAGCTTAGCAGAGAGGGAGAGGCCCTCAAATTTTCAAGGGATTGTCTGGGTGTAGCAGGGAGTACTGTCCTGGGCCCACTTGTATCTGGATCTAGGCCCCTGGGTCCACCTGTGCCTAACCTCTCACAGAAGTCAGTAGGGCCATCTGAGAAAGGCCTGTGGGTCTCTTAAGATAACTTTGGCTGCTAGTAACACAGCCACCTTAAACATAAGAAAATGCATGGTGTCACATACCAGGTCTGCAAGTATGACAACTCCAGAGCTCAATCTGCCACCTAGGTCTGTGACCTGGACTAGACAAGCATGTCAAACTCATGGCCGGCGGGCCATGTGCCTCATTTAAATAAATGAGGCATGAAGCCCGCTGGCAGCGAGTTTGACATGCTTGAAGTAGAAGAATAGCCAGAGCACATACAGGTTTTCTGCCCTCTCCTAGAAGGGCTGAATGACTCCCTCTTGTCTATGGGCCAAAGTTGGGTCATATGATCATTGCTGAACCAGCTGCTAACTAGGGGCAGGGGCTATTACTGAGACAAACCTGGATTAACTCTCTGGGACACAATGAATGTTAGGGTTCAGCCCCATGACCCCAGTCCCCAGCACCTCATTTGCTTATATTTCCAAATGAAATCTCAGTGCCCATTTATAAGTGTATCACAGTCCCAGGTTACCCCTGCCCTGGTCCTCACATGATTTTATGTTTATCTCCCATTCCCAGACGACATCATCCATAGAGCATGGAGAATTGATTTCTTTACATATAAATCCTGCACATAGCTTATGACGGGGACAATCCTGTTACATTGCGGGGTTTTGTGTTCAAATCCTTTGTAAGCCTGACTGGGTATTTCATCACTTATAATCCATTGCTGACCCTGGCCAAGGCCTTGCTAGATCCCAGGATCCCTGGCCTCTGGGGCTTTATTCTTTTTAGATCACCCTCCCTTCCTGTCATGTTCCTTCCATCCAGTCCTGCTGTCAGCCAATGGTTTTCAGCACCAATTCAAGGCCAGCAGAAACCCCCAATTTGGGGTGCAGTGAAGAAGGAAACTTTAGTGCAAAACATCTCAATTGTCATACAGCACAGCTGTAAAACAGCATAGTTGTGAGGCGGCCCTGGGATCAGTCCTCTCTCCAGCTCTGTCCTGTGCCAGTCTGCTCTGGCCTTCTCAGGTGAGATACCTTCGGTGGAGAGGGAAAGTGCACTCTCAGAATCTGAGGGGATCTGGCTTATATGGACAGATATCTCTGCCTCTGGTCCCTGTTTAGTCTGTCCTCATGCAAATAAGGACTCCAAATCCTCACAGTTTGATTGGTCCAAAAGGCACTTGTCTTGATTAATCAGAATAGAGCCTCTCTGGTTGGTCAGAGCTGTGCAGTTTCAATTGGGTGGGGAAAGCCTCAGTCCTATAGGTTGATATAGGATTCTAGGAAGTCCTTCATAAGGGCTGGCTCAGATGGCAGAAGCACAGTGTAGGCAGGAAGTTCAGTGCAGGCTTCTCTCTGAAGTACAGTTTGCATGAGAGGCCCAACCTTGCCCAGTTTATAGTATCTAAGTGTGGGTCTTAACATGGCCAAAGTTTCTGGCTGGGTCTGGCAATGGCACTAACCATGGGATTATGAAGGCTGAGACACAAAGGGAAGAAACTCTGGATGCAGAGTTGAAGGCCTTTGGCCATCACTGCAGCCACTGGGGACTCCCTGGGGACCCCATTGCTCCTTCCTGGGGTGCCAGGAGGCCTTTCCTTCATTTGAGGCCTCATCACCAGTAGCATGATTCTTTTTGGCTGGCTCCCTTCCAGCAGCTCCAGATGGTCCCTCCTCCTGTGTAGTAACACTGAGATCTGATATGAAGTCCCCAGGACATGTAAAGTGGAGTTCATAGAGAAACTGGTCACCTCTGCTCCTTGCAAAATAGTGTCCCCTTATCATCATTCCAGCAAAAAAAAAGAAGAAAAAAGATATACCTGTACCTTTTTAAAATTTATATGAGAGAGAGAGAGAGAGAGAGAGAGAGAGAGAGAGAGAGAAGAAGGGAATGTGTGTGAGAGAGAAACATTGATTTGTTGTTTCACTTATTCATGCATTCATTGGTTGAATCCTGTACTTGCCCTGACTGGGGATCAAACCTGAAACCTTGGCATATTGGGACAATGCTCTAACCATCTGAGCTACCCAGTTAGAGCAAGATATACCTGCATCTTTTGTGCAATATTTTAAAGTTTTTGTTCCTGGAACAGATCTGGTTCCAGGAAGCCCCTCAAGAGAAGACTTTTCCCTTCACACTATATGCTCAAGGCCTCTGGCCACTCCTCAGTGCCATCCCAATGGATGCCATCCTATCACAAACGTGCCCCCCCCCCAGCTATGTCCCTGGCCTCTCCTTTCCTTGGCAACCTCATCCTTTACCACAGGTTCAAAAGTCTGCCCACCCATAACCTCAGCCAGGTCCATTCCACAGTGTAAAATGTAATAATGCCCAGGTGTCCCTATCAAGGTGTCTCAAAGCCCCGGCTACTCATGGCCCAATCTCCACCTCACCTCAGCCCCAGTCAAGTCCTCCTGGTCTCTCACCTGTCATCTCCCCTCCTGCCAGGGACCCTGGGACATCTGGCTACCTTCCTTTCCTTACCCCCACATCAAAGGGGTCACCAGCTTTATTTACTTTCTCATTAGCTCTGTAATCTGCCCCCTTCCCATGCCACTCCTTCTAGCCCATGCTTGGTCACCGTTCCTACATGGCATTCCCAATTGGGCACAGGATGCCTGAAATTGAGCCTACTGACTCACTAGAGTGATGAGACATCTCCAGCACCCTGTACACAGTGACTTGCATACAGTGCTCAGCCTGTCCATGCCCCATGTCCTCATCTGTTGGGCAGCATGCCTGGCTCCTTTTCCCACTCTGGGCAGTGGGGTGGGAGGATGGGGGTGAAGTCCTCGGGACAACCCTGACACAGGCTTCTTGGGCTCTGTCAACCACTTTCCAGTCTTGTAACCTTGGGAAACTTAACCTCCCTGTGAGGCAGGACAGTAAGAAGCTAAGGAAATGCCTTGACAAGTGGAATAAGAGAAACTGAGATGAAATAATTAAACAAGGCCAAACAATTTGAGCAATTTACAGCTAACTAACGAATCACAAGATTTTATCTTCCCTAACCAAGGACATTTACGAGCAAATGGTTTATACATTCCAGACTGTCCGGGAGTAGACTGGCCTCTGTTCAGTCTCTCTTCAATTACATTCTTTTTTTTTTAATATGTCTTATTGATTTTTTACAGAGAGGAAGGGAGAGGGATAGAGAGTTAGAAACATCGATGAGAGAGAAGCATCGATCAGCTGCCTCCTGCACACCTCCTACTGGGGATGTGCTCGCAACCAAAGTATATGCCCTTGACCGGAATCGAACCTGGGACCCTTCAGTCCGCAGGCCGACGCTCTATCCAATGAGCCAAACCAGCCAGGGCTTTAATGACATTCTTTAAACATGAAACTAACCGGAAAATAATGCTAATACCTCTACACATACATATTGGTAAACCAACATATTGAAGAACACATCTGAAATGCTAATGAATATTCTGTTGAGACCCTCCCCTGAAACCCCTCCTGGGATTCCCTCAGGCTAAAGAAAGATAAAAAGCCTCAAGACAGGGGACTCAGGGTCTTCTCTTGCTAGAGCATGCCCAAGTCTTGTAACTCTTAGGGCTGTATCTCTGCTGTCTTGCTCCTAAACTCTACACCTCCTCACAACATTTGAAACCAGGGGAACAGTGGGCAGCCGCAGCTCATCCTGAGTTTACTCCATGAACCTGTCTCCAAGGCTTCCCTTTTCTCTGACTTTCCAGTGAGCCAACAGCAGCCCCACCTTGGCTCACTTCTGTTAGGGTTTGGCTGGTGGTGTGGACTGTGAAAGAATTCACAACTAAAAGAAGAAATGAAGAGAGGAAGTTTATTCTACTTTCTATGAAGGGAAACAACCAATTACTGCCAATCAATACAGGGCAGGGGACAAAAAATGGCTTCCACTTTTCAAGAGTAATGGCTGGTGTTGCTAGGTGACAAGGAAGGGAAGGGTTTGTGTTGTGTTGAAGTTGAGCAGATACCAGGGGGAGCTATCTTGAAAAGTTACAGTTTCCTTGCTTTCTAGGATACAGTTTGGCAGATGTCCTAGCAGAGCAAAACTTATGAAGAGTTCAAAAGAGGCTTGTTTGAAGGTGAGAAAGGAAGGATTTTCTACTAACTAGAGACTCCTTGGTGAGTATTATCCCTGAGTTCTGAAAACAGCAGGAAGGAGGGGGAATGTAAGAATGTAGCCTTGAGAGTAGCTTTTCTTATCTTGCAGTTTGAACAGAGGGATTGTTTGAATCAGAGGAGCTAACAATCTTGGGGGTTAATTACCAGGTGCTTCTCATAAATTGTGCAAGGCCACAGCAAAGAAAAAGAAAAACCTTTTTCCTGTCTTTACATCTTCTTTTACTGTGACTTTCATTTATCAGTGAGCCCAAACAGCCCTGCCTAGGCTCTCTCCTGTTGCTTCTTCCATCCTAAGCCCATTCTTGTTTCACTGTATGTTTCAATAATAAACACTCTTAAAATCATCTGGACTTGTGTTGTGAAATCTTTCCTGCCTGAAGTCAAGAACCCACACACTACTGGTTGGCCCAAGGCAGACCTGCTCTGGGCCCAGTCCCTATTCAGTAACACTTGTGCCTCAGTTTTTTAAACTGTATAATGGGCATAACAACATCACCTACTTCATAGGGTGGTTTTGAGAATTAAATGATATAACAAATATGAAAGCTCAAAACTGGACATCTTAGCTAGTACTGTTCTCCATCACTGCCTTTACCCAGCTACACATTGTACAGTATTGGGCTGTAGACACAAAACTGTGTTCACTGGAAAATTTCTAGAGTATTCTGACCACATGCTTTTTTTCATTTCATCACTGACTTTAGAACCAAACCCAGTTGTATTGCAGGACCTGGGTGGTACCCATACCAAGGTGGATTTTGGCCTGATAAACAAACTTGCTGAAAGATTGCAAAAAAATATTGTGGTTAACAAAGCATAGCCTAGCACATAGTAGGTGCTCAAAAAAATTTGTGCCCTAGCTGGTTTTGCTCAGTGGATAGAACACCGGCGTGTGGACTAAAAGGTTCTGAGTTCAATTCCAGTCAAGGGCACATGTCTGGGTTGTGGGCTTGATCCCCAGCAGGGGGAGTGCAGGAGGCAGCCAATCAATAATTCTCTCTCATCATTGATGTTTCTCTCTTTTTTCCTCTCC
>NW_005362314.1:223356-229920 GCF_000412655.1 Myotis brandtii | reverse complement strand
ATATATTTAAATTTACCAAATGAATCAGCAATATAACTACCAAAAATAAATTCTATAAAAAAAATAAAAAGAGCCCTGGCCAGGTCGCACATTTGGTTGGAGCATTGTCTTGTACACCAAAAGGTTGCAGGTTCAAGTTCTGGTCAGGGCACATACCTAGGTTGAGGGTTTGATCCCTGGTCAGAGCACTTTCAGAGGCAATGGATCGATGTTTCTCGTTCACATTGATATTTCTCTCTCTTTCTCTTTCTCTCCCACTTCCTCTCTCTCTAAAACCAATAAACATATCCTCAGATGAGGATTTAAAAAAAGAAAAGAAAAAGAAATAAGTGATTCACAATGTATGGGACAAGGAGGGGAGATGAGTGAGGGTTTAGGCTAAAAGTTGATGGGAAAGAAGTTACCAGGAATGGGCAGTCACCACTTAAGATAAGCATCTCAAACACAAAGACCAACATGTGCAGAGGCCTCTGGTTAGGAGAGCTTTTTCTCTGCTCCAGGGAAAGAAGAGTAGCAAAGCCATAGGGTGGTAAAGAAGGAAGAGAAGGAAGAGTGCAGTGAGAGAGGCAACCAGGGCTTTGTTGATTTTGGCCAGTGCTTGCATTTTGTTCTAAATGGAGAATTTAAACAAGAGAATGAAGAAAGATTGTGTTCAGCTCTGGAAACTGAGAGCCCCCACTGGGACACTAATCAGGAATTTCCAGGCTCCCTTCTCAGGAGAAAGATCATACACATCTATGTCCGATGACCAGTCCCATATGCCCTGGTGACTGGCCTGGCTGAGGCCCTGGAGTGGAAAGATATGGTAAAACCCTGGGCTCAGTGTGACACAGGGGCAGCTCTGCTCATGAATTAGCAAAGATCTTAGTTAAATCATCTCCCTTGTGTTACCAAACTCAAGGTGTTTACCTCTTGGAGTGCTGTATTCAAGAATGAGACACAGTTGTCCGGTTGGCACAAAGAAGGTTTATTTATTTGAAGCAAGTAAAGGAGACAGGATTCACATTCAAAGCTCTGTTTCCCCAAAGAGAGGCCTAGACATTGCTTGTCAACACTATTTGGACAATTACACTTTTTAAAAAAATCTTTATTGTTGCGATTATTACAGATGTCCCTCTTGTTCTCCCCCATTGTCCCCCTCCACCCAGTTCCCACCCTGCCCCAGGTCTTCACCACCCTATTGTCTGTGTCCATAGGTAATGCATATATGCATATAAGATCTTTGTTTAATCTCTTCCTGCCCCCTGCCTTCCCTCTGAGAATCATCAGTTCCCTTTCCATGCCTCTGCTTCTATTTTATTCATCAGTTTATTCTGTTTATTAGATTTCTTATTCATTTATTTTGATTTTTAGATTCAATTGTTGATAGGTATGTATTTGTTGCCATTTTGTTGTTCATATTTTTGATCTTTTTCTTCTTCTTCCTCTTCTTAAAGAATATCCTTCAACATTTCCTATAATATTGGTTTGGTGGTGATGAACTCCTTTAGCTTTTTCTTGTCTGTGAAGCTCTTTATCTGACCTTCAATTCTAAATGATAGCTTTGCTGGATAGAGTAATCTTGGTTGTAGGTCTTTGCTGTTCATCACTTTGAATATTTCTTGCCACTCCCTCCTGGCCTATGTAATTTCTGTTGAGAAATCAGCTGACAGTCGTATGGGCATTCCCTTGTAGATAATTAACTGCTTTTCTCTTGCTGTTTTTAAGATTCTTTCTTTGTCTTTAGGCCTTGGCATTTTAATTATGATGTGTCTTGGTGTGGTCCTCTTTGGGTTCCTCTTTTTTTGGGACTCTCTGTGCTTCCTGGACTTGTAAGTCTATTTCTTTCACCAGGTAGGGAAAATTTTCTGTCATTATTTCTTCAAATAAGTTTTTAATATCTTGCTCTCTCTCTTCTTCTGGAACCCCCATAATGTGAACGTTGGTACACTTGAAGTTGTCCCAGAGGCTCCTTACACTATCTTTATATTTTTTGGATTCTTTTTGCTCTTCTGGTTGGGTGTTTTTTGCTTCCTCATATTTCAAATCATTGATATGATTCTCAGAATCCTCTACTCTACTGTTGAATCCTGTATATTATTCTTTATTTTAGTCAGTGTATGCTTAATTTCTGACTGGTCCTTTTCCATTTTTTTGGAGGCATCTAGAAGATTCTTGAGTAACCTTATAACCGTGGTTTTAAACTCTATATCCAGTAGTTTGCTTTCTTCCATTTCTTTCATTTGTGACATGTTTCTTGGTCTCCTCATTTTGGCTGCTTTCCCATGTTTGTTTTTATGTATTGGGTAGAGCTGCTATGGCTTCTTGAGTTGGTAGAGAGGCCTTGTGTAGTAGGTGTCCTGTAGGGCCCAGTGGCTCAGCCTCCCCAGTCACCCAAGCTGGGCACTTTAGGTGCACCCCTTTGTGGGCTGTGTGCACAGACTTGTTGTAGTTGAGACTCAATTGCTGTTGGTGTCACTGGGAGGAATTGACCTCCAGGCCAATTGGCTGTGAGAACCAGGTGCAACTACAGTGGGAGAGCTGCTGTGCAGGAGACACCCCTATGAAGCAGGACTTGCTTCAGTGGGTCTTTGGTGCTCACTGAGTCTGCCCCTTGAGTGTGTCTCTTATGGATGTGTCTAGTTGTAATCTGGTATGGCCTGACACTGACCCTCTAGAACATAAGCACTCACTGCCCACAAGTATTCCTCTAGACCCTGGCCTTCTGGGATTCAGTTATAGAAGAATCCCTACTCTGTGCCTAAAGTCACAGAGTCATTGCTTATAAACTCAAGTATTGTAACTGACACACGAAGGCTGCCAATTGATAGTCCACAGGGTTTTATATTTGAACTCAAATTACTTGCTAAGACTTTTAAAAATAAAAAGATTTCCCATGAAAATATGCATGTCTTGGGGGAATAGGCTTCTCTTGGCCAGGGGGAGGACAGATGGAAGAGCACATCATCTGACCACACTGGGGCTGAAACAAACTGCAGCAGAGGAGCAACATGGCCTGCAGATTCTGCCCCAAACCTCACTATCCTCTACCAGATGCTTTCTTCAGATGGGGAGGCTGGTACTCAGACCTCTGCCCTCAGGTGGCCCCTGCATAGCCTGTGAGGCACCCGCAGCCCAGAGAGGGGGCAACTCTCCAGCATAACCTGCCTTTGCATCTCATCCCCAACCCAAGGCTTCTCTGCTCTCTCACACAAGACCTCTATTATGGTCTCAGATTGTTGGAACTTTCCAAATGCTCCTTTTCATGGTCCCCACATAGCTCCAGGGCCCTCCGAACATGAGTCTGAAAGCACAGGCAACTGGGAGTGCCTGTGGAGGGGATGTAGAGTGTGGGAGAGGGGGATGCCACAGGAGAACTGCCATGTCAAGGTCGGGGGACTTGACATGTGGATGGAAAGCAGGAAGCAATTCAGGGCACTTGACAGAAAGCTGTGCTGGGAGGTGGAAGGCAAGGGCACTCATCCGCACATTCATGCTCATACACACACCAGGTCCCACAGCTGACCCAGCCCACGAACACCCACAGACCCAGACACACCAAAACGCCCCAGTGCCCATGCAACGCCTCTCTAATTGCATTTCTGAAAATGAGAAAGAGGAAATCAAATGACACTTAGGCCACGGCTATTCCCCATGACCATTTCCCATCTCCCATCTGAGCAGCCGAGGCAATGAGCAGCCTGAGTTCTCGGCTGAGCCCCAGACTCCTTAGCAATACTCAGCAAGGTCCAAGCTGAGCTTGGCCTGGTCTGGTTGACCTGTGGGCTCTGCCATGTCCTCATCTGCCCTGACCATGAAGGCTGTGGACAGGAGCAGCCGGCTCACGTGGGGGGTTACAGTCAAGGTAGGAGGGTCACAGTAAAGGTAGAAGCAGTGGAGACAATCCCCTTCCAACAAGTTTTCATGGAACACACAGGATCCCAGCTTTTCACCATCATTATTGAGCCCAGGGGTCCTTCCACATGCCTCCAAGCATCCTGGAATCCTATGCCAAAGGCTGGGCAGCAGCTTCCTAAAGGATCTCTCCCCCATGGGTCTGTGCTATGGTGTCCATCTTCCCCCTGACCCATTCTGAAGGCCCTCTGATGTGGATCCAGGCTCTCTATTCCACATGGCATCTTTGACAGAGCTCCGATGGAAGATCACTGTTTGCCATAATGTTGTTTTTAATTTTTTTGAGCAGGCAAATTGCATTATCAGCTACCCTGTTATACTGTTATACCTGAGGTCAATTGAGACCATCAGATTTTTTTTTTATAGCAATATAGTAAAGCCTTCCCCCACCCCTGAAATTGAAAATGGAGATTTTGAATGTGATTACAGGTTTCACAGTTTTCTTTTATTCTTTCTAATCTATTAGACAATGAGATGAACAGTTGAGGAACAGCAGGGTCAAGGGATGACCGAGCCCTGGTCTGGAGGTCCAGGTCCTACTCTCCTGAATCTTCCAAAAGCACAAGAAAGATATGAGAATTGCAGAGTTAGGGTAGTCCTGGACAGACACAAAAATCCTGAGCTCTGAGAGAAGCAGGCAATGGGGACAATGCGGCTCAAGGTCTATTAGAGGCTCTCTATCTGCCAGGACCTCCCAACACAGGGTAGCAGGGAAATGGATGCCTCCAAAAGGCCGATCTTCTCTCACTAGAAACTGGGGCTTGGCCTCACTAGACCCTGGCCTCCACTTTGTAGACACTGGATTTCAGCCTCACTGGACCCCCCAGCCTTGGTCTCACAGGACTGTGGGTTTGGCTCTCGTCCCTTCAGCAGAGCCCTCCTCCCCTGGCTGTAGTCTCTGTGCCAGCTTGGCCCTCCCCATCTCAAGGAGGCTGAGGTTCCTGAGGGCATGCCTTCTGCAGGATGCCAGCTATACCCAGCAAGCTGTCATCCTTCAGGGCATGGGGGGGGAACCCTCCAGCCTCACTTATAACAAACTTGGTCTGTTGTGCAACCTCACAGTGCAGAATGTACATGTGCCCAACTTCTCCACTGTTGCACAATTTTCCAGCTGTTTTCAGGACTGTTTCATCCTTCATCTGGCATATTTCAGAGGCCATCTATAAATGTTAGACATATGTAAATACAAAGTTGAGCATATGTATGAAATGACAAATAGAGGTAAAGGGAAGGAGGCGGGGGACCAGGACTTAGCAAAAAAGCAGATGAAACAAGTGTAAACATACTGAATGTTTACACTTCTAGAACTCTGGGAGACGAAATGAATTTGGACTCAATTTAAATTTAAAGTGAGGTGTTTGTCCTGTAAAATCAATTTCAACTTGTGGTGTTTGGCCTTTTCTCCAATAGTTTTTTTTTCTTAAAGAACAATCCCTAAAACCCCACCACTTAAAAAATAAAAAAGAAATTCTATAGGCATTTTCTTGCCAAATATATATTTTTAAATATATATTTATTGATTTCAGAAGAAGGGAGAGGGAGAGAGAGATAGAAACATCAATGACGAGAGAGAATCATTGATCGGCTGCCTCTTGCATGCCCCCTACTGGGATTGAGCCCGCAACCCAGGCATGTGCCCTTGACTGGAATCAAACTCAGAAATGTTTAGTCCGCATGCGGATGCTCTATCCACTGAGTCAAACCAGCTAGGGCTTGCAAAGTATTTTTAACAGCATAAACCAAGATGCCCTTGTAAGGGGCAGAAAGGCATGGAGATGACAAATCCCCCACATTGCTTCTTCCTCTGTGCGGACCATCGGCTGCACTTCCTTCCAATTGGAATCCTGGATGGCATGCCTGGGTTCTTTATTTCACGGGAGTGTTCTGGGTTTTGCCAGTGACAGGGCTGTGAGAGAAGTCACACCTGAAAGAAGAGATAGGTGCAAAGAGAGAGGGAGTTTATTTTACTTTCCATGGGAGGAAAAGGCCGGTACATTGCTAATCAATACAGGCGCAAGAAACAAAAGGTGGCTTCCCCTTTTAAAGGGCAATGGATGCTGTTGCTAGGTGACATGGAAGGGAGGGAGATTTGATGCTGAAGTAGTTTGTTTCTCAGAAGACAATCCAGGCAGATGTACTTAGAAAGGTGTCTTGTCGGTATTTTCCCCAAGCCTATAACACATGCTTAGAGCAAAAGTTATGAAGAGTTCAAAAGAGGCCTGTTTGAAGGGGAAAGGAAAAGGAAACTTTCTATTAATAGAGACTTTTGGTGCTAATTATCCCTGAGTTGTAAAAATAGGAGGAGGGGTATGCAAGAATGTAACCTTGAGAGTAGCTTATCTTGTCTTGCAGTTTGAACAGAGGCACCAACAATTTGAATCAGAGGAGCCAACAATATTGGGGTTTAATTAGCAGGTACTTCTCATAAATTATGGAAAGCCACAGCAAAGAAAAAGAAAGGCTTTTTTTTTGTCCTCACAAGGGTGACCCTCTCTTCGTGGAACCAGGATCTTCCCAGGATGGCACCTGTGACTGGAAGCAGCTAAGCAGAGGGACCTTCCAGAACCAGCCAGTCTTTACCCCAGGCCACAAGCTAGGGGCTTGCAGACAGGATCCTGCCCATAAGCCTGTTTGGTTGGGACTACACAGTGATTTTATTTTAAAATTGTA
>NW_005362314.1:196663-223339 GCF_000412655.1 Myotis brandtii | reverse complement strand
ATACATACACACAATTAGGAGATTTTGGATTATAAATCTTGATTTTGGGCCCCTTTTGGTAAAATAAAATACCCCGGCAACACTGGGTTCATATCCAGCATGGCAGCTGGAGCAGAGCTTACAAGAGGCTGTCCCCATGATTTCTGTTCTTTCCTCACTCATATCAGCCAATTTTTGCTTCATGAACCACCCTAAAACCTAGTAGAGTAAGATGAGAGTTATCTCCAGACACACAGCTCTGCAGATTGGCCTAGGCAGCTCTCCTGACAGGGCAGGTGTGGAGTGGCTGGAGCAGCTCTGCTCCATATTGGCTCACATTGCTGCCCCCTGCCCCCCACCTCCCAGGTGCAGGGACACCAGCTCCCAGAAGAAGCTCACCTCATGGAGGAAACCAGAAGCTTCTAGAAGGTGAGCATGACAGCACAATGCCTCTGAGACCTAGGCTCCAAACTGGCACATTGTCTCTTCCAGCCACCTTCCCTTGATCAGAAGGGATATATGTCCCAGCCCACATGAAGGGGCAGAGAAACTGAAGACACACAAGGTGTGGATACAGGGACATGTACTGGATTGAATAGTGTTCTTCCCCAAATGAAGGATGCCTAGAACCTCAGAAAGGGATCTTATTTGAAAATGGGGCCTTTGCAGATGTAATTAGTTAAGTGAGGTGATATGGAATTAGAGTGGGCCTCTAATCCAATGTGACTGGTGTTCTTACAGGAAGAGAAGTGGAGACACAGAAACAGAGACACACAGGGAAAGCAACATGTGACAATGGAAGCAGAGATTGGATGGATGTGTTTATAAGTCAAGAAGTGCCAAGGATTGCAGGCAACTACCAGAAGCCAGGAGAGAGGCAGAAAACAGATTCTATCTCAGAGAGAAAACTAATCTTGCCAACACCTTGATTTTGTATTTGTGGCCTCCAGATCCATACACAAAAAATTTCTGTTGTAAATCATCCAAGTTTGTGATAATTTGCTACTGAAAACCCTAGGAAACTCTCACAGGATGGATGAGGAATTGGGCACAATGATACATATTGTGTCCTTCTTGGACACACTTATGGAAGACTTTTCTACTTGCAAAATACACTCATCCATGCTCTAGACACCCAATTAGGGCATCAAGCGACATGTCCAGAATCTCATATTCTATGGCAAATCTGGATGCAGCTCCTCTTGCTGTCGAGACCTATGAACAAAGCAGAAGCTGTCTGCACACCTCCCCCATCACATTCCTCCCCCACATGTAGAGCAGGAACAGGATCACTTAAGAAACATTGCCATTCTGGAGAACAGAAGGCCCAAATAGCCCCTGGTCCACAGCAATTCTTAAGTCCTGCTGGAGAAACATTGCCAGGAACTGCTACCCTGGGGTAGGAATGCTCTGTGATTAGGCTCTAGTCCACTGCTGGGGGCTGGGCCCTCAGTCCTTCATTGTCAGTGGCTTTTGGCTCTAATCTCTAGGAGACCCTTTCTGCTACACTATTCTCCTTGGTCACTTCAGAAAATGACACTGGAAATTATGCCCTTTCTAAGCAGCTGAAGATTTTCTCAGCCTGCATTTTACCCATAAAAAATTAGTGGCCCAGAGACTTTTTTCCATTTTGAATAGTCTCAGTCTTTTTTAGTCAATAGTGTGGGCTTTTCCAATACAGCTTTCTCAAAAATTGAGGGTTTCTTATGTATTTGATTGCCTGGGCCAAAAGCTGTATTTACAATTCATTTTAAGACATGTCTCTCTCTGCACTTAATTACAGGTACTGTGGGCAGCGCAGGCTATTGCAGGATCATTGATCTTTCTGGTAACTACTACACACCATTTAATTCTTCCAGAGATCTTCAGACGGGTGTGAGAGCTATGTCTCTGATTTGCTCTATGCTCCCAAGCTATATCTTTATAGCCATGCCCATGATTTGACTTTTCTCTCAGGCTACATTTTAATTTGAGAATCTTTTATTGAATGGCAAGTCTGGAGATTAGAAATTGTTTTATTTTTCAACCCAGCAAGCTCCAGATTTTCTGTGCTTTCTCCCTTTCTTCTCAATTCTTTCTGATATCTGGCCATGTTGTCCCTGAGCTATCTCCTCTTTATAATTATTTTTTAAAAAATATGTTTTTATTGATTTCAGAGAGGAAGGGAGAAGGAGAGAGAGATAGAAACATCAATGATGAGAGATAATCATTGATCGGCTGCCTCCTTCATACCCCACACTGGGGACCAAACCCACAACCAGGGCATGTTCCCTGACCAGGAATCAAACTGTGACCTCCTTGTTCATAGATTGATGCTCCACCACTGAGCCACACTGGCTGGGCTCCTCTTTATAATTCTTTATGAAATGCAGGCATCAGGAACCTACTCAAGCCTGCAAATTCTACCTGGACACTCCCAGCCAAGAAAAAGCAAGTATCTCTTCACTTAGAACCTCCCACTTGTCTTTGTGGAATGAGAGAATGGAGCAGAGAATGCCCACGGAAGGGAGAACTCCAGCTGTAGGAGCTGGCCCTGCTTTCCACCTGTAGGACACAGAATGTTCTTTCCACTCTTATAAGCAAAACTCAGGTTTGGCTGCCTGCAACAACAAAAGCCAAATTCATGAGACAGGTGCCGATGAGAAGAAAAGTGTTTTATTCAAGTGCTGGCAACCTGAGAAGATGTGGGACTCTCATCCCAAAGCTCATCTCAACATCTCAGTACAGGTAGAGGTTTTTATAAGAAGGGAGAGGGAAAGCAGAACAAAGAGATCAAGGGGAGGTGGTTGAAAAGTTCTCTCTGTGCAGACCAGCACAGTCTATTCCAATAAGGACCTCAAAACTGGTCAAGTGGTGGTCTAGTGAGCATCATCCTGGTTTTTGTCATCCTGGTTTTACATAATCCTGATTTTAGAGTTGAAAGTGAGCAAATCTCCCAGAGCTTGGATGACTGAAGGTCAGAGTTTGTATCTTTTGAAGTTAGTTCCTAGAAATCTTATACAAACATGCTGGCTATCTGTAGTCACACATCAGCCAGATTCATCATCCACAGAAACAATGTCAAAAGAATGGTGGGAGTGGGTTACAATTACCCATTGTTACATCCTTTCCCCACTTCTGGAGGCTGCCAGTGTCCCTTGGCTTGTGGTCACATTCCTCCAGTCTCTGCCTCCATGGTCTCATTGTCCCCTTTTCTTCTGTGTTTGTTTGTGTCAGATCTCCTTCTGTCTCCTTCTTATAAGGATCCTTGTGGTTGCATTTAAGGTCCACTCAGATAAACCAGGAAAATCTCATCTCAAAGTCTTCAATTTACTCATACCTTTTGCCAAATCAGGTCAAATTTACATTTTTGCAACCAATCATTCCTGTCAAACACATGGGAGTTGGCCAAGACCATACCCAGAATAGGTTAGATGCAAGCCAGTAAGATTGGGGTCTTGCTTGCTAAAAGCAGAGGGAAGGCATCCAGGGTGAGACAGCGGCATGAACACAGGTGAGAGGCATGAGCATGCATGGTATCTATCTATATAATAAAAACCCAATGGTCATAACGCTGTAACGACCAAAGACCAGTTGCCAGGAAGTGTGCATTGATAGATCTCGTGGTGCCAGCAGGACTTGATGCTGGGTCCCACGGCACGCTGGGTCTGGGTCTTGTGTGATTTCGCACGCTGGGCCTCTAGTGTTCAATAAATTACTCCAGGTGTCAGCTCTATTGCCTCCTCAGGGACCAGGAGGGATCCCTCAAGAGCGCAAGCATTTCCTTTCTGTTCTCTGAACCTAAGCACCACTTTTCCCTAATGTATATGTTTTTTATAGGTGCAGCTGACCCTGTAAAGAAAGACCTACTTTGATGAAACCAGTCCTTTAAAATGAAACATTTTATCAAAAGCTATAACATGATCCCTGTGAAATTAAACTAAGAAGGCAGGCATTCTAAATGCCCCCTGACACTGGTTTTGATTTTTTAAATTGTCAGTTAAATTAACGTTGGGCCACGGAGACTCAATACTCGGGTTGCCTTTCTGGAGGGAAATGTTCTTACCCCCTACCTCACCCCCACTCCCAACCAGGTGTCTTGGAGATTGGATGCAATTGTTGCCTGCAGGCCCATTTCAGCTCTGGGGCTGGAAGTCAGGAAGACACCTGGGGGACCAGAACTATTCTCTAGATAAGTGGCATGCCCACTCTGTATCAGACCCTGTCTCAGGACAGGGGAGAGGTCTTGCCCAGGCACATGAAGGCTCAAAGGTGGATCAATCATGATTATATGGCAGGTGACAGAAACAGATTTGGGCTAAATTAGGCAAAAGGGGAATTTATTGTTTCTCAAAATTAAACATTGGCCTTGGACATCTGCAACAATGTCCCCAGAACTGTTTCTTTCCCTCCAACTTTCTTGCCTGCCTTCCTTTGGTTCACTCCCTTCTTAGACAATAAGTCTCTCCATGGTGCCAAGGGGGCTGCTGCAGCTCCAACTTCACATTCTCACAACTTTAAGCCTCTGGGGAAAATAGACTACTGTCCTCAAGAGCTCAGATTGAGTCCTAGGTATCTGATGGGTCCAAGCAAGGTTAAATGCCCACCCCTGAACCCAACCCATGATGAAATTCACTGAGGAGCCATGTGATCCATCCTTAAATCCAGGGCTGGGTCAGCTTCACCCACAGCTACATGATCCACTGGGGAGAGGTATGAGTGGCCACAGACCAGTAAGTGTCCCATAGACCACCCTAACAATTCTGACTCAGAGTATGCCTGTTAAGTCACAAAAGAAGTTAATTCTTATAACTTGGACTGCCCATTTTAATGGCTGTATTAATCAGCTGGGGCTGCCCTGTGAGGGATGCCAGTGGCAGAGCTATAAACATGTGATGCCATTAACAGACAATAACAACAAAAGCACACTCCTCTCCCTCCTCCTCCTTCTCTTCCTCTCCTCCCTCCTTCCCACCTCCGCATCCCATACCTCCTGCTCCCCCCTTTGTCTTTTCTTTCTCCTCTTCCTCTACCTTCTGCTCCTTTTACTGCTCTGCCTCCTTTTTCTGCTCCTGATCCTGATCCTCCTCCTGCCCCTCCTTCTGCTCCTCCAACCTTTCCTGTTTTTCTTCTTCCTGTTCTTTCTCCTCTTCTAGTTTCTCCTCCTTCTCCTGTTTCTCCTCCTCCTCATGCTCCTCTTCCTTCTTCTGTTTCCCCTCCTCCTCTTCCTCTTGCTCATTTTCCTCCTGCTTCTCCTGCTCCTCCTCCTCCGTGGCCCAGCTCCATGGCCACACCCATTGGAACCCACCACTCTCTCAACACAGAGGCCCTTGGCTCACTGGCTGGGGTGCTGTTCACTCTTGCTACAAGCCTCACTTTATAGGGTTACCTACTTCTGAGGATTTCAACCACAAATCCCCTTGTGCCTGCTGTGTGCCTCTGGGCTGAATGTTGGGGCATGGAGATAACAACAATAGTTAACACTTGCATTATTTCACCTGTACTGCCATACAAAGTACCAGACCAGGAGGATGGCAAAAGGGGGCGGGGCAGTGTGGCTTGAACAACAGAACTCTCTTTCCTCAAGGTTCTAGAAGGTGTTGGCAGGGTTGGTTTCTTCTGAGGCCCCTCTCTGTGGCTTATAGATGGCCATCTTCTCACTCTGTTTTCACATGGTCTTTATTCTGTGAGTGTCTGTGAATCTACTCTTTTTACAAAGACACCAGTCACACTAGTTTAGGGCCCACCCTACTGACCTAATTTTAACTTCACCATTTCTTCAAATATTCTATTTAACGTCACTATTTCTTCACCTGTCTCCAAATATTCTAAGGTATTATGTGGTTAGAACTTCAAATATGAATTGGGAGGGTGTGTGTGACACAATTCAGCCCATAACACTTGTCACACTTTTTACAAAGGAGGCAATTTATAAGTGCCTTATCTCTTAACTCATTTAATTATCTCAACAACCCTCTGAGATGCACATTGTTTTTATCATCTTCATGTTACAAATAAGAAAACAGAGGCTCAGAGAGGTTAGGACAATTGTCCAAGATCACCCAGCATACCATGCTATCAGCCTCCCATCACTGCAGCTGCTTCTCCTCTCAGCACCTGCACTGTGTGTGCCTGTCACCCCGCTAAAGTAGGAGCGGATTGCTTCCTCCCTGATGCCTGGCACAGAGAAGGTGCTGGATGAGGAAGTGATGACCAGAGAGGAGGGCATGTTCTGGTAATGTGCTCCTGCCCTTCAAGAACTGCAGCCCCCCAAGGCGCTTATCTTTCAAAGCTTGGCTTGGAGCTGAGCCCCCTGGCATCCAGCCTCAGCTCCCTTGGCCCTAGGCCTGCCCAGACACACGAGCCTTCAGAGCCCTTTGGTAAAAATCAATGCTATGGCTGGCAAGCAGCTGGGCCTTGCTTCACAGGGCTCCACCGTATCCCAGCAACAACACGTGCATCCCCTCAACTGCAGGCTCCTGAGAAGATGCTACTCTCAGACCTCAGAGCCCAGCCGTCCCTTGCTCAAGCTACAGAGCTCACTGCCTCCACCGGGGACTTCTGTGAGCTCACCTCCTGAGCTGGAGACCTACCCCACCTCACCCAGGGGAGGGACTGAGAAAGGTATTCAGGTCATGAACCCTGACCAGGTAGGGACCTATTTTTTGGCAGTTAATTCCTAAGATCAGGGCAAATGGCAGGGAGGCCTGTGTGAAATATGAGCTGCTAAGATTTGACAGGAGTCTGCAAATAGATGCATGAGCAGGATGCATTATGAATATGCAGCTACTTAAATCAGGAAGCTATTATCCTCCTGCCTAGAGATCAGCTACATACCTGAGAGATCACCAAGACCCACTGGAGAGTCCGGACAGTCCCTGCCCTGTCTGATCATAGCTACTGTGAGGCATCAGCTTGTGTGGTCAGCAACCCAATTCCAAAACACAAGGAGCCTGGCCAGCAGTGAGGCCTTCTTTGGCACTCTGCCAGGTGGGGCTACCAGCCACCAGCCCCTGTGGGAGGAGGTGTGCAGCCAGAGATCCTTGTTCATCCTGAGTTCATCCAACACTTGCCATCCTGCCCATCCTGAGTCACATATTTTTAATTACCCTGTTATACAATTTCTTCTGTCTTGTTTGTTCCACTAGCTAATGCTGTTTACTTTTGTACTTTTAACTTTAAAAAATGTTAATTGTTCTTTTCCTGTTTTATCTCAGCCTTTTGGAAGCTGTTAACTCATTTCATCATGCTCATTTTTTTTCCTATTCTTTTATTATAATTTATTGTTTGAATTCTAAGAACCTTTTCAATATGGCCTCTTCCACGGTCAGCAGTGTCTGTGAGGAAAGAGCCTGGTGGACCCTGGCTTAGATATCGCTCTGGCTAGGCTGCTTACCTGGCCTCTTAGGGTCACTTCAGGTCTCAGAGCCTCCGTTTTTTCATATGAAAAAAGGCAACAGTCATACAAATGGGAAGATTCAAACCTGTGTAGAGTTATCATGAGAATGACAACTATCTAATTTAAATCACCTGGCCCAGAGCCTGCCCACTGTGGTACCCAATCATTCTCAGTGGAGGTTAAACTGACATCAGGAGTCTGAGATTCTTTTGTGTCCTTCACAGTTATGAGATCTGCGAAGCTGTGAGGGCAGTCCCAGACACAAGCTGAGAAACTTGGACACAGGTGTTTGGGACAGCACAGCCCACTTTTTGCCTTCTGGGAAACTGCCCTGCTCTGGTTGAGAGGGGAGGTGCTAGTCAAACAAAGCACCACACCCCTTGCTGCAGGCGTGGACATGGCGCCCAAGATGGACCAATAAGCATCCTATCCCAGTGCTTTTTAACAGGATGGAAGGCCAGAGGCTATTTCTCCCTGGTGGAGAGATGGTAAAACATAACTGCAGGTGTCAGGAGCTTAAAGGGGCAGAAGTTGAGCTGGGGGAGCCCCGAAAGGCACAGAGGGAAGGGTACCTCATGCTGATCCTAGGACCAGAGTCCAGTTTGGTTCTAAAAGCCTTTGAACTGGTTTGATCTGCCTTCTGACACTTGCAACTAAGAATCTTAACTCAAAAACCTATAGCTCTTTTAGGTCCCCAAAGATGAATTCCCATAACCTAAGCCCCTTGCCCACTTCAGGCAGACTCTGGGGGCACCCCAGGGGCCACATTGGTGAACCCACCTACCAGGTACACTGGCTTCTTTCTCCCAGAGAGCACCTTCTATGAACTGGCTCATGGGCTGAAGCCCTGGGTGGTTTCCACACCCCTCACCAGGCAGGCTCCTTTGGAGCACATGGGGGACACATGGTAGGTGGTCCCCAGGAGGAGAGGCCACAGGCCTGAGTAGGGACAGCATCTGAGTCTCAGCCCCCAGAAGATGAGAGCCAGAAACATGGCAGGAGTGTGGTTGGGGTTGGGGGCGGTTCCCAGAGCATCTGTGCCTCACTCTCCAGCAAGAGGATTGGAGTTCAGCACTCACCATCATGAGGGGGCAGCTGGCTGTCCTGTGGTTGCAGGGAAGGAGGGGATGCTCACTCAGGCAAAGCCAACTGGGGCCAGACCAGAGCTCCCAGACAGGGCCTCCTCTCAGGCTGCAGAGGCTCTTCTAGAAGCAGCCTTGTTGGAAGAGGGAAGAGTCCCTCATTAATAGTCATTTAACACAGCACTCCCTTTCTCTCCAAAGATCAACTGTGTCTACAAAGGGCCAGGTGGTTTTTAAAGTCACTCAGAAAATCTGTCTGCATTGTCCTGTACCAGAACCTTGAAAACGTCTCCTTCCCATTGACATAAGTGAGGGAGACCTTCAACACAGAGCAAGAGACTTGCCTGTGAAGTGGGTGGGGAAGGCCTCAGCCAATCTAAAAGGTTGAATGCTAACCTGAAGGATTTTGTCAGGAATTCAGGAGAAGAATTGAATGTCCTGAATTTGACCAAAATTCTCCATTGTTCCAGGAAAGGACACCCTAGACCCCACATGATTGTTTGGGAAAATTTTCTCATCCACTTAGCAGGCTAGTGAGCAGTACACAGAGGAGACTGACAACAGTTTGCAGGACACAGTTTTCAGGACCAGGACATAGGACATGAAACAGAAACAGGATGCCTCCCAATCTGGAACAGAGGACATGTATCGCTTCAAGCATGATAGCATGTGAAATGTCAAGGACTAAATGTGAATGTGCCCACAGAGCTCAATGTCGAGTCCAGCTTGGCAAAGGCTCTGCCTCCATAACAAGTTCAGGCAAACTGGAGACACTGGTCATGACAGAACCAGCGATATACTTCCAGGTGCCACCATAATCTTTCTACCTGGAACCTTTAGCACCCACCATCTCTTATCCACCCTCCCAGAGCCCTGATGTTCTCTCCAAAACCTGGAACTGATCCCTTCACTTCCTTGTTGAAAACCTGCTAACCGTTCCCCATGTCCTACAAGATAAAGAGCAACTGCCTTACCCTGACCTTTAAGGCCTGTTATCCAGCCTGGACCACCCTTCCTATGAGCACCACCAACCCCAGCTCCACATGCCCTCCTGTTCTTCAAGCTTAGAACAGTTGTGCCATGGTCTGCTGACCTTTGTGTTCCTGAGAGGTGAGTGGGCCATTGTGTAACCATTAGGAAGCAGTAGAGTGGCAGGTTCTTCAGACATGGGTCTCTATCCACGAACTCTTGGTGCAGCCTTAAGCAAAGCAGAATGGGGAGGTGATGTGATGCTGTATAAAATCACACTTCTGCAGCATGGGTGAGATTTCCACTGCTTCCTCTGCTCTTCACATTGCTGGTCACCTTCCCCCATATCTCTCCACCAGGACAAAGCAGGAACTGGGATCTAAGATGGACAGCACATTGCATGTCTCTGGCCCCAGGAATTAGCCCAATGTTGTTAGTGGGTCAAATCAGAATGTGCCTCAGGGTTGGAAAGTCCCTCTATCCCATGGATGCCTCAGGAAGAAATAGTGCTCTCCTCCAGGAGAATGAGGTGAAAAAGTGGGTGGTTTGGAGCTGATTCAGCTATTTACTGCAATGGTGGGAGCTAAGCTAAGGAAGAATTGGCATTCAGAATAGCAGAGCCAAGATAATCCCAGAAGACGAGCTGTTTTTCAGTAACACCATGGAATGGTTGCATCACCTGAAGCCTGTTATCTCTAGACTTGTCAGTAACATGAGCTGATAAATTCCCTTTAGAGTTCAAGTCAGTATAAGTGGAATTTTCTGCCACTTAGAATGCAGATCCCCCCTGGCTGGGGTGGCTCAGTGGTTGAGTGTCAACCTATGAACCAGGAGGGCCCATATCTGGGTTGTGTGCTCGATCCCCAGTTGGGGGTGTGCAGGAGGTAGCCTATCAATGATTCTCTTTCATCATTAATATTTCTCTCTCTCTCTCTCCCTCTCCTTTCCTCTCTAAAATCAATAAAAACATTTTAAAAGAATGCAGATTCCTAGTGGGCCCTGCAGCCTATCCCTGGGCATGGGCCTGAAACCCATAATGTCAATGGGCACCTACTGCATGACTCTTATTCTGGAGTCATTGGGCACATACCTTCTTTGCCACCTTATTCCACCCCACCCTACCATTCTGTCTGCTTCCTTGAATGCTCAAGACAGAGGCCATATCAGGGACACCTTTGCACACTCAGAACCTTCCTGTGGTGTGCTCAACACACTCTAGTGCTCAAACGTATACGCTAAATTAATTCGGTCACTCCCAGAGAGAATTCAAAAGTAGGTGAGCACCCCAAAATCAGCCTGCATGTCAGTTTCTACTGAGCCTCTTACCAACTAGGAGAACATAAAGGTGCTGAGAGAGGACTTTGAAGAAGGGACACTTGGGGGTACATTTATTGGAAAAGAGCCATTGCTATGCTATGAATGAGGAGGTTGAGTGTGGGGAGCTATCTCCTTCACTTCTAGTTTAGTGAAGGCGCTTTCAGGGGCAACTTGGAGGCTTTGGACACTGAGAATGAGGACTAATCTCCCTATGGGAGCCAGTGCCAGCCGAATCATGGTTGTGAAAGCAACTGAGAGGGAGGTGCTACACTGTAATTGGCCTATCTCCCCAAGTTCCCCAGGGCTAAGGATGTAAGATGCCCTTGGGGACCAGATGTGGTGAACCTTGAACCCCTATCCCTAGAGAATGAGGGGCTCACGGGGCGTCTTCATGTAATGAACCTGCAGTTAACCAGAAGCTGAGGACACCAGGAGGGGCTGTCCAGGAAGAGGGTGTGGTTCACCTGCTGAACACCTGCAGCAGGACTGACCACCCACCTCACACAGCCCCTCTAGGAGAAGAGCACTATCTCTTCCTAAGGCATCCATGCAACGACTTCCTATCCCAGGAACCCAAGATCACAGAGACTGACAAGAGGCCAACAGGGAACCTTCTAGAACCACAGAACCATCAAACAGCCTACATGAGAGACAACTCAACACCCACTTTGCATGAGTGTCTCTCTCTCCTACGCTCTCATCAGCATGGAGTTTTATGGTATGCACATTTTAAAAATATAACTTAACAACTGTGTCAGGTGATAATGCATTACTGGTTGGCATGTCTTTAATGACTTCCAAAGTGAAACACTTCTTAAGACATTGGTTTATTGCTTTGGTTCCCTTTTAAATAAAGTCCCTTTCACTTGCTTTAGACACCTTGCCCTAGAATTAGAGTTGTTATAAGCCCTCATATTTATATTAATTTTCTCTATAATCATTTTTTCTTAATTTTTCCCCCATCACCATTTATCCCCCCTATATCCTCTTACACCCATCAATGAGTTCTTTCTCTCTCTTTTATTTTTTTTTATTTTTTTGAATTTTTGTGAGTTTATTTGAGCCAAACTGTGGACATATGCAGGGAAGCAGAACCTCAACAAATTGAGATAATACTCCGGAGAATGGCAGGTTATATTTGTATTTATACATTGCAATCAAAGGAGGGACTTAGGTGGATACCATGAAATTCATTGGTAATAGATTAAGGAGGTGGGATAAAGCAAAGCTGGGGAAACCCCTGGGATTGGATAAAAAGTAAAATGATGGACACATACTTAGATGAGTACAGGAACAATTAAAATGATAATGAAGGAATTTGTGGTATCTGTCCTGGCACCCAGCACATTTGGTTGTGCCCCAGGGGCTCCAGAAAAAGGGAAGTTACGAGTTACCCAGACATTTCGAGGGTATGTTATCATAGATACAAAAAGACTCAGTTAAGGTAAAGGTTGACCTTGTCAGTTAATATAACTGGCCTATGACATAATTGCCAACCATAACTACTTTTAGTTAAAGTTTAACTTCAGACCATCCTTTGTGGTTACTTTAGGTCTCTGAGTTTGTAAGACTGCCATGCAGACCTCCCCTGATCTTGTCAGGTCAGCATGTGGCCCCTTTCGTCCAAAGGTATATACATTTGTCAAAGCTCATAGAAATATATCCCAAGAAACTAGAAACACCAATTAGAAAGGATATATGCACCCATATGTTCATAGCAGCACAATTCATCATAGCTAAGATTGGAAACAGGCCTAAGTGCCCATCAGTAGATGAATGGATTAGAAAACTGTGGTACATCTACACGATGGAATACTATGCTGCTGTAAAAAAGAAGGAACTCTTACCATTTGCAACAGCATGGATGGAACTGGAAAGCATTATGCTAAGTGAAATAAGCCAGTCAATGAAGGAAAAATACCACATGATCTCACTCATTCATGGATTCAAACCTCAGAGGGAAGGTAGGGGAGGGTGGGGGTAAGGGGGAGAGATCAACCAAAGGACTTACATGCAAGCATATAGGCCTAACCAATGGACACAGACAACAAGGTGGTGAGGGCATGAGTGAGGGGGGGGATGGGGAGTAACGTGGGGATAAGGATGCATATGTAATAACTTAATAAAAAAAGAATTTCAATGAAAAATAAAAATAAAATAAAATCAACTTCATGGAGGTCTTCCTCTCTCTTTTAAAAATCCATCTTTATAAAACCCATTATTTTCTATCTGTGGCTGCTTTTTGTCTTGGTTGTGTCCCATTTCATTTTATGAAGCCACTTGTGTTTTGCTGCTTCTTAACCTTTGTCATACCACTGGGTTAAGGCCACATTCTCAGGCAGACTGCCTGAATTCCAAGCCATCTTGCTCCCACTTTTTCCTACAAGGAGAATCACCTACGTAAAATTTATTACACAGTATCTAGCTCCTAACACATAAAAATTATACTTCTTTATTATCACTAGTCACTTTCTTCCAGAGTTCAGACAACATGGATCTACTTTTCCACTTTGCTTTTTTTGTTGTTGTTACTAATCCTCACCTTTCCTTAGATTAAAATCCAATTTTACTATCTACATTTATTTGATGGTTCCTCTGTAGAGGAACGAATGATTTTGTGAATTTATTTTAAAACCTGGACTTTGCTTGACTATTCACTTCTTTGTTTATTTGGACCTCAGCTGTACAGATTTGTGCTAAAGCCATGCTCTTCAGATCACAGCTTTGTTAACACAGATTCATGGCTTATTTTTTCCACCTAACTGTTCCCTTCTTTCCATCTCCTCACTGTTATGGCTTCCCTCAATGGGCACATTCTCTAACATGGCCAGTCCAGCCTCAAACTTGCACACTTCCCATGAAGCAAGCGGGCTGTGCTGTGCATGATTGTTGCCTCACATAAACTGTGTTGGGCTACAGACTCCATTCTGTTCCCACGTTCCTCTCTTCACACTGTCTGAGGGCACAACTCACTCAGGTATTCTTCCTGCTACATCATGTAGGCTGCCATTTGCAGCTGCCCTGTGGAACCTGTAACATTCCTGTGGCAGTGACTCCAAAGCCTGTCTCCAGCATTCTGCAATCAGAACAGCGCCAGAAGAAGTATACAAATCCCCTCAGGTATCCTTGTGAAAGTTTCTCCAGCATTCCTGGATCAAAGGGTGCATGCACTCAAAAGCTATGCAGTTCATCCCAGAATGACTGCCCTTATCCACACTCCAAATAGCTGAATCTGGACCAGATGTCAGGGCATATTAGAGGCTGTAGTCTTGGTGGAGGGGCAGACTAACATATCAATAGCATGTAATGGAAAGCTCAAAACAGACCCAATGTACATGGGGACTTGGTATAGGACACATCACACTGAAATTTCACAATAAGCTTGTTGATTTCCACCCCCCCCCCCCCCAACACACACACACTGAAATATTGATCCAGATTGCATTTAATACCTATGTGAATCTGGGAGACTAGGGGACTTGTAACATTAAGATATCTATCCATGCATACTTAATCTCCCCATTTAGCAACGTCTCCTTTTATGTCTTTTACTAAAGTTTCAATTTTTCTACAAAACGGTCTTTTGCATTATTTGTTAGATTGACTTCAGTGTGCTTTTTTTTTGCTATTGCAAATGGTGACCTTTTTCCCCCCAATTTCTTCATCACTTTTCATAAAGAATTTGTTCTTAAAAAGCATTTTATGGTACTTTGGAATGTCAACATTTTAACGTTTTCACAGTACATTTCCTACATATATGGTCCTTCATTTTATTTTCCAGGAAAGCTAATTTATTTGGTTGTCAATGCCTCATCATTTGATAAGACCAAAAAAGAGTTTGGATATTAGCGAGCTGTTTTTAGATTGTTTAAAAGAACACTGTAAATTTGTAGTCCAAGGATAATTCTGCTGTTGCTTCAATATTTTGAATTTCAAGTAAGTATTACTTCACTTACAAAACCATGTATGACAAAGAGTCTTCTGTATTTTATACTCTAAAATTGAATCAATTAAAAAGCTCCATTTTTTAGAAAGGTATTTAGAGGCGTGGTCTTCAATCTGTTTACTGGCTTCTTATAAAGGACAACTCAGGAGCAGCTGAATGAAAGAGATGCATGAGGCAAGGTGTGGGGAAAAGACAAAGAACTTCCTCTGTGGGTGCACCACCTGCCTAGCACTTTCACAGAGCTCTGTGACCAATTTTTTAGTTGGTTGTTGCTGATACAGGGGGAGGTTGCTTGTGTCTGTAAGCTGATCATGAATATAGAAACCTTGCTTCAGCTCCTTGGTAGTTCTGTTCCTTTCTCTGTTGACTCATTTGAGTTTAACATATGTGTTAACATCAGCATATACTGAGCATATAATCTTTTTCTTTCTAATTCTGACAGGCCTGGTGTCATTTCCATTCCTTAGAGCATTGCCTGAAACCCAATATGATATTAACAGTGGGGATGGAATGGGTCTGATTGCCCAGTCCTACTCACAGTGAGATGTCTAAAACATCTTCACCTGGTATCTTGTTTGCTGCAGGTTATTCAAATATAGTTGTTATAAAGCTAAGGAAGTTTCTGTCTAGTCCTAGTTTTTTGATAGTTAAAAAAAATCATATGTAAGCACTGGGCTGTGTTTTTCTGAATCTAGTAAGAGAATTAAAATCAACATTCTTAAAAATATAATGTTTAAAAACCAAGCATCCAAATTTTTCTCATGAACACTTGGAAAAATCCAAGGAAATCAAAAGGACACTGTAAGGTAAACAATCAGGTGAAGAGGATGAGGAACCCCCTTGGCCACTGGCTCCTCCCCAGCCCCGTTGGGCACCCCTTGCCAAATGAGAAGCCTCTGAATGTGAAGAACTAAATGAAGACTGCAGGAAAGAGAGGGTGTCTCTGGCTGCACGTTGAAGGCACACAGCTGCCAGGGTGGGGGAGGGCTGTGTATTGTGGTCAAGGATTGGGGTAGGGATTCAGTGTGATCTTTTTTCTTGGCACCATGGGCTCAGGTAGACCATTGCCTGTCCCCATCTCTCCCTGTTCAAACCCAGAACTGTAGCAGCTGTGTGTACCCCCTGCAGGGATGGGGGAAGAGTCAGGTCAGTGCTGAGAGATGACCCTGGGGCTTCCTTCATTCCCCTCCACAGTCTCTGCATTCACTGAGCACCAGACAATTCCCAATAAAAAGAGAAAAGCTCTCAGAAGAGCACAATCTATAGGCTGGCAGTCCATGAGGGCAGGGACAGGAGGCAGTTCAGAGCAGCCATCAAGTCAACACCATAGAGCTTACACTGAGCTCTTTGTCCAGGAATGGCCAAGCTACAGAGACTAGGCCCCTTCACACTGTGCACATTGTGACAAGATAACTGATGCACCCACAGGAAAGCTGTCAATGATGTCTTTCATTGAACTAATAAAGACCTTCAGCCAGAATATGCAGAATATGTACATTGGCTGTCCACAGGCAAACCCAAGTGTGGCTTTGTTTGACTAGCTCAATGTTTTAAACGTCTGGAAACCACTTTCCCACCCAGGGAATGTGGTTGATAGTAGCCACCCCCTTTTGCTCCCTTTTGCTCAACATCTGGTCTGATTCATTTGTTATATTATCTGGCCCCTCTGGGCATATGAGTGTGCAAATGGCACTTTTATGCCTTTACGGATCCAATAGTGGTTGGTCTGGTTTTCTGCATGGGGTCCCCTTGGGGGATAAGCCACATGATCTCTATTTAGGATAGAGTATATTCCTTCTCTTTCAGAACCCCTAGACAGGCTGATGTGGGAGCTGAATCAGATGATGACTCTGATGTGTGTGAAGAAGGGTCCCGCTCCTCTTTGAGTTTTCTTTCAGGGACTTGTTACTGAAGGGTCTTCTTACCAGAGCCTTTGGAAAGTGAATAGCATCTGATTGGGCTCAGGCAATCACATCAGAGTCAGCCCTCAGGGAGCCTGTTCATTTAATTGCCTGGTCATAGCTGTGTGGCTGATGCAGCTCAGTGATTCCCCAGGGGATGTGTTGATTCAGACCAAACAGGCTTTATTTATGGACAAGACAGAGGACACCAAGACATTTCTTTTCTCTGGGTCTCATCTGCTCCCAAGGCCCCTAAAGTTCAGTTGGAAAAGTGTCACCAACTGAAATTGACAAAAACAAGTGAGGTTGGACATGTGTGATAAAGACCACACTGTCGACTCAGTATATCTTTCTATTTTGTAAGATTTGGGTTCATAGAAATGAGAAAAACAACAGTTTAAGTGTGAAGATGAGTGGCAACTATCAATCTGAACAAATACTGCTGTTTGTCAACCCCAGGTTGACAGATATGATTTTCAAGAGTAGTGGAGAGATTAGTTTTTAAATGAAATCATCTGATTTTTTTTAAGTCGGTTCCTTAAAAAAACTAAAACAAACAACAACAAAAAACAAAAACACCTCACATGTTAGGAATGTCTACTTGCATCTATGATGGAGTAATTGGCATCATACTGGTTCTTCTGCCTTAAACAGATATAACGAGATAAAATACATCAGGCAAATGTCAGGCATTGGACAACAGCCAGATCAGGATTGCAGCTCCTGAGAGAAGGAAGCACAACAAGTGAGTCCCTTGTGCCCTCTGGTTCTTGATCTAGCAAGATTTTCTGACCAAAATAAAAATGGTTCCAGCATACCCAGCAGAGAGAGCACAGATGCTGACTTGAGACATATATTAGAGTTTGGGGCTGTTGAAGCACCTAAAATGTAGAGCTAGGTAGCATAGAGGAGGAGTATTGCAGATTTCTGGCTAAGAGCTGGGCTGCAAGGTCTTTCTCTACCTGAAAGCAGATGACGCACAGTTGAAAGAAGATGTTAAAGGTCAGACAGTGCTAGGAGTCATTGGAGTTCTGGCCCAACCAGAATAAAGGAAACCTCATTAAGATATTCATCAGAGACACAGTATATATTCCACATATCATGAATGAAAACCACATTCTAGAGAAGTGGTTCTTAATTGGAAGGGAAGGGTAATTTTGCCCATTCCCCCATGCCCACCCCCCAAATTGGCAAAATTTGAATACCTTTTTTGCTGTCATGACAAGAACTACTACTGCCATCTAGTGGGTAGAGACCAGAGATGCTAAACATCCTATAATACATAAGTTTCCCACAACAAAGAATTTCCAGCCCAAAATGTTAATAGTGTCATAGTTGAGAAATCCCTCCCTAGAGTACATGCTACTTTAGACCCCCTGCAGCAGCTGGTAGCCAACCTTCTAGTTCCCAATGATCTTCACCTATTCATATCCCTGTACAGTCCCCACAAGGAGAAGCCCCAGTGAAGAGAGATAGAGGCCTCTGTCATAGCCAGCAATGAGCATAGGTCTGCCAACAAGCACATGAGTGAAATTGAAAGCATATTTTACAGCCAAGTGTAGCCTTGGAGATAACTATATCTCCAAATGACAGCTTGACTGTAGCCTCATGAAAGAACCTAGTCCAGACCACCAAGCCAATTCACTACCAGAATGCTGATCCTCAAAAATGGTCTGACAATAAATTTTGTCCTTTTAAAGTGCAAAGTTTTGGAGTAATTTGTTACACAGCAGTTGATAACTACAATACTGCCCTAGCAAAGCCTAAACCCAAATCTTGACAGGATCAAAGAGAGCTGCCAATAAAGTCATGATCTATCAGAACAAAACTTTTTATTTTTTATTGTTTTATTGCTTAAAGTATTACAAAGAGTATTACATATGTCTCCTTTTTTTCCCCTCCCTTGACAATCCCCTGGCCTCCCCTAACCCTAAAAAGCAGTACCTGACACAGAGTAACTGCTCAATAAATGTTAATTAATTCAATGAATGATGAATCTCCACTTTTAGCCTAAATCATACTAAGTTGAAAGCTTGCCATAATTTTTTTTTTGAACACATTATCTGTATACATTAAATCTTTTTATAATACACTAGTGACCTGGTGCACAGATTCATGCACACTGAAAGGAAATTAATTAGAAGGTGGCCAGCAGGGCAGGACTGGGCGAGACGAGCCAGACACACCTGGAGCCCTCCTACAGTCTCTCCCCAGCTGGCCAACCTCTCGCGTCCCTCCCCAGCCTTGATCATGCACCAGTGGGGGTCCCTCAGCCTGGTCTGCGCCCTCTCGCAATCCAGGACCCCTCAGGGGATGTCTGAGAGCCTGTTTCAGCCCAATCCCGAAGGCCATATGCAAATCGACCAAACAGCAGAACTACTGGTCGTTATGACGCGCACTAACCACCAGGGGGCAGACACTCAACACATGCGCTGCCCCCTGATGGTCAGTGCGCTCCCACAGGGGAAGCGCTGCTCAGCCAAAAGCCAGGCTCACGGCTGGTGAGCACAGCGGCGGTGGCGGGAACCTCTCCCGCCTCCACAGCAGCGTTAAGGATGTCCGACTGCAAACTGGGAGCGGGCCTAAGCCATCAGTCAGACATCCCCTGAGGGCTCCCAGACTGCAAGAGAAAGCCGTGTGTCCTCAGTTGCCAGCCCTTTCCAGGTACGCCTCCGTACCTCTGCACTTTACTTCCGCACCTCCTCTGAGTCATATTAAAAAGTCTTAAACTGTTCCTGTTTTCTCAGCAAAGTGACTTGGAATTTCATAATGGAGAAGAGAAAATTTGTTGCTAAAACCAATTTATTACCAGTTTCAGATCACCTAAACGTATGGTTTCTTGAGAACTAGTAGAGATGGGGGGTTTTATATGTTTTATGTAGTACTTGTCATCTTTTAACATACTTTAAAATTATTGGGGCTAATGCATCCCAAGAATCTAAAAAGCAGTACCTGACACAGAGTAACTGCTCAATAAATGTTAATTAATTCAATGAATGATGAATCTCCACTTTTAGCCTAAATCATACTAAGTTGAAAGCTTGCCATAATTTTTTTTTTGAACACATTATCTGTATACATTAAATCTTTTTATAATACACTAGTGACCTGGTGCACAGATTCATGCACACTGAAAGGAAATTAATTAGAAGGTGGCCAGCAGGGCAGGACTGGGCGAGACGAGCCAGACACACCTGGAGCCCTCCTACAGTCTCTCCCCAGCTGGCCAACCTCTCGCGTCCCTCCCCAGCCTTGATCATGCACCAGTGGGGGTCCCTCAGCCTGGTCTGCGCCCTCTCGCAATCCAGGACCCCTCAGGGGATGTCTGAGAGCCTGTTTCAGCCCAATCCCGAAGGCCATATGCAAATCGACCAAACAGCAGAACTACTGGTCGTTATGACGCGCACTAACCACCAGGGGGCAGACACTCAACACATGCGCTGCCCCCTGATGGTCAGTGCGCTCCCACAGGGGAAGCGCTGCTCAGCCAAAAGCCAGGCTCACGGCTGGTGAGCACAGCGGCGGTGGCGGGAACCTCTCCCGCCTCCACAGCAGCGTTAAGGATGTCCGACTGCAAACTGGGAGCGGGCCTAAGCCATCAGTCAGACATCCCCTGAGGGCTCCCAGACTGCAAGAGAAAGCCGTGTGTCCTCAGTTGCCAGCCCTTTCCAGGTACGCCTCCGTACCTCTGCACTTTACTTCCGCACCTCCTCTGAGTCATATTAAAAAGTCTTAAACTGTTCCTGTTTTCTCAGCAAAGTGACTTGGAATTTCATAATGGAGAAGAGAAAATTTGTTGCTAAAACCAATTTATTACCAGTTTCAGATCACCTAAACGTATGGTTTCTTGAGAACTAGTAGAGATGGGGGGTTTTATATGTTTTATGTAGTACTTGTCATCTTTTAACATACTTTAAAATTATTGGGGCTAATGCATCCCAAGAATCTAAAAAGCAGTACCTGACACAGAGTAACTGCTCAATAAATGTTAATTAATTCAATGAATGATGAATCTCCACTTTTAGCCTAAATCATACTAAGTTGAAAGCTTGCCATAATTTTTTTTTTGAACACATTATCTGTATACATTAAATCTTTTTATAATACACTAGTGACCTGGTGCACAGATTCATGCACACTGAAAGGAAATTAATTAGAAGGTGGCCAGCAGGGCAGGACTGGGCGAGACGAGCCAGACACACCTGGAGCCCTCCTACAGTCTCTCCCCAGCTGGCCAACCTCTCGCGTCCCTCCCCAGCCTTGATCATGCACCAGTGGGGGTCCCTCAGCCTGGTCTGCGCCCTCTCGCAATCCAGGACCCCTCAGGGGATGTCTGAGAGCCTGTTTCAGCCCAATCCCGAAGGCCATATGCAAATCGACCAAACAGCAGAACTACTGGTCGTTATGACGCGCACTAACCACCAGGGGGCAGACACTCAACACATGCGCTGCCCCCTGATGGTCAGTGCGCTCCCACAGGGGAAGCGCTGCTCAGCCAAAAGCCAGGCTCACGGCTGGTGAGCACAGCGGCGGTGGCGGGAACCTCTCCCGCCTCCACAGCAGCGTTAAGGATGTCCGACTGCAAACTGGGAGCGGGCCTAAGCCATCAGTCAGACATCCCCTGAGGGCTCCCAGACTGCAAGAGAAAGCCGTGTGTCCTCAGTTGCCAGCCCTTTCCAGGTACGCCTCCGTACCTCTGCACTTTACTTCCGCACCTCCTCTGAGTCATATTAAAAAGTCTTAAACTGTTCCTGTTTTCTCAGCAAAGTGACTTGGAATTTCATAATGGAGAAGAGAAAATTTGTTGCTAAAACCAATTTATTACCAGTTTCAGATCACCTAAACGTATGGTTTCTTGAGAACTAGTAGAGATGGGGGGTTTTATATGTTTTATGTAGTACTTGTCATCTTTTAACATACTTTAAAATTATTGGGGCTAATGCATCCCAAGAATCTAAAAAGCAGTACCTGACACAGAGTAACTGCTCAATAAATGTTAATTAATTCAATGAATGATGAATCTCCACTTTTAGCCTAAATCATACTAAGTTGAAAGCTTGCCATAATTTTTTTTTTGAACACATTATCTGTATACATTAAATCTTTTTATAATACACTAGTGACCTGGTGCACAGATTCATGCACACTGAAAGGAAATTAATTAGAAGGTGGCCAGCAGGGCAGGACTGGGCGAGACGAGCCAGACACACCTGGAGCCCTCCTACAGTCTCTCCCCAGCTGGCCAACCTCTCGCGTCCCTCCCCAGCCTTGATCATGCACCAGTGGGGGTCCCTCAGCCTGGTCTGCGCCCTCTCGCAATCCAGGACCCCTCAGGGGATGTCTGAGAGCCTGTTTCAGCCCAATCCCGAAGGCCATATGCAAATCGACCAAACAGCAGAACTACTGGTCGTTATGACGCGCACTAACCACCAGGGGGCAGACACTCAACACATGCGCTGCCCCCTGATGGTCAGTGCGCTCCCACAGGGGAAGCGCTGCTCAGCCAAAAGCCAGGCTCACGGCTGGTGAGCACAGCGGCGGTGGCGGGAACCTCTCCCGCCTCCACAGCAGCGTTAAGGATGTCCGACTGCAAACTGGGAGCGGGCCTAAGCCATCAGTCAGACATCCCCTGAGGGCTCCCAGACTGCAAGAGAAAGCCGTGTGTCCTCAGTTGCCAGCCCTTTCCAGGTACGCCTCCGTACCTCTGCACTTTACTTCCGCACCTCCTCTGAGTCATATTAAAAAGTCTTAAACTGTTCCTGTTTTCTCAGCAAAGTGACTTGGAATTTCATAATGGAGAAGAGAAAATTTGTTGCTAAAACCAATTTATTACCAGTTTCAGATCACCTAAACGTATGGTTTCTTGAGAACTAGTAGAGATGGGGGGTTTTATATGTTTTATGTAGTACTTGTCATCTTTTAACATACTTTAAAATTATTGGGGCTAATGCATCCCAAGAATCTAAAAAGCAGTACCTGACACAGAGTAACTGCTCAATAAATGTTAATTAATTCAATGAATGATGAATCTCCACTTTTAGCCTAAATCATACTAAGTTGAAAGCTTGCCATAATTTTTTTTTTGAACACATTATCTGTATACATTAAATCTTTTTATAATACACTAGTGACCTGGTGCACAGATTCATGCACACTGAAAGGAAATTAATTAGAAGGTGGCCAGCAGGGCAGGACTGGGCGAGACGAGCCAGACACACCTGGAGCCCTCCTACAGTCTCTCCCCAGCTGGCCAACCTCTCGCGTCCCTCCCCAGCCTTGATCATGCACCAGTGGGGGTCCCTCAGCCTGGTCTGCGCCCTCTCGCAATCCAGGACCCCTCAGGGGATGTCTGAGAGCCTGTTTCAGCCCAATCCCGAAGGCCATATGCAAATCGACCAAACAGCAGAACTACTGGTCGTTATGACGCGCACTAACCACCAGGGGGCAGACACTCAACACATGCGCTGCCCCCTGATGGTCAGTGCGCTCCCACAGGGGAAGCGCTGCTCAGCCAAAAGCCAGGCTCACGGCTGGTGAGCACAGCGGCGGTGGCGGGAACCTCTCCCGCCTCCACAGCAGCGTTAAGGATGTCCGACTGCAAACTGGGAGCGGGCCTAAGCCATCAGTCAGACATCCCCTGAGGGCTCCCAGACTGCAAGAGAAAGCCGTGTGTCCTCAGTTGCCAGCCCTTTCCAGGTACGCCTCCGTACCTCTGCACTTTACTTCCGCACCTCCTCTGAGTCATATTAAAAAGTCTTAAACTGTTCCTGTTTTCTCAGCAAAGTGACTTGGAATTTCATAATGGAGAAGAGAAAATTTGTTGCTAAAACCAATTTATTACCAGTTTCAGATCACCTAAACGTATGGTTTCTTGAGAACTAGTAGAGATGGGGGGTTTTATATGTTTTATGTAGTACTTGTCATCTTTTAACATACTTTAAAATTATTGGGGCTAATGCATCCCAAGAATCTAAAAAGCAGTACCTGACACAGAGTAACTGCTCAATAAATGTTAATTAATTCAATGAATGATGAATCTCCACTTTTAGCCTAAATCATACTAAGTTGAAAGCTTGCCATAATTTTTTTTTTGAACACATTATCTGTATACATTAAATCTTTTTATAATACACTAGTGACCTGGTGCACAGATTCATGCACACTGAAAGGAAATTAATTAGAAGGTGGCCAGCAGGGCAGGACTGGGCGAGACGAGCCAGACACACCTGGAGCCCTCCTACAGTCTCTCCCCAGCTGGCCAACCTCTCGCGTCCCTCCCCAGCCTTGATCATGCACCAGTGGGGGTCCCTCAGCCTGGTCTGCGCCCTCTCGCAATCCAGGACCCCTCAGGGGATGTCTGAGAGCCTGTTTCAGCCCAATCCCGAAGGCCATATGCAAATCGACCAAACAGCAGAACTACTGGTCGTTATGACGCGCACTAACCACCAGGGGGCAGACACTCAACACATGCGCTGCCCCCTGATGGTCAGTGCGCTCCCACAGGGGAAGCGCTGCTCAGCCAAAAGCCAGGCTCACGGCTGGTGAGCACAGCGGCGGTGGCGGGAACCTCTCCCGCCTCCACAGCAGCGTTAAGGATGTCCGACTGCAAACTGGGAGCGGGCCTAAGCCATCAGTCAGACATCCCCTGAGGGCTCCCAGACTGCAAGAGAAAGCCGTGTGTCCTCAGTTGCCAGCCCTTTCCAGGTACGCCTCCGTACCTCTGCACTTTACTTCCGCACCTCCTCTGAGTCATATTAAAAAGTCTTAAACTGTTCCTGTTTTCTCAGCAAAGTGACTTGGAATTTCATAATGGAGAAGAGAAAATTTGTTGCTAAAACCAATTTATTACCAGTTTCAGATCACCTAAACGTATGGTTTCTTGAGAACTAGTAGAGATGGGGGGTTTTATATGTTTTATGTAGTACTTGTCATCTTTTAACATACTTTAAAATTATTGGGGCTAATGCATCCCAAGAATCTAAAAAGCAGTACCTGACACAGAGTAACTGCTCAATAAATGTTAATTAATTCAATGAATGATGAATCTCCACTTTTAGCCTAAATCATACTAAGTTGAAAGCTTGCCATAATTTTTTTTTTGAACACATTATCTGTATACATTAAATCTTTTTATAATACACTAGTGACCTGGTGCACAGATTCATGCACACTGAAAGGAAATTAATTAGAAGGTGGCCAGCAGGGCAGGACTGGGCGAGACGAGCCAGACACACCTGGAGCCCTCCTACAGTCTCTCCCCAGCTGGCCAACCTCTCGCGTCCCTCCCCAGCCTTGATCATGCACCAGTGGGGGTCCCTCAGCCTGGTCTGCGCCCTCTCGCAATCCAGGACCCCTCAGGGGATGTCTGAGAGCCTGTTTCAGCCCAATCCCGAAGGCCATATGCAAATCGACCAAACAGCAGAACTACTGGTCGTTATGACGCGCACTAACCACCAGGGGGCAGACACTCAACACATGCGCTGCCCCCTGATGGTCAGTGCGCTCCCACAGGGGAAGCGCTGCTCAGCCAAAAGCCAGGCTCACGGCTGGTGAGCACAGCGGCGGTGGCGGGAACCTCTCCCGCCTCCACAGCAGCGTTAAGGATGTCCGACTGCAAACTGGGAGCGGGCCTAAGCCATCAGTCAGACATCCCCTGAGGGCTCCCAGACTGCAAGAGAAAGCCGTGTGTCCTCAGTTGCCAGCCCTTTCCAGGTACGCCTCCGTACCTCTGCACTTTACTTCCGCACCTCCTCTGAGTCTTATTAAAAAGTCTTAAACTGTCCCTTTGCAATCTGAAAATTACCTAACAAACTGCAGTCGGGGCCCCCGACCTCACGAATTTTGTGTACCAGGCCTCTAGTGTGTATATATTGCAAAATGATTGTTAAAATGAGTTAGGTTAATGTCCAACACCACACAGTTATAATTTTTTTTGTTATGATGAGAACTTTTAAGATGTACTCTCTTAGAAACTTTCAAATATACAATATAGTATTGTTAACTATAACCACCTTTCCATCTATACTAATAAAAGAGTAATATGCTAATTAGACTAGCAGACCTTCCAGGAGACCTTCCCAGACGTCCTTCCAGACAAAGCCATGGTGGCGGGGCAGAGGTGGTTAGGGGCAATCAGTCCAGGAGAGGAGGACAGTTGGGGGTGATCAGGCCGGAGGGGGGGGGCAGCTGGGGGCAAGCAGGCCGGCAGGCAGAGTGGTTAGGGGCAATCAGGCAGGCAGGCATGCAGGTGAGTGGTTCGGAGCCAGCATTCCTGGATTGTGAGAGGGATGTTCGACTGCCGGTTTAGGCCCAATCCCTGTAAGCTGGCAGCAGGACATCCTTTGAGGGGTCCCAGATTGGAGAGGGTGCAGACTGGGCTGAGGGACAACCCCCCTGGTGCACGAATTTTGTGCACTGGGCCACTAGAGTGTGTGTGTGTGTGTGTGTGTGTGTGTGTGTGTATTCAAGAAAAAGAGAAGCAGATAAAAACAGACCCTGAGAGAAACCAAGATGGCGGCATAGGTAAACACCAGAAATTGCTGCCTCACACAACCACTTTAAAAATACAACTAAAAGACAAAACAGACATCATCCAGAACCACAGGAAGGCTGGCTGAGTGGAAATTCTACAACTAAAAGGAAAGAGAAAAGCACACTGAGACTCAGAAGAGGTGTGGAAGTAAAGTGGAGAGGTACGGAGGCGCACATGGAAAGGGCCAGCAACTGAGGACACGGTTGTCTTTTTCAATTGGGAGGGAGTCTCAAGCTCCCAACTGCTCTGAACTCCAGTTCTGGGCGAGTCTCTGGGGACCCAGACTCACATGGGGAGAAACTGTACTGTCTGGCAACAGTCGGAAATTGAGGGCAGCTTTCTCTCAGAGGTGCTTACAGCGATTACCAGGACACCGAGACTCGGGACCTCTTAGGGTAGGACTGAGGATCAGCCATAGCTGTTTGCTCTGCCCTGTTGATTCCCTGAGACCCTTCCCCACCCAAGCTGTGCACAGAGGCTTTTGCATATGAAAGTCCTGGCCCTTTGCAATCTGAAAATTACCTAACAAACTGCAGCTGGGTCAGAGAGACCCAGAACATCCAAAAGAAGGC
>NW_005362314.1:189722-192561 GCF_000412655.1 Myotis brandtii | reverse complement strand
TTCCCTGTCTTCTAATTCGCTAATTCGGTCCTCTGCTTCTCCTAGTCTACTGTTGAAACTTTCAATGGTGTTTTTTATTGCAGCTATATCACTCTTCATTTCTTCTTGGTTCTTACATAATTTATTGATTTTTTCATCTGTTTCTTCTTGCTTCTTGCATAAGTTGTTGATTTTTTCCTCCAACCGGTTTATGCATTCTAGGACCCTTAATCTGAATTCTTTTTCTGTCACGCTGCATGCCTTGGTTTCATTTAGCTGCTTTTCTGGCGAGTCCTCCTTTTCTTTCCTTTGGGGGTTTCTTTGTCTACCCATGTTTGATCTCACCGACATATCTAGATGTTGAGTCATTCAGGGGCTGTTCCTTGGGTGGCAGTGGCTCCTCGGGCTGTGGTTGCTCCTCTGGCGGTTGTTGTAGCAGCTGCTCCTCAGTTGGCAGGAGCTCCTGTGGTGGGTGCTGATCACTGCTGTGGTGGCTCCTCTGGCTGGTGGGGGGAGGCTTCACACACAGCTGCTGTTCCTCAGACAGAGGATGTGCTGATCACGAGGTTGCTATTCCTTGGATGTGGCGGGCTACACATGCAGCTGCTACTCCTTGAACTGGGGCGGACTGCTCACGTGGCTGCTGATCCTTGAATGGGGGCTGGCTGCATGCTGTTGTTGTTCCTCTGATGTGGTGGACTGCTTGTGGGGCTACTGCTCCTAGGACCAGTGCGTGCTGCGTAGAGTTGCCACTCCTTGGATGTGGGTGGTCTGCTCATGTGGTTGCTACTCCTCAGACCGTCGTAGGCTGCCGCTGCTCCTCGAATGGGGCCGGGCCACTTGCAGAACTGCTGCTCCTCGGATGGGGGTGGGCTGCTCACACAGCTGCTGTTCCTCGGATTGGGCAGGCTGCTTGTGCGGCTGCTGCTGCTTGGGCGAGGGCAAGATGCTTGTGCAGCTGCTGCTCCTCGGACTAGTGCAGGGTTCGGGCTGTGCGCAGCTGCTACTCCTCGGATGGGGGCGGGCTGCGCAGCGCTGCCTCTCCTCAGATGTAGGAAGACTGCTTGTGCAGCTGCTGCTCCTCGGACAGGTTGGACTGCTCGCATGGTTGCTGCTCTTCGGACGGGGAAGCGGGCTGCTTCCACAGCTGCTGCTCCTTGGACAGGGGCAGGCCACATGAGGCTGCTGCTCTTAGGCTTGAGGCAGGCTGTTCACGGGGCTGATGCTCATGTGGTTGAAAAAATATTGTCCAGAACAAAACTTTTTAGAAGAAGAAAAAATAAGCCAGATTCCTTAAAATGTATAATTTACAATACTTAGGGTACAGTAAAAAATAACTGGGCATGCAAAGAGGCAATATATATCTACACTAATAAAAGAGAAACATGCAAATTAACCATCACTCTGCCACTCTGCTACACCCCCCAACCAATCAGGAGCAAGTATGCAAATTAACCCAACTAAGATGGCAGCAGCCACGGAGCTGGAGTGAGCAGGAAGCTTGGGTTGCCCCTGGCGATGGAGGAAGCCAAGCTTCCCGTCTGCCCTGCCCAGCCCTGGGCTCCTCTCAAGGCTACAAAGTTTCAATTATAGAAGATAAATAAATCCCAGATATCTGCTTCGAAGAGGCTGGGAGCTTGGGTCACCGGGGGCCATGGCCAGACTGAAAACGGCCATCAGCCCCTCACCCAGGCTGGCCAGGCACCCCAGTGGGGACCCCCACCTTGAAGAGGGTGAGGCCAGCCTGAAAACGACCCTCAGCCCCTCACCCAGGCTGGCCACACCCCCATGGGGTGAGCGTCCCCACTGGGGGGCTTGACCAGACTGAAAACTGCCATCAGCCCCTCACCCAGGCTTGCAAGGCACCCCAGTGGGGACCCCTACCCTGAAGGGGGGTATGGCCAGCCTGAAAACAGCCCTCAGTCCCTCACTCAGGCTGACCAGTCACCCCAGTGGGACCCCCCCACTCTGAAGGGGCTGTGGCCAGCCTGCAAACAGCCATCAGCTCCTCACCCAGGCTGGTCACACCCCCATGGGTGAGGGTCTCCACTGGGGTCTTGGCCAGCCTGCAAACAGCCATCAGCCCTTCACGCAGGCTGGCCAGGCACTGCAGCAGGACCCCAACCCTGATCCGGGACACTCTTCAGGGCAAACCAGCCAGCCCCCACCCATGCACCAGGCCTCTATCTATACTAATAAAAGGGTAATATGCTAATTAGACTAGGAGACCTTCCAGGAGACCTTCCAAGAGACCTTCTGGACGTTCTTCTGGACAAAGTCATGGTGGCGGGGCCGAGGTAGAAGCGGTTAGAGGCCAAAAGGGGAGTGGAGTTGTGGGTGATCAGGCCAGGATGGGATGGCAGTTATGGGTGATCAGGCTGATGGGGGGCGGGGCCTTTAGGGGTAAGCAGACCAGCAGGGGGGCAAATTGGGGGTGAGCAAGCCATCAGTGGGGGTCAGTTGGAGGTGATCAGGATAGTGGAGGGGGGCAATTTGTAGTGAGCAGGCCAGCAGGGGGGCAGTTGGGGGTGAGCAGGCCAGTGGGGAGGGAAGGTGGGGGCAATCAGGCCAGCAGGTGGGGGCAGCTGGGGGCAAGCAGGCCGGCAGGCAGAGTGGTTAGGGGCAATCAGGCAGGCAGGCATGCAGGTGAGTGGTTCGGAGCCAGCATTCCTGGATTGTGAGAGGGATGTTCGACTGCCGGTTTAGGCCCAATCCCTGTAAGCTGGCAGCAGGACATCCTTTGAGGGGTCCCAGATTGGAGAGGGTGCAGACTGGGCTGAGGGACAACCCCCCTGGTGCACGAATTTTGTGCACTGGGCCACTAGAGTGTGTGTGTGTGTGTGTGTGTGTGTGTGTGTGT
>NW_005362314.1:184255-187629 GCF_000412655.1 Myotis brandtii | reverse complement strand
GGTGCAGGAAGAGACTGGACAAAAATCGTACACCTATGGATGAGGACAGTGCGGGGGGGTAAGGGCAGAGGGTGGTGTGGGAACTGGGTGGAGGGGAGCTGTGGGGGAAAAAAAGAGGAACAACTGTAATAATCTGAACAATAAAGATTTAATTAAAAAAAAAACCAACAGACCCTGAGATGACCCAGATGTTAGAATCAGACTACAAAGACTTTAAAAGAGCTATTAGAAATATGTTTCAGAACTTGAAGAAAAATGGTTCCTAATGTATGAACAGAGTAGAAATGTCATTAGGAAAATAGAAATTATTATAAAGAAACAAATGGAAATTCTATAACTGAAAAGAAAACACCAGTAATAAAAAATTTACTAGATTGGTTTACAAGCAAATTTAAGATACAAGCAAAAAAGCCAATGAACTAAAGACAGATTCATAAAATTCCCTCCTCTATACTACCTCAATCTTTACATTTCAGGTGCTTCAACAACCCCAAACTCTAATCTATGTCTCAAGTTAGCATCTGTGCTCTCTCTGCTGTGTATGTTGGAACCATTTTTGTTGTGGTCAGGAAATCATGCTAGGTCAATAGCCAGAGGGCACATAGGACTCACCTGATGTGCTTCCTTCTCCCAGATTAAAAAAAGTTTTAAAACATGAATATTAATATTAATTATAAGTAGACTGGGATACATTAAGAACGCATAGTATGTAGTTACTAAGACAATTATTAAAAATAAAAAGAGGAATAGCTTAGATGCCAATAGAGAAAATTTTAAAAATTCAATTAATCCAAAAAGAGCTACAAAAGAAAAACAGGAACACAAAGCAGATAGGACAAATATAAAATAATAATTAGATATTATACCTAAAACCCACTATATCAATAACTGATTATAAATGAGCTAAACACTCTTATTAAAAGTAAATGATTGTCAGATAGATTTTTAAAAATAGCAATGCCTAACTATGTGAAAGTGAAATATAAAGACATAGATAAGTTGGAAGTAAAAGGATGGAAAAACATAAAAATTATTTAAAAAAAGAAAGCTGGTAATAAGACAAAGTAGACTTCAAACGAGTATTTTCACAGATAATGGGATATATTTCATAATGACAAAAGGGTTAACTTAACAGGTAGTCATAAAAATCTTAACTTTCTTTGCACCTAATAACTGAGCTTCAAAATTCATAACGCAAAAACTGACTAGAGGAAAGAAAAAATCAGACAATTCTCTGATCATAACTGCAGATTTTAACACCTCTATCTTAGTAACTTAAAGAATAAGAAGACAACAAATTATTAAGGATATAAAGATCTGAACAATACTGTCTCACTGAACAACTTCAAATCATACATTTTGCTTAAGGGCACATGAATGTTCACCAAAATAGACCATATGTTGGGGTCATATCGTAAGTCTCAATAAATTGTATAAAATTAAATTATTATAGAGCATGTTTCCTGAACACAACGAAATTGGGTTAAAGTCAAAAACAATAAGATAACTAGAAAATCCTTCCCAAATATTTGTAAGTCAATGTACTTTAAATAACTCACACGACAAAGAAGAAATCAGTAGGGAAATTAGAAAGTGCTGTAATTGAATGATAATGAAAACAAAAAATAACAAATTTTATGAAATACAGTTGAAATGTCTAGAAGAAAATGTATAATTTTGAATGTCTATAACAGAAAAAAAAGATTAAAAAATCAATAGCTCAAATTTACATCTGGGCAATCTAAAAAAGAACATATTAATTCCACAGTAAGTAAAAGGAAAGAAGTAATGAAGAGACAAAATCAATAAAATATAAAAACAAAAAAATAAACAGAGAAAAATAACAAAGCAAAAAGATAGCTTTTTGAAGATTAATCAATTGAAAAATCAAGCAAGACTGACCAGAAAAAAAGAACAAATTATGAAATATCTGAACTAAAAGGGAAGATATTACTGCAGATCCCACAAATATTAAAAGAATAAGGTGTGCCCAGTCAGTTTGGCTCAGCAGATAGAGCATTGGCCTGCAGACTGAAGGGTCCCAGGTTTGATTCCAGTCAAGGGCATATGCCTGGATTGTGGGCTTGATCCCTAGTAAGGGCGTGCAGGAGGCAGCCAATGATTCTCTTTCATCATTGATGTTTCAATCTTTCACTCCTTCTCTCTTCCTTTCTGAAATAAATAAAAAGAAAAAGAATAAAGAGTATTATAAAAAACTTTATGATAATAAACTCAACAGCTGAGATGAAATGGACAAATTTTGAAACACACAATTTACCAAAAGTGACACAGAAAAAAATAATGTGAATAGCCCTTCTTTTCAGTATCCTATTGTTTTATAACCAATCCCCAAACTTACTGACTTAAAATAACAAAAATAACAATCATTTCACTGTTCCTAAGTTAACTGGCCTGGAGTTTTCACCAACCATAATTCTATCTGCTACATCAATTCCTCTTTGCCATATAATGTAATATTCAAAGTTCCTGGCATTAGGATGTCCTTATTCTGCTTACCCCAGGAAACAACTTAAGATGTCTTTTCAGCAAACGGTACTATATCAAATAGACATATGAATGGGGGGAAAGAATCTGAACTCTTACTTCATACAAAACACAAAAAATGAATGAAATATCTAATAAATGTAAACATCCTATCTAATAAAAGACAAAAAGGGTAATTGATCGTACCTTCGCTACACTTCCCATTGGCTAATGAGCGAGATATGCAAATTAACCACCAACAAAGATGGCGGCCGGCAGCCACGCAGCTGAAGCGAGCAGGAGGCTTGCTTGCTCCAGTAATGGAGGAAGCCAAGGTTCCCCCCCTGCTGCGGCCCGACTCTAAGCTCTGAAAGCAACAATGTTTCAATTATAGAAGGTAAATAAATCCCAGAATAAAAAAGAAAAAGAAAAAAAGGAGAGGCTGGGAGCTTCAGTCACCGGCCAGCCTGAAAACGGCCCTCAGCCCCTCACTCAGACTGGCCAGGCACCCCAGTGGGGATCCCCACCCTAAAGGGGGTGTGACCAGCCTGAAAACAGCCATCAGCCTCTCATCCAGGCTGGCCAGGCACCCCAGTGGGGACCCCCACCCTGAAGGGGTGTGACCAGCTGCAAACAGCCATCAGCCCCTCACCAAGGGTGGCCAGGCACCCCAGCGGGACCCCCACCCTGATCCGGGACACCCTTCAGGGCAAACCAGCTGGCCCCCACCCGTGCACCAGGCCTCTATCCTATATAGTAAAAGGGTAATATGCAAACTGACCCTAACAGCAGAAAGACTGGGAATGACTGGTCACTATGACACACACTGACCACCAGGGGGCAGACGCTCAATACAGGAGCTGCCCTCTGGTGGTCAGTGAGCTCCCACA
>NW_005362314.1:176760-184129 GCF_000412655.1 Myotis brandtii | reverse complement strand
TCCCCCGGGGAGCAGGCCTAAGCCAGCAGGTGGTCATCCCCTGAGGGGTCCCAGACTGAGAGAGGGCACAGGCCGGGCTGAGGGATCCCCCCCCCCCCGCGAGTGCACAAATTTTTGTGCACTGGGCCTCTATTTAAACTATAAAAGGGATATAAATGGTTGATAAAAACATGAAAAGTTGCTCAACATCATTAGTGATTAGGAAAATGCAAATCAAACCACCAAGATACAATCTAGCAGCCACTAAAATGGCTATAAAAGAAAAGCTAAAAGGAAGAAAGAGAGGAAGAAAGGGAGGAAAGGAGGAAGGGAGGAAGGTAAGAAGAAAAATGGAAGGAAATAAATAAATAAATAAATAAATAAATAAATAAATAAATAAATAGCAAATGTTGGGGGAGGATGTAGAAACATTGGAACCCTGTACATTGCTGGTGGGATTGTAAAATGATTCAGCTGTTGTGGAAAAACAGTGTGATAGTTCCCTAGTTAAGCACAGAGTTGCCACTCAACTCAGTCCTTCCATTCTTAGGAGTATACTAATGAAAATTGAAAACATGTTTACACAAACACTTGCACATGAATATTCATAACAGCACAATAATTAATAGACAAAAATGAAAACAAATCAAATGCCCAGCAACTGATGAATGGATACATGGCATATCCATACAACGGAATATTTTTTTCAGCTGTAAAAAAGAATTAAGTATTTTTACATGCTACAAGGGAATGAACTTTGAAAATATTATCCTAAGTGAAAAAAGCCAGACATAAGAAGCCACATACTGTATGATTTCATTTATATGAAATGTTCAGAATAGGCAAATTCATAGAAAAAGAAAGTAGATTAGTGGTTGCCAAGGGATGAGCAGAGGGGAACATTGGAATTGACTGCTAATGAGAACAGGGTTTCTCTTTGGGGGTGATGAAAGTGTTCCAGAATTATATAGTGGGGATAGTGGTATAGCATAGTGAATATACTAAAAACCACTGACTTGTATACTTTAAAATAGTGAGCTTTATGTTATGTGAATTATATCTCAATAAAAAATTAAATGGGAAAAAAATCATGTGTTTGTGAATTGTACCATTATTTAGCAATACCTATGTGTTTGAGAAGACATGTTAAAAAATGCAATACATAAAATATCATTACTGATCAGCATTTGCAGGATTTTGATGATAAGGAACATAACTTTAAACCCAAATTAAGTACAAATATTATCCCCTCCAAAATAAAATTTCATTTCTTTCATTAGTAGATTGCAAAAATTTTTATTAAATTATTATTAATTTTGAATGCTGTCAATTAAGAAAAATGAGACTACAAAATTTCTTGAGAAAAATGGTAGGAATCTTCATGACTTTAATATAATTAAAAATTTTCTAGGTAGAAAACAATAGCACTAAAGATAAAATTTTTTAATTGATTTATAAAAATTAGAAACAACCTTTTCAAATAAGACTATTAATAAAATATAAAGAAAAGCCACAGATAAGGAGAAAGTATTTGCAATACATATACTTGACAAAGGTCTTGTATCCAGAATATACACAGAACTCTTGCAACTTAATAATGACACACACACACACACACACACACACACACACACACAATTGCAAGGGTTGCCAATTTTTAAATGGGCAAAATATTTGAATGGACATTCCATGAAAGAACATACATGAATTGCCAATAAGCACATTACAAGATTGCTCAACATTCTCATCAATGAAATGCAAAATAAAATAACAATGAAATGTTAGTACACACTCACTAGAATGACTAAATCCAAAAACAGTGACAATCTCAAATATTGGGAGGGATATAAAATAATTGGGACTGTCATACTTTTCTGATGAGAATGGAAAGTTGGGACAACCACTTGGAGAAACAGTTTGACAGTTTCTCAGGAAATTGAACTTGCACTTTCCCTATCACCCAGCATTTTACCCCCAGGTATTTAACAAAACAAAACAAAACAAAAAAGAAAGTGTATGTCTTGCACCAGAATTTTTATGCCAGCCTTATTCATAATAGCCAAAAACTGGAAACAATTCAAACGTCTACCATCAAGTAAATAGATAAATTGTAGTGTAGTCATACAATATGAAAAACACTGGTATTATACATGCACTAACATGGGTGCTGAGTGAGAGAAGGCAGGTGCATAAGAGTACTTCTCAATTCACTGATGGGAAGCTCTGGGACAGCAAAGCTAGTCTGTGGTAGAGAGAACAATACTGCCCCTGGAAAAAGGGGGTTTAACTGGGTTTTTCTAGGAAGTGGTGCTCGAAACTTCCTAGGATGATAGAAATGTTTTGTCTTGAGTGAGGTAGCGATTATGTGTGTGTGTGTGTGTGTGTGTGTGTGTGTGTGTGTGTGTGTTTACATTTATATATACTATTAAAGTAAAATGCAAAATGGAGACCAACTTAAAAATTGCCTAAGCAAACAAAATCATTTGAACCACATAAGTGAAACAATTTAGCTTATTTTGCAAAATAAGCAAAACTTAACTTGTACCAATTCTTGTAAATTTCTCTGAAAATGATAAACAAAATGCAAACTGCTCCCCATTGGCATGAGGTAACCACTTTTAACCAATCCCCTATCCCTAGGAAGACTATAATGCTATAACCAGTCACTGTGAAGAATAAACAGCCTCTGCATTTTCACTATACAAGCTGTCCTATCACAATATACCTCTGAGCCTCATTCCACTCTTGCTCTGAGAGCTCCCAGGTTGCAAACTGCTCTTATATGCACAATAAACTCTTAAGTACTATTTTTTTGGTGGTTATAATTTTGAAATGTCTTGGTTTTTGATGTATATACACACACTTGTTGAACTGTACACTTACATATAATTATACCTGAATACATTTGATTTTTTAGAAATATACAGGTCAAATAACGCATATGTTACTAGTTTGCAAACTGAGCTAGAGAATCAAATGGGGTAAGAACCAGCCTTCCCCAACCCCTTGACTCCATACATGTGGGTCATTATTGCATTACTAGAGGCCCGGTGCACAAATTTGTGCACCAGTGGGGTGCCTCAACCTGGCCTGCGGGATTGGGCCAAAACCGGCTCTCCAACATCCCCCAAGGGGTTCTGTATTGCAAGAGGGCACAGGCCAGCCTGAGGGACCCCACCAGTGCACGACCGGGGCTGGGGAGGGATGCGGGAGGTTGGCCATCCAGGGAGGGACCTCCAGAGGGCTCCAGGGCATGTCCGGCCCATCTTGCTCAGTCCCAATTTGTCAGACCCCAACAGCTTGACCAGCCTTAAAACAGCCCTCAGCCCCTCACCCAGGCTGGCCAGGCACCCCAGCGGGACCCCCACCCTGATCCGGGACACCCTTCAGGGCAAACCAGCTGGCCCCCACCCATGCACCAGACCTCTATCCTATATAATAAAAGGGTAATATGCAAACTGACCCTAACAGCAGAAAGACTGGGAATGACTGGTCACTATGACACACACTGACCACCAGGGGGCAGATGCTCAATGCAGGAGCTGCCCCCTGGTGGTCAGTGTGCTTCCACAGGGGGAGCTCTGCTCAGCCACAAGCCAGGCTGACGGCTGCCAGTACAGTGGTGGTGGTGGGAGCCTCTCTCGCCTCCTCAGTAGCGCTAAGGATGTCCGACTGCAGCTTAGGCCTGCTCCCCACTGGCAAGTGGACATCCCCTGAGTGCTCCTGGTTGCCAGAGGGATGTATGACTGCCAGCTTAGGCCCAATTTCCCAGGAAGCGGCCTAAGCCAGGAGGTGGTCATCCCCTGAGGGGTCACAGACTGGGAGAGGGCACAGGCCGGGCTGAGGGAGCCCCCTGAGTGCACAAATTTTTGTGCACTGGGCCTCTAGTTCCTCAATAATGACAGAAACGTGGTCACTGCTCACACAATCTACTACTTCTTCCTGGACACATAGCAAGACCACACTCCAGTCTCCCTTGAAGTTGGGTTGGGGCCACGTGACTAAATTTTGGCCAATAACATGTGGGCAAGAGGAATGTGCACTACTTCTAGAACTGGTCATAATAAAAAATCTCCTGTGTTTTCCTCTCTCCCTCTTTTCTCTCCACAGCTACTTTGGAGACCATGTCACCCGAGCCTCTGGACGGAAGGTATCCAGATTCCACAGCCACTCCTTGGCAAAAGCTGCTGGAAAGAACCACCCAACACACTTCTGGGTTTGTGTGAGCCCAAAATAAATGTTTACTGAGAATTGGGAGTTGTTATAGAAGCTTTTAGTACTTAGCATTTTACCTGGTATGGGCATGTTACACGGACTTCTGGACATGTATGAACTTTGATCACTGCAAAATACATCAAAGAAAAAGGAAAAGTTTAGTGGCTCTTGTTATGTATATTTTACTACAATTAAAAAAACCTGAACATTAAAAAGAATAATTATAAAATAGACAAAAGACATGAGCAGATATTTCACCTAAGATTGCCCATGAAAAAGTGTCCAGCACCATTAGGAAATGCAAATTAAAACTAGAATAAGGTATCACTACACATGTATTAAAACAAGTATAACAAAAAATAGTGATAACACCAAATGCTAGCAAGAATGCAGAAAAATTGGATCTCTCATCCATTGCTGGGGAGAATGTAAAATGGTACAGCCACTCTGGAAAATTTTTCATCAGTTTCTCATGAAACAAAACATGCACTTAGCACACAGCCCAGACCTCAAACTTGGACACTTATCCCAGAGAAATGAAAACTGATTCTCTCACAAAAACCTGTACATAAAATATTTGTAGAATCTTTATTTGTAATGGCTGAACAAACTGGTATATCCATACAGTGGAACAATGTTCAGCAATTAAAAGGAATAAAACCTGATACAATCCAAGAGAATTATGCCAAGTGGGGAAAAAAGCCAGTCTCAAAGAGTACATATTATATCATTCCATTTATATAACATTCTCAAAATGACAGAACGTCAGGGCTAGAAGACAGATCAGTAGTTGCTAAGGGACAGACACAGGGAGGGGATGGATTGTATTTTAATCTTTGCTGTGCCTGAACACATGGTAAACACTACTAGGTATTTGGTATTATTATTTATTTTATAGGGTATTTCCCCCACAATAATTACAATAAAGCTATTTTATTATGCATCTTTGTTCTTCATACACACATAATGCATTAAATGATGTAAGTAAAAAATATAATCTGAAAAACAAAATGAAAATTGAATATTACATTCTTAGACAAACCTGGCAATCCTATATGATAAAAGCATAATATGCAAATTGACCGAACTGTGGAACGACCGGTCGCTATGACACGCACTGACCACAAGGGGGCAGATGCTCAACACAGGAGCTGCCCCCTGGTGGAGAGCACCGCTTAGCAAGAAGCCCGGCTCATGGCTGGCGAGCACTGTGGTGGTGGTGGGAGCCTCTCCCGCCTCTACTGCAGGCAGGCAGTAAGGATTGAGGGGTCCCCGACTGTGAGAGCCCAGGACTGCAAGAGGGATGTCTGACTGCCAGCTTAGGCCTGATCCCCGGGGATCTCGTGCACTGAGCCTCTAGTTATTTTAATAATGGACTGTCTTCCACAGGAACTAGTCTCAATTTGCATAAATTGTGTAGCTTGTGGTTATTTCTTGGTACTGTTAATACCAAGTATTTTTTATGTGCCCAGGAATACAGTCACTGGCATCTCACAGCTCTGTCTTTTTTTTAAGTTATTTGTTAATTTTAGAGAGAAAAAGAGAGAGAGAAAAACATTTGTTGTTCCACTTCTTTATACATTCATTGATTGATTCTTGTATGTACTCTGATTGCGAATCGAACTTTTAACCTGGCATATAGGGATGATGCTCTAACCAACTAAGCTACTCTGCCAGGGCTAGTTCTATGTCTTGATTATGGTGGTGATTACTGGATCTATCTAATCTAATAAAAGAGAAACATGCAAATTGACCATAACTTCGCTACACGCCAACTAGCCAATCAGAGCGACTATATGCAAATTAACCCAACCAAGATGGCGGCGGGAAGCCTCAGAACTGGAGCAAGCAGGAAGCTTGGTTGCCCTGGCAATGGAGGAAGCTAAGCTTCCCGCAGGCCTCCGCTAAAGGCAACAAAGTTTCAATTATAGAAGATAAATAAATCCCAGAGACCTGCTTCCAGCCAGCCTCCACTGGGAGCTTGGGTGGCTGGGGGCCATGGCAAGCCTGCAAACAGCCATCATCCCCTCACCCAGGCTGGCCAGGAACCCCAGCGGGGACCCCCACCCTGAAGGGGCTGTAGCCAGCCTGCAAACAGCCATCAGCTCCTCACCCAGGCTGGCCACACACTCATGGAGTGATGGTCCCCACTGGGGGCCTTGGTCAGCCTGCAAACAGCCATCAGCCCCTCACCCAGGCTGGCCAGGCACCCCAGCGGGACCCCCACCCTGATCCGGGACACCCTTCAGGGCAAACCAGCCGGTCCCCACCCATGCACCAGGCCTCTATCCTATATAATAAAAGGGTAATATGCAAATTGGCCCTAACAGCAGAACGACTGGGAATGACTGGTCACTATGACACACACTGACCACCAGGGGGCAGACGCTCAATGCAGAAGCTGTCCCCTGGTGGTCAGTGCACTCCCACAGCAGGAGCTCTGCTCAGCCATAAGCAAGGCTGAAGGCTGCCAGTACAGTAGTGGTGGTGGGAGCCTCTCTCGCCTCCTCAGCAGTGCTAAGGATGTTCGACTGCAGCTTAGGCCTGCTCCCCGCTGGCAAGTGGACATCCCCCGCGGGCTCCTGGGCTGCCAGAGGGATGTCTGACTGCCAGCCTAGGCCCTATCCCCCAGGAAGCAGGCCTAAGCCCAAGGGGTCCCAGACTGCGAGAGGGCACAGGCCGGGCTGAGGGACTCCCCCCCTCCCCCACCGAGTGCACAAATTTTTGTGCACCGGGCCTCTAGTACATGGCATAAAATTGCATAGAACTTTACACACACACACACACACACACACACATACACACACACTGATGACTGCAACTTTAAACATGGTGAAAACTGAATAAGGTCTGCAGTCTAGTGAACAGTGTATACCAGTGTCAGTTTCCTAGCTTTAATATTATACTGTAGCTACATAAGATGTCAGCACTGGGGGAAGCTGGGCAAGCCTACAAGGCACTCTTTGATATTAATGTATAATTTTTGCAACCTCCTGTGATTATTTCAAAATTAAAAGTTAAAAGAAAGGTACAGGACATGACACATGCAGAGGTAGTTCTAACCATGGACTACACATTTGGTTGCCCTGTGGATGACACACTGGTGTTCTCATGTGGATTCCCCCTTCTTTGACAAGCCAGTAACTCCTCTCTGGTTTAAATAACAGATGTTGTT